>NC_056726.1:1812684741-1813052241 GCF_019279795.1 Protopterus annectens | reverse complement strand
CAGCAGCACAGACTCTACATGGTGCCCTTTAGAGGGAAGAGATGTACAGACCAACCGCTTTGGGCATCTACTGTGGTGCACAGTATCCTCAAGATAGGACAACATGGATCAAAGATTGCATGCCATGGCAGGGCTAGCCACTCAACAGTGTAGAATATGGCTCTGGGGGATTTGGTCATGTTGACTAATGTCGCCAAAAATGGGCATGGGTAGTTACTGATGATAAGTGGGTTGAGGACCCAGCCTACTCTGACCCACACTAGGGACCTGTGCTAATGGTAGGAGGGGTATATGTGTCCCTATTAGCCAGTGTGTGCCCACCATAAAGCCCAGCAGCCCTGGGTCAATAATCTACTGGCTGGCCAGTGTCTAGTTGCCCAGCCTGGATTACCTGGGATAGCAATGTTGAGGGATAGCTGGATGTAAAACCTGCCAGACATGAACTGAGAATTGCTATGCATGTAGGTTCAAAGACAGGATGCAACTTATGATACAGAGGAGGCTGGACATCCTATGGAAGGGCAGTGCAGCAAAGCCACTTGGCTTGGGACAGCAAAGCCACTTGACTTGGGGTCCAGAGTCTACTACTCAGGTGGAGGGTAGGCTAGAAATGGTGTAGGTGTAGGAATTGTGGTGAGAGAGATGCTTCAGAAGGCAGTAAGGGATCTCATCAGAATTAATGACAGAGTCATGGCAGTCAGACTCCAGCAGTATTCATAATCATAGTGAGGAAAAGAGTGCATTCTGACAGTAGTTGCAGTTGCAGAGATAAAGCAGGACAATATGAACTGGTGTTGATAATGCAGTTGCAGTTGCAGAGATAAAGCAGGACAACACGAATTGGTGCTGATAATGGGTGACTTGAATGCATATATTGGGTCAGACAGAACAGGCTATGAGGACTGCCTGGGCCCACATGGGTGGGGCAACAGGAATAAAGAAGGAGAAGCCATTCTAGACTTCTGTCTGGCAAATGGCTTGATAGTAGCCAGCACATGGTTCAGAAAGATAGACAGTCACAAGATCACATACAAGAGTACTCAACATGCAACTCAGGTAGACTTCCACCTAGTAAGGAAAAGGCACAAGGGTAGAATCTGCAAAGTCATCCCCAGTGAAACCGTCGGCCCACAGCATAAACCACTAGTTGCCAAATCAGCATGTGCTAGAACTACAGAAAAGATATGTGGCCGAGCCAGATATAGAAATAAGGTACATAAGGAAAGCTGGTGGTGAAAACACATCTGACACAGATATCCTTCAGAAGGGTCTCACAGAAACGGATAACTGGTGCCAGAGCCATGGCCTAAAGTTAAATGCCAAAAAATGCATAGTCATACCCTTCGGGAAAAACAAGGTTACCCCTAGCTACCAAATAGGTGGCAATCCACTGAGCACAGAAGAAGTTATCAGGGACCTGGGGACCCAGGTTGATAGTAGTCTGTCATTCGACACCCATGTAGCTAAAGTAGTTAGGAAGACCTTCTACATTGCCCACCTTATCATGAAGGGATTCTCATCTAGATCAAGGGAGGTCATAGTCTCCCTATACTCATCACTCATCAGACCAATGATTGAGTACAATGCCCCATTCGGAATGTATCTGACCCGACACTTGCAGCAGCTGGAGAGGCCACAAAAGTTCCTCACCAAAAGGATAAAGGGTCTCAAACATCTGTCCTATGCTGCCCGACTGAAAGAACTCCAGCTCTATTCAGTCGCTTACCGCTTGCTCAGAGGTGACCTTTGCCTAACATACAAGGCCATGTCAAACCCAGATTTGATGAATATGCTTCACCTCAAAAAATCTAGATCCGTCAGAGCCACAAGGGCGGGAGACTTAAACCTCGACACGGCTATTAATAGGGCGTGCTGGAGGGATAGATTCATCACCCAAAGACTCCCTATGCTGTGGAATAAAATCCCGGTATATGTGAGGCAGAGCACCTCGCTGGCCTTGTTCAAGAGAAATCTTGACCAATGGATGGGAGATCGCAGATATACCCCAGGGATTACCTCAGTGTCACTGCTCAACAGAGGCACAGCAAAATAATGGGTATAGTTCCCCATACTAAAGGGGTGGCGTAAGCCACAAAACTATGGGCTAGGCTTGTAAATGCCCTCGGGCAGATAGCCTAGTATGAACCTATGAACCTATGAACCTATGAATGCGGAAATCATCAAAAGAAAGAAGGAGTGCAGGAAGAAGTGGGAGACAGAAAAGACTGACCAGGCTAGGAACGACAACTGGTTGGCTAAGAAAGAAGCTGAAATAGTAAAAAATTGGGCATTGGAGGCACTGTACCAACTTCTGGAAAGTGACTCAGTAAGGGGCACAAAGAAACTATATCAGGTTGCAAGGCAAAGACAGAAAGATAAAGAAGATAGTCAGTCACCCTTCATAAGGGATGCCAGCAACATCCTGCTCACCAGTCCAGAGGACATCAAAGGCAGATGGAAGGAGTATTTCCAGCAGCTTCTGAATCACAAAAACCCCACAGAAGCTATACTGTCCCAAAAACAGTCTATAATGAGAGAAGAAGAGGAGCCCACCCTAAAAGAAGTAAGAACAGCACTAAGAAAGATGGGAAAGCAGCAGGCTCAGATGAGGTCACAGCAGATATGATAAAGATACTGAGTGAGATAGGGAAGAAATGGCTCCCGAGGGTACTAATAGCAGTGTGGAGAGTAAGGTGTATCCCAGAGGACTGGAGAATAAGCATACTCATGCCAGTGTACAAGAACAAAGGGGACATCCACAACTGTGGGCAGTACACAGGCATCAAACTCCTATCACATTGCATGAAAGTTCTGGAGAGGGTGATTGATAAACAGATATGCAGAGTAGTAGAATGCAAGATGGGGATGAGCAGTTTGGATTCAGATCAGGATGCAGAACAATTGACTCAATGTTTACATTGAGACAGATACTTGAGAAGAAGCTAGAGATGAGGAGAGAGTCCAACTGGGCATTCTTAGTCTTGAAGAAAGCATATGACAAGGTCCCAAGAAAGCTGATCTGGGCAGTACTGTGAGGGTTTGAAGTCCCAGAAACATTGGTAGAATTAGTGCAGGCTATGTACGAGGACCCAATGACTCCCAGTGGGAGTGGGTGTACATCAGGGTTCATCTCTGAGCCCACTGCTGTTCATACTGGTGATGGACTACATTAGCAAACAGGTTGGAGGAAACGGATCAACAAAGCTGCTGTATGCAGAAGATGTGGCAGTACAGGCAGACTCTGAGCTAGAACTTCAGCAAAGGATAGGAGAATGGAATGCAAATCTGAAGGCACATGGGATGATACTAAGCCCAGATAAGATGCTGGTAATGGCAGCAAATTGGGGAAATCAGAAGAAGCTGAGAGTAGAGATAGAAGGGAAGATAGTGGAACAGGTAAACAGCTTCAAGTATCTAGGAGGGGTAGTTGAGGAGAAGGGTGGTCTGAATGAAGAGGTCAAAGCTAGACTCAGAGGGGCTGCAGCCAACTGGCATAGAGTATCAGGTGTAGTATACGACAGAAGAATGCCAAAGAAGCTGAAAAGTAAGGTGTACAAGACAGTGGTGCGACCAGTACTGCTGTATGGTACAGAAACCGGGACAGTAAAGGCAGAACAGTTGAAGAAGCTAGAAGTGATGGAAATGAAGAGCCTGAGAAAGGTGGCAGGATGCACACTGTGGGACAGGCGAAGAAATATGGACATAAGAGTAGAAGCCAAAGTAGCTCCAATTGCAGGAAAGATCAAAGAGAACAGATTATCATGGTCTGGGCACATGTGTAGAAAAGCAGAAGACAATCTGGTGAGGAAGATTTGGGACAGACATGAAGAAAGTAAGAGGAAGCGAGGATGTCCAGCAAAAAGGTGGATGGATTGTGTGAAAGAAGATCTGTGACAGTCATGCATGAGTGTTGAAGACAGGAGTGTGGCACTGAATCGAGAGAGTTGACGACAGTTAACACGATACCCCGACCCCATGTAGAAAAATGGGAAAAATGGGGCTGATGATGATGATGATGATGATTATGTTGAAATTTAATTTTGGTAATAGTAACAATGTTGAGCAGGAATTTGCATTATCTAAATGCAACACCTTTATACCAATAAACCATCCTGTGCTGGCTATATATGAGAAGTTCTGTATTGATGCACTTTATAAATGCTTTACTGATTGAGGTTCATCTTCTTTGAAATCTAAAGAGTTTCAAAATTTGACTAGATAGGAACATGTTGTTCTCAGGTCTTTACAAAATGATTGCTCTATTGTTATACAATTGGACGATAAAGGGGCCCATTGGTTGTTATGGATAGTCAACATTATTTTCCAAGCATGAGACTGATATTGAGTGATAGGAATACTTATGTAAACACTGGTTATGAAGATGTTTTTAGAATGAATTGGAAAATACATGGCATGTTATGTGAATGTTTAATAGCTCTTGTGATAGACTACGGTTTATATCATCATCTTCTTTCGGCTGTTCATGTTAGGGGTCGCCACAGCGGATCATCTGTTTCCATTTCTTCCTGTCCTCTGCATCATGCTCTTTCACACCAACCGCCTGCATGTCTTCTCTCACCACATTCATAAACCTTATCTTAGGCCTTCCTCTTTTCCTCTTACCTGGCAGCTCCATCCTTAGCAACCTTTTCCCAATATGCCCAGCATCCCTCCTCAGCACATGTAGAAACCAACGCAATCTCGCCTCTCTTGCTTTGTCTCCAAACTGTCCAACCTGAGCTGACCCTCTAATATACTGATTCCTAATCCTGTCCCTCCTAGTCACACCCAGTGCAAATCTTAACATCTTTAACTCTGCCACATCAAGTTCTGACTCCTGCCTTTTCATCAATGCCACCGTCTCCAACCCATATAACATAGCTGGTCTCACTACCCTCTTGTAGACCTTCCCTTTCACTCTTACCCGTCTGTCACAAATCACTCCTGACACTCTTCTCCACCCATTCCACCCTGCCTGTACTCTCTTCTTTACCTCTTTTTCACACTCACCATTACTCTGAATTATTGTTGATCCCAAGTACTTAAACTCATCCACCTTTACCAGCTGTACTCCCTGCATCCTCACCATTCCTCTACCTTCCCTCTCATTTACACACATATATTCTGTTTTAGCCCTGCTGACCTTCATTCTTCTCCTCTCTAAAGCATATCTCCACCTCTCCAGGGTCTCCTCAACCTGGTTCCTACTCTCACTACATATCACAATGTCATCTGCAAACATCATAGTCCATGGGGCTTCCTGTCTGATCTCATCTGTCAACCTGTTCATCACTACTGCAAATAAGAAAGGGCACAGAGCTGATACTTGATGTAATCCCACCTCCACCTTAAATGTATCTGTCACTCCCACTGCAGTCCTCACCAATGTCACACTACTCTCGTACATATCCCGTACCATTCTTACATACTTCTCTGCCACTCCCGACTTCCTCATACAATACCACAACTCCTCTCTAGGCACCCTGTCATATGCTTTCTCTAAGTCCACAAAGACACAATGCAACTCCTTCTGACCTTCTCTATATTTCTCCAACAACACTCTCAGAGCCAATATTGCATCTGTAGTGCTCTTTCCTGGCATGAAACCATACTGCTGATCACTAATCATCACCTCCCTTCTTAACCTAGCTTCCACTACTCTTTCCCATAACTTCAAGCTGTGACTGATCAGTTTTATCCCTCTGTAGTTACTGCAGCTCTGCACATCACCCTTATTCTTAAAGATAGGTACCAAAACACTTTTTCTCCACTCCTCAGGCATCCTCTGACTTTCCAAAATTTCATTAAACAATCTAGTTAAAAATTCCACTGCCATTTCTTCTAAGCACCTCCATGCTTCCACTGGTATGTCATCTGGGCCAACAGCCTTTCCATTCTTCATCCTCTTCATAGCTGTCTTTACTTCCTCCTTGCTAATTTGTTTCACTTCCTGATTCACTATCCCCACATCGTCCAACCTCCTCTCTCTCTCTCTCTCTCTCATTCTCTTCATTCATCAGCCCCTCAAAGTACTCTTTCCATCTACTCAACACACTCTCCTCGCTTGTGAGTATGTTTCCTCACTATCCTTTATCACCCTTACCTGCTGCACATCTTTCCCAGCTCTGTCCCTCTGTCTAGCCAATCAGTACAGGTCCTTTTCTCCCTCTTTAGTGTCCAATCTCTCATACAACTCTCCATACGCCTTATCCTTAGCCTTCACCACCTCTCTCTTTGCCATGCACCTCATCTCCTTATACTCATGTCTACTTTCTTCATCTCTTTGACAATCCCACTTCTTCTTCGCCAGCCTCTTCCTTTGTATACTCTCCTGTACTTCCTCATTCCATCACCAGGTCTCCTTGTCCTCCTTCCTCTGTCCAGATGTCACACCAAGCACCATTATAGCAGTCTCCCTTACTAGCTCTGCTGTAGTTACCCAGCTATTCGGTAACTTTTCACTGCCTCCCAGTGCCTGTCTTAACTCTTCCCTGAACTCCACCTCACAATCACCCTTTTTTAACTTCCACCATTTAATCCTTGGCACTGCTTTCACACTCCTCCTCCTCTTCTTGATCAGCAACATTATCCTACAGACCACAATTCTATGCTGCTTAACTATACTTTCCCCTGTCACCACTTTAAAGTCTCCAGTCTCCTTCAGACTGGCCCTCCTTCATAGGATATAATCCACCTGTGTGCATCTTCCTCCACTCTTGTACATCACCCTATGCTCCTCCCTCTTCTTAAAATACATATTCACCACACCCATGTCCATCCTTTTCACAAAATCCACAATCATCTGACCTTCTGCATTCCTCTCCTTAACACCATACCTACCCATCACTTCCTCATCCCCTCTGTTCACTTCACCAACATGCCCAATGAAGTCCACTCCAATCACTAGTCTCTCACCCTTGGGTACACTCACCACCACTTCATCCAACTCACTCCAAAATTTTTCTTTCTCATCTATCGCACACCCAACTTGTGGAGCCTATGCACTAACAACATTTACCATTACACCATCAATTTCAAGTTTCATAAACGTCACTCTTTCAGACACTCTCTTCACCTCCAAAACACTCTTGGCATACTGTTCCTTTAGGATAACCCCTACCCCATTTCTCCTGCCATCCACATCATGATAGAACCATTTGAACCCGCCTCCTATACACCTGGCCTTACTTCCCTTCCATCTGGTCTCCTGCACGCACAATATATCAACCTTCCTTCTCTCCATCATATCAGCTAGCTCTCTCCCTATACCAGTCATACTGCCAACATTCAAAGTTCCTACCCTCACTACTACACTCCTAACCTTCCTCCTCTCTTCCTGCCTTTGGGCATGCCTTCCCCCTTCTCTTCTCCTTCAGCCAACAGTAGCCCAATTTCCGCCAGCACCCTGTTGGCTAACAGTACTGGTGGCAGTCGTTGTTAACCCGGGCCTCGACTGATCTGGTATGGAAATATGAAATGCTCTCCACATAAGTAATTTGGCAGAGGTCTTATGCCGGAATGCCCTTCCTGACGCAACCCTCCCCATTTATCCGGGCTTGGGACTGGCACAAAGAAATGCACTGGCTTGTGCAATTGCGGTTTATATAATTTTTTAAAATTGATGAACCACTTATACCCACAATACAAGGATTGCCAAAGATATGTAAAGATCCCTATAACCCTCCCCTGAGAGCCATTGTCTCGGGACTTTGGTGGTGCACTGAGCCTTTGTCTATTTTCATAGAGAGGAAACTTAAACCTTTACTAAGTAATCATTCCATTATTTTGAGAGATTCTCAACAGTTTATTGAGCAGATATATATGTTTTTTAGTGATGCACAAAGTGTTGATGACATGCTGCTTGTGACATTGGATGTTCAATCCTTATTTACCACTATACCCAATGATAAAGGGGTATTAATGCTACAGGAATATTTACTGGGGCATAGTGATTTAGATCAGAGAATAGTTGATTTGTTACGTTTTTTAATGGAAATTGTCTTGGAACACAATATATTAATTTTTGAGAAAGATATTTACCTACAAAAGGATGGTGTAGCTATGGGCACTCCTTGTGCCAATAGCTACGCCATCCTGGTTATTGCTACATGAGAGGATGAATTTATTCTGAATGGACCATACAACCAATATATAGGTCTCTATCATCATTTTGTGGACGGTTTGTTTTTGATT
The DNA here is from genome assembly GCF_019279795.1 of Protopterus annectens. Lineage (NCBI taxonomy): Eukaryota > Metazoa > Chordata > Ceratodontiformes > Protopteridae > Protopterus > Protopterus annectens. The sequence goes on along the minus strand of NC_056726.1, from coordinate 1,813,044,048 downwards.
TGGACTAATTCTAGTGACACCCTGATCTCCTTTTTTAGATTATATCAATTACTCCACTACTTTCTTGAAATTCACTATGCATTACTCACATTCTGAGGTAGATTTCTTGGATGTGAAGATATTAAAAAAGGATGGTTTAGTTAGTACTGGTGTACATATGAAAGAATGTTACAGAACTAGTTTCTTGCACAGAAGTAGCATGAACCCCCCACACATCTTTAATAATGTAGCAATGGGACAAGGAATGAGAGTTTCAAGATTGAGTGCTGATGAGGATGTATTTCAAAAGGAGGTAAAAGATCTTGAATGCAAATTTGTTAAGAGGGGGTATAGTAGGTCCAAATTCCACAAGATTTTAAGGCAAGTGGAGGATCTCAGAAGTACAACAGCAAAACTATACTTTTCTGACAGAGTTGTAAGCAGAGCACCAGTCAATGTAAGCAATAGGGAAGCTAATATGTTAAAAATGCATGTTTTTTTTATTCAAGTAATATAAAACAGATTACAGAGATATACAAGAGATACTGTCCCATCCTAACAGCAGATGAATGGCTTAAGGATGTGGTAGGGAATGATCCTAGATTTATATATAAAAACATGAGATCCCTTAAAAGACTGTTATGCTACCCTAGAAAATGTGATTTTAACTTAAGTAACAACTTTACAACACCATGTAATAAATGTAATTTTTGTAATTATTTGGATGTGTCAGGGCAGTTTCTTCATCCAGATTTCAACAGGTTGTTTAGCTTTAAGGTGAGGGCCACTTGTGCACATTGTCTATCTTGCATATTGCTCTACATGCCTATCTTTTTATACAGGCAAAACCAATAGACATTTAAGGGATAGGGTTATAGAACATCTTTATGATATCAGGAGTTTAAATAAAACAAATGGCCTAGCCAGACACATTATTGATAAGGGTAACTTTCATCAGTTTAAATTGATTGTTATAGAAGAGGTCAAATTAGATGGTAGATTAGGGGACATTAGGAATAGGACTGAGGTTTTGGAGATTAGATGGATTATCAGGATGAGGGCTGACACTAGGAAGGGCTTAAATGATAAGATTCCCATCAGACCAGTCCTTAAAGCCAGACCATTACATAGGTAATATCTTACTATTTATATGTTTAAGGACATTTTTCATTTAAATTCATGTCATGTTGTTCTTAGTACTTTTCATGAATATTTTATTGTTAAAACTTTTTTTATTGTATACATTTTATATATGTGTGTGCACATATATATATATATATATATATATATATATATATATATATATATATATATATAATGTGTGTGTGTGTGTTTGTGTGTGTTTCATATATTTATATGTATGTATGTTTTATCTATATATTATGTGACTTTGTTTTTCATTTTCTTAGCTCTGTTTGTACTTTAAGGCAACGTTAACTATTTAATTGTTTAATTGCTTTCATCAGTGGGTGAAGTGAATTAGGTACTATAAAAAGGGAAATTTTTCAAATTGTGTTTGAATGTCTGAGGAAGCAGTTATTTCAGCTGTGAAAGTGCTTATGTTTTGCAATTAAAATTGGTTGTTTTAACCCGGAGCCATCATGTGGTTGTACTCTACTTCTTTTACTTATTGGATTTATTTTTGTGTTGGGTAGAGCTTTTATCCTGAGCTGCTGGATTTTGTTTTATATGTTCATATAACACAAGGAAACAATATGAAAAATAAAGTCTAAAAGAGAAGAAAAGTAAAGTACAGTGAATTTATAATGGCCGATCAAGTACATGAAAATGAATCAGAACTTAAAAAGCCAAGAACAAAATAAATTGGACTAATACTTTTTCTTATATCTTTAGAGACGAGTAAATTTATATAATATTTTATTGTATCCTTATAGAAAAGGTTATAGTAGAATTACCTTTTGACATTTGCTTTGCATGTAGTAAGCAATATAAATGGACAAAACATTGAAATAACATATTATCCAGTTAGAAGAAGCTGCACAAAGTTACAAAATCGCTATGTTTGTGGCTGACTCATTTATTTTCTTAAGCTCAATTCACATTATAGTCAATGGTTATGTAAGCATAGTTTCAGGAAAATGAAGGTGAGCGTTATTTGTGGATGTCTCAATTATTTATTTTTTTTAGACTCATGTTATGACTGGTTGTGCAAGGATTATTCTAGGAATACGATGGTAACTTCAAGTCAACCAAAAGACATTGTGACATCAGATACTTTCAGGACTAAACGTGCCTGAAGTCATAAATGTGTCCTTGTAGTAGATGGCTTGTTATGTGCAGGTCTTTATAATATGTGGACATGGTGTCCATTAAAAAATATAATTTTAAGTTAGTCATGCTTGTCAGCTTCCTGACAACAGTGCAGTTCAGAAAATAACATGGCACAAACTAAATGAAATGGATGAAGCTAACTGCATGTGGGCAGAAATATTTTTAGTAATTACATTTTGTTTGCCATATTCTTCTGGCGGATATGAATATATCTCATTGTGGATGTGGCTTGACATGCTACAGTGTTTATAAGCACACAGTTCAGAATAACATATAACTGACTTTAGCACTGAAAGAAATAATACATTCTTTAGAAATCATGGTTTAGAGATGTAAACAAAGTACTTATTAAAACTATTCCATAACAGTATAACATTTATAGTACTTCAAGAAGAAGTCTGAGGAAAATCTATTTACTTCTCCAGTTAACAAGACAATAATCAAATGAAATGAAATTAAACAAAAGAGTAAAAAATGGAATTATTGAAAATTGTGATGAGTAAAGGTACATCTCTCTAGCATGTGAGCATATATGTTCCTGTGTTTCTGTAACCTCCAGCTACTAAGGGACAGATGCAACTCCTAAATGCCTCCGTCTCTTATATATCTGTCTTTGAACATGTAAGCCACTACATATCTGGGCAAATATTCACTTAGTTTTCTTTAAAGTAATACCTCCTTATTTTAGGCTTCATGTTCTATATGAGGTCAATTATACCCTTTTCTATCCCTTATTTTTCCTTATTGGACTGACCCCTTCCGTCATCATGGTTACAGCTCTGATAATCCAGACCACAACATTTTAAGTCCCCCACTCCTCTTTATTAAATAATTGCTATCAGTATGCAATTCTGCAGACTACACAAATCCAAGTTTTGTACATTCCCCAGCCATTCCCAAGTCAGTTTTATGAAATGCCTCCCTCCAGATATGGGTTCATCAGTGACCTATATAAGCATATGTACCTTTTCCTTTTCTGATTCCACCCTTGCCTCAAAGCATGCACCAAAGATTTTTTTTTTATTATTTACGTTTGATTATACTAAGTTGGACTGTTCCCTTCAAATGATGCCATTAGACAACTGCCTTTTTTCAGCTCCTCTATATCCAGTTAATAATTGCCCAGATTATAAATCCTTCTAATGATTTAGAATCCAGCCTATATAACCTTATACTTTTATCCTTCCATCTAACTCTACAGTATATAAAACTGGCCCAGCAGAATGGTGCCATATATGATATGGATTCAGCTGATGCATAGATACCAGAGAAGGTCTTGAAGACCTGAGCCACAGATGGCAAGGATTCATCTATTAAAAAGGAGATGCATATGTATTTAATGCTATCTGATAACCCTCCTTCCCTCAGATACCAGATAACTTGCTGGAGTTAGTGGTGGATCAAGCAGACCTCTGCAGTGGGAAATCAAATGGAAGCAGTGGTAGTTGTTGCACTGATAAAATTGCATATCATGGTCCAAGGGTTCATCAAAACCCAGTCCTATATTAGTTCTACTGCATAACAATAATACCTAGAAAGTGCACATAAATAATAAATATACAATCACAGACTGCAATAATGTGCTTTAAAGTCAGGAGGCATAAACAAAATCTGTAACAGATACTTCGTATAGAACAGTAGTGTAAGTGGGGTGGGGCAAAGGGGGCAACGTCCAGTGGTGCAAAGTGTTGCGGGCATGATAAGCTAACCATTATCACAATCGCTGTTTACTACATACCTGTTTTTAAAAGACAGTATAGCATTTGTTGTCTAACCTAAGCACTATAGAGCTTTGTGTGTGGTTTACACTGTAGCAACTATTTCCTTCACATTTAGCAAGCAGTTTACTTACAGTTTCAAAGTAAAAAAAAACTATTTTTTTTTTTTGCTTGTTCAGATCTGAGCACTGTGGTGCTCCCTGTAGGTATAAAGTGTAACAATTGCTTGCTACGGTTTAAAAGTAAAAAAGTTTGTTTTTCTTTTTTTTTTTTTATATTCGTATAACACCGTTGCATTCCTTGTGGGGGTATAAACTGCAACAACTGCTTTCAACATTTGTAACAAGCAGTTTGCTACAGTTTATAACAACAACAAAAATATTTCTTTATTTTTATTTTTATTTTTTTACAAAACTCTAAGAAAGGAGGGTCAGGGTGCATCTATGAGATCCAACTGGCTCCTGCATTTCAGGTGCCTCAGGTACCTGATGCTTTCCATTTTTTTTACTTTATTCTTCCATTGAAGAGCTGGAGAAGGTGGAATGAAGTATTTAATTTAACCCTCTGGCCACCTGGTTGATAATGCCAGTAGAAGGAGTATCGAGGACCATTTTTTTCTCCTCTTCCAATGAAGAGCTAGAGATGGTAGGAGGTGATGTGTACTATACTGCTTAAAGCCAAATGGTTCCCTGCCATTTTTGTAGAAGTCCATTTTTCTCCCTTCACTTGAAGACCTGATGTGATGGGGTGATAGTTCATGAGACCAGCAAAGGACACTGTTTGAACCACTTATGCCTCTGCTATTGAACTCATGATCTGAAAAGGACATTACAGATTTAAAAGGTATATACAGTGACTTGAACAACTACAAAAGTCGAGCAAAACAGCAATGTAAAATTTATTAAAAATAATATGTTTCACAGATGAAATAGTCAATGAATCTCACTTTAATGAATATTACTTGATCTTATCCCCAGAATACAGTATTTCCCTTTTTGCAACTCTGTGGAAGGATGTGTCATTAGTTTCAAGACTATATTACACCAACAAATTTGCATAATTCAAAAATTACATATGACTGGCAATGAACAGTATATAGCAGGGCTTGTACATTTCTTATCTTCAGAGCCAAGGAGAAAAAAAAAATCCCCTCAAAAAACAGCCTTATTGCAAATGGTTGCGTTATCCTGCTCAGGATAATAGAGGATAGAGGATCCAAACTGTATCCCAGTCTGTGATTGATTTAAGGAATGGAACCAGTTGTAACTAGTCTTCGATAGGATGCCAGTTTGCTTTAGAATGATGCACACACACACACACACACACACACACACACACACACACACACACACACACACACACACACACACATACACACACACACACACACACACACACACACACACACACCTACCTGCAAAAATTCACATCCTCACCATATGCACACTTTGTGATATTTTGAAGGCTCACTATTCAACCTAGCAGTATGCCCATGAGATATGTGAAGAAACCAGACTCATAGTAAAAACCCACACTGTACAAGAATGAAATGGAATCAATGCACACAGTAAATGCTATAGGTCATCAACATTAACTGTTGCATCCTTGCACTACCCAGGAAAAAAATCATTTGATTTTTAAAAAACTGTATATCTGGATGACATTTTTGAAATCATTTCAGCTTTTCTAATCAAAAGTTAGACTGACCATTGTTGAGCAATATTGATTCTGTCTATGTTTTTTCTGCAGTTGGCAACAGTGCTCTTAAATAGCCATCAGCCAAAGAATCAATGTATCAGTTGTCAGATACATATATTTACCTATTTCATTATCAAGTATTCTGTAATACTATTTTCAACAACTGCTTCTTCAGTCTTTTGAAAACTTTAAGTGCATTATTATATAAAATGTTTACTATCATAACATTCAAGTTACAGTGTAGTGTTTTATGAAATATTTGAATTTTTCTTCAGAAAATGATTTTGTAATTTAGCTTTTTTTTACTTTGAGGTCTACAAATGATGAATAAAATTAATTTATTTCATTTACGTTTTGCAAAAAAAAATGTTTTATATAATATTAATTCTAACTGCATTTTTTCTCTGTTAAATTAAAGTAGCATTTTATGTGTTTTGTAAAGGTCCTGTTATAAAATTCCATGTAGATAATACTCTGTCTTTACAAAGAAAGAAATTATTTTCAGACCATTCTAGCACATGAGTTACTGATTGCTGTGAGGCAATAGTGCTAACCAATATATGATACATAAATTAAAGAAATTTATGAACTGATAATGTAAAACCAGGTAATAACGTATTCAACATAATGCAATAACTTACAGATTTGAAACTGATAAGACCATCAGGAGAATACAAAGAGGTGTAGTTATGTAAGAAATACAACAACAAACACCTCTACCTCCAATGGGGTACCACAAAGACTAAGTCCAGGAGTAAAATTAAAATTAAACTTTTATTAAAAACAAGACAAAATGCAAACAAGTAGCAGTTGAGCACTTTCATCATATCACTGGTCTTTTTCAAAACTGCTTAAAGGAAATAGTATACAAAATTAAATCTCCTGTTCCACCCAATCATTTTCGAACATTACGTAAATTAATCAATCACAAATCAGCAGGGCATGCAAAGTTAAATAAACTGTTCCACCCAATCACTTTCAGACATTGAAAAAATAAAACAATCATAAAAACAGCAGTAAATGCAAAATTAAATAACCTACCCAATCACATTCAGACTTTACATAAATAAGCCAATCTTAAACCAACAGAAAATGCAAATCTACATATATGAACATAAATAAGCAAATAAATAAATAAGCTTATTAAATAAATTATTGTCTGTATTTTAAAATCAGATCAATAGAAAAATTATCATTAATGCCGGGATAAGTGTAGGCATCTACCTTTAACTGCCAGATCAGTCCCTGCTTGTTTAAATATTCTTTCCATGGCCCTGATTGCTCCGAAAACTTTACTTTTTCTTAAATAAAGAATATGAACTTCTTGAAGGTTTTGGAAAGTCTAGAGTATTTGAACAAAGTACTATTAGGGTTCCCTTTCTTTAAATCAAGATTATTCTTGTACATTTTTTCAACTGTTATTTGGTTCTACCTATGCAAAACACATTGCGGGACATGTATTGGCTTAGATATACCACTACTGTAGCATAGCAGTCGAAGTCATCAGGCCAAACTAAACTTTTGGAATAATTCATAACAAAAGTGTTTTTGATGTCCAGAATGTAATGATAGTGTTTGCATCTTTTGTACTTATTCATTTTGCATTTAGTATTATCACTAATTGTAGGTAAAAATTCCAGACTTTGTTTAACATTAAAACCTCTGCTATAAATGATAGTTGGTTCAAAACCCAACTACACTAAAAAGTCTTCTGAATAGTTTCTTTTCCAGTTTTTAAACAAAACATTTCTAATATTTTCAGCCTCACTTCTAAAAGTACATATGGACACTCCCCCAATATTGCTGGTGACATTATTCCTTCGCATCAAAGAGAACAAGTTGTCTAAAAGAATTGGCTGATATTTAAAATTTTAATTTTACTCCTGGACTGAGTCTTTGTGGTACACCATTGGAGGTAGAGGTGTTTGTTGTTGAACTTACATATTTGACTTGCAGTACAGGCATTAACAGTGTAGCATTTTAACAAAATAATGCAACAGAGTCAGCACCATGCACGCCAAAGAAAGGGAAAACAATTAGCTAGCAAGGACTGATTAACCTCAGATAAGGGTCAGCTAAACAATTCATGATTTTTTTTTTATTTTATTCATATATCAGCCAGATATATACTTATTAATCTGTCAGTCTCTGTCATTTGTAATGTACGTGGGCATACTTCATCATCAGTTCCTACATAACATAAAAGTCCTAATTGTACTTTACTCATATCTCATCAGAGCCATTATTGAAGATTATGCACATTTTAGCATGAATTTTGTCTAAACATATCACTCAATTCAAGAGACCTCTGAACTTTCTAACTAAAAAGACCAGTAGTCTCAAAAATTGTGTATATTAGGATAAACTGGCAGCCGTCTCTGTACTCTTTTTATTGTAGATTCTTTGCGGGGATCTGTATCTAGCCTTCTGAGTAATGAAACATCCATTGACCTATTCCTATAAAGAACAAATGACTCATCAAATACCAGTTTAAACCAAGGGTCCATTTATCAGAGTTGGTGGATGTAAATGGTCCCACTGCATTACAAGAAAAAATTAATTAATTTTATTGAAAATATCATACAAAATGTATTCTCACAATGTACAAAATGCACAGACAAAATCAAATACAGTCAGAATAACATGTTATACTAGCAATTAAATATTTAACTACTTCTTAAAATGAAGACAAACATTCCCCCACCCTTTCTGCCACAATCATTGTCATAATTTACCCATAATCAAAGAACAATCCTATAGTTTCTTATATAAGTCATCATTTATCAACCCAATGCACCATAATGACCATAAATAAATACATCTGTAATATCATGTTATAGAAAAAGAACAGCAGTCATAGTGCCCATAAATAACAATCATATCAAGTGCTATTGGAAAAAGAAAATTAATTTTGTAATGTTGTTCAGACATAAGCTAAAAGAGTTTACTCTGGCACATTCAGAATAACATGTTCAAACATCTCTTCAGTAATAAATAGATTACACAGTCATTGTTCTTTCATGTTATATGTCATTTTCCTTTAAAAGGCAGCCTACCTAACATCAGCCACCATAAAAAAATCTTGAATATCGTGTATCCTTTTAAACATTTTTTTTCTTTGCTGAGTACTACTCAAAATAACCAGAGGAAACATTCATCATGATCTTTCATAATAATATATGTCTATAATAGAAATATGTCCAAAACACTTTGGAATATAATCTTTAAAAATAATACATTTCCCAATAAAAATGTTATCAAGATATTTCTTCATGGTATAATGAGAGGTTGATGCCTTTTGAAAGTAAAAGCAAACTATCAAATATTCATATATTTTTCACCTGATAACATGCAAACCAAATCAGAAGTACTAAGTTTCTTAACAACCCAATACAAGAGAAGACAGATAATAGCACAGTAGAATTAATCAAATTCAATTCAAACAGCTGCTTCACAAAAAGTTAAAAAAAAATCCAAAAGAAGCTTCTCTTTACACCTGGGAAAAGGAAAGGATCAATCTACATAACCTAATTTGCTCAATACTACAGAAAGCAAAATATATAATTTCTTCATAAAAGATAACTGAAAATACGTCCATGATTATAACACATCACTTATACCTGAAAGCAGAATCTCCCATTACCTGAAGTATGTTTGTTCAGACCCTAACGAAATACATAACATTTTAATTTCCTGTTTGGCAAACTGAATTCTGTGAGTCATGACAGTTTAATCAAACCCAATACACTTTTGTAAATTTAACTGCAGTCCTACCTTCTGTAATATTTTCTTTATATCTACTAAAACTGAATCTATATACAACTCAGATTCAACTACAATATTATTGAAACAATCAGTATATGAAATAAGAAAAGGAAATCTGACACCTGGAAAATGTTCACAAACTGCATCAATATGCATCAGAGTACCATGCTAAAGAATAACATTAATCACTAAAGAAAGGAAAAGTCCACTAAGATTAGTTCCCATTGTTTAACACCCCAACTACTATACAACCCCCCAGAAATCCATTAAGTAATGGCTAAACCCAAGAAGCTGAATATGTACTAGATAGTACAAGCAAAAAATTCTCACTTAAACCATATCCTCACAGCATCTCCTATAAACTGTTATTTGAAAGAGTCATAAGCTTTCTGTACATTATAAGGTATTAAAATTCCTTTTGTGTAGAAAGAATATTATCTACAATTTACTTAATAAATGAGCACATCACTACTAAGTTTATCTTTAACACCAAATGCCACCTTTTGAAATTTATAAACAAAACCTTATTTAACCTAACTCGTAGAATTTTATAAAAACATCATAATTGCCTAATTACAAGGTTATATGTCTCCAATTTCTTAAATCGTGTTTATTACCCTTTTTAAATTGAAAATGTATTACTCCTTCACAGACTTGCTCAGATTATAGGCTTGAAATTCAACACATTCAAGAAAATCTGCTTTTGAAATACATAGTTTAAAAAAAATCTATGAGTAATTACATCAGGCCCAGGTGATGAATCCCCATTTAAGAACTGCAAAGGCACTCCTAATTCAGCAAATTAAAATTTCTGATTTAAAGAAGTAGTGTCCATCTTATTTAATTTCATAACATTCCATATAACTCTAATACTATCCTGACATGAAAACATCTTTTTGACATAATTTATAACCATACTTCTCTACTGTACAGATTTTTGTCTCATATTTTGGCCTGTTTCTCATACAATTATGGCTTTATGGGAAATCACTGGCAAATGATTGAGGATTAAAGTAAAGTCAGAAAATAATGCCAGACATTTGAAATTCAGACTTCAAACCCATCAAAAAACTAATGACAATGCAAAACCTGTTATTCTATAAACGTTCAAAGTTTGTAAGAGCAATATTTAAAAATTGTCCCTATTTTTTGGCCTTTGCACACATTACTTATGGCTTTGTCCAGATTTTTTGTTCTACAAAGTTCAGAGGTATGTCCATAACTATTTGCATAATATCTGTCTATGCAGAGACTACATTACCATAAGAAGAGAGCAAGCCACCCATAAAACAGGACTATCATTTTAAAGCTTTGCATAAAAAAGGAAATGTATATTTTTTTGTACCTTGTACAATGTAGTTTTGAATGTTTAATAATATATTAAGTCTATTGGAATTCAATTTTGCCTAACACTGGTCCTCAGCCATATACTTAATATCCATCAAAGATTGTTTATACAATCTTATATTCATTCTTTTTGTTTCTTTAATAATTGGTTCTGCAAATAAACAAAAAAATGCATTAGTATTATAATTAAACCACCACTGTGTCTAATCATTGCAAAATTCGATTAAGGAGACTGTGTGTGCTCACAGCTGATATAGAGGTTCTCATCACACTGGGATAGTCAATACCCCAATATTTATTTTTTTAATACTCTCACTCTCAGAAAACCCACATTTAGAACAGAAACATCAAAGAATAAAGCATTATGGTCAGTAATTGGTAAGGCTATAAGTTGTAAAAAAAATTAATATAATGTATCAGAAATGAAAAGTAATCAGTTTCCATCAACAAACTCCCTCTGTTATAAATAGACCCCATACTGGGCCTTAACATAATTTCCCATACCGGGAAACTTTCTTAATTTTCTTAACATCATCGGGACAGGGTGTTTAGCAGGGCTAAGATGACAGTTCCAATTCCCCAGCATAATTATGTGATTATTTATCTCTACATAGGGGTGCATTTTATCAGAACAACTTATCTCTATCCTTTATACCAGTGAGAGTATATATAACAGTTACCTGTAATATACCAACTCAGGATATATGATCAAAAATAATCACTGTACCAGGAATTTCAACTAAAACATCTAAAATAGTTATACAATTCCTGATTAACAGGGCAATAGCAGAACAAAAATCCTTAGTAAAACTCCATACAACCTTCTGTTCCTATATAAGTTCAATCTGACATTTCCGAATATCTGACAATAAGTTTATATCAAACCGTAGTAAATACTTGTCCTTACACTATGACAAAAATCTAAAACAAATAATTACCTATTTTCAATAACAATACTGTTAGCATTTACACTACAAATTACTGCACTATCTTGGCAGTTTTTAAGTCATTGGCGTATCTTGTTCTTATGTACTTTTTTCCCTAGAGTAGTACTGGCATCATTTATGCCTCCACTAATATTGCCTTCTAGCTCCTCAGCTAATACTTCCAATATATCACCAGCTTCAGCTATAGAAGAAACATTACATAAACAATATTCTCTCATTCACTATCTACATCTTTATCAGCCAAGAATCCAACATATTTGTGGTGACAAATTATCATCCCTCAAAGGTAACATATCAAGATCTGATTTGTCCATTATTTCTATGCCCTGAGTTTATGATTCCAAAAAGAAGGAATCTGTTCCTAACTTGTCTGCCACTTTACAATTGACTGCAGTATTTAAGGATATACCCTGAGAGTTTTAATCAGATACTACTGTCTTTATCTTGACAAATGGCGATCAAACCAAAAATGCCCTGGCATTTTCCATTTCCAGAAAGAGCATACACAATTATGTTTGGAATGCTCCACCTGTCCACATTGAATACATTTATGCTTATCACATTCCTGTATTATATGTGCCAAAGAGACACAGAAATACTTTCCCCTGGATTCTCAAATGCTTGCACGGAGTGCAAGATCGGTGCAGGAGCTCAAGCAGGCAATATGTCTGCCGTGTGATCCAGTAACAGCCTGCAGGGGTGTGCACGAGTGCTCCTGCACTAATCTTGCATGAACTAAGGCCTGGTATGCAAATCACCCCACTGACAGGTGAAATTCATGCAAATGAGGTGATTTTGCAATCCAGGAAGCTTGCAACAGTCCGTGCAAGACTAGTGCTATCTGCAGAAATGTACTCGGTTAGTAACCGAGTGCATTTCTGCAAAATCCAAAACGGAGCTATGACAGCTCTAAATAAAGGCAGCATATCATTGAGGAAGCATGCCAATGGCCAAGCAGAAGGCCATTGGCATTGCAAACAATACAAAAAAATAAAAAAATCAACTTTTATTTATTTTTTTAGCCAATCTTGGCTGTTTAAAAATAGGGCAGCGGCACGCAAATGGGATCGGGGGGGAAATAATAAAATAAACCTAAAATAAGCATTCTAACTAAAATCAGTATTCTGCCATGCAAGTCAATGGCAGGCAGAAGACAACCAGGCCAGTGAGTAGCGGTTGCTAAGGGGGTTCAGTGTGAGACATGCAACTATGCATTAGCAGGCAATCCTATGCAAATGAGGGGAAGGTTAGTGAATCCCAGTTTTCCCCAGCATGTGAGTCAGTTCCCAACAGTGTAAGAATATGAATAGCTGTGTGCAAGCCTAGGAGGTAGGTGACATCATAGGGGAGGTGTCAGGCATACTGTAAGTGGATTGGAGCACAGTGGCTTGGGTTTGCTCCTAGCTTAGCACAGCTAAGCTAGGTTATGTGTCTAAACCTGCCTAGCAGTCTTTATAAAGTGTAAGCGGGTGTGCACACTGCACACCGGGTTTTACAGGAAGAAAAAAAGAGGTTAAACTAGGAAATAGCAACAGTGTGCACATTTGGGCACTTTGTTTGCATGGCGCACACACGGGCTTAAACAGGAAGGCAATGGGAAGGGAAAACAGCAGTAGGAAGGTAATCAAGGAGTACTAGCTTAGCTGCCAGGTGAAATGTATCAGAACCAGCCAATCACACAGGCAGCAGACCAGCCCAGCCCAGAACACTACTATAAGCTATGTAAACACCAACCCCTCTGGTTTTTCCCACACTCTACACCACAGGTGTAAACAAGCGGGGAACTTATAACACTCACAACAGCAAAATGTTAGGGGCTGCAATAGCTATCGAAGAACTTGTGGAAGAGGCTGAGGGTGGTGAGGATGTGAATGCTGCTGAGCAATGCACAGTGAGGAGACAGAGAAGAGTGTACAGACCCAGGGTAACCTACGAAGGGCTAAATGAGCTGGAGATAGTGGAGCGCTATACAGAGGACAGGGACCTCCTACAGCAAATTGTTGAGCTGTGCCAGTCATGCCTCACACACAGAATTAACAGAAGGGAACCCATCCAAGTAGATACCAAGGTATTTGTAGGCCTAAGAATACTAGCTACAGGTACCTTCCAAAGCCAACTGGGATATAATGGGGATTTCACAGGCATCAGCATCCAGGGTACTCCACCATTTCCTGGATGCCATGTCAGCACATGTCGGTGATCATGTATATTTCCCCAACACCCATGAGGCATTGGCCAGCAATATGCATCTCTTCCACCAAAATAGCAGAATACCCTGAGGTAGTGGGTGCAATAGACTGCATGCACATATGCATCAAAGCACCACCCGGTGAGGGTCTACATCGACTGCAAGGGCTTCCTCTCCATCAACTGCCAGGTTGTGTGCGATGCCCAGGGCATAATAATGAACATGTGTGCTGGCTGCCCTGAAAGCTATCAGGATTCCCACATCTGGCATCTAACGCAGCTATACAAGAGATTTGCCAATGGGGACATCCCACACGGTCACCTAGTAGAGAATGCTGGATACACACTAGAGCCATGGCTGATGGCACCCATCTGAAATGTACACACACCCGAACAAGAACTCCATAATGAGGCACACGCACAAGCAAGAATCATAATAGAGCATGTGTTTGGGATGCTCAAGTCACGGTTCCAGTGCCTGGACACATCCTGTGAAGCCTTGCAGTACTCACCAGCTACATGTACCCAAATTGTCCTTGTATGTGCCATGCTACACAATATGATCCTGTGGAAACAGCTGCAGCAGGAACAGCACGGAGCAGGACCACACAGCCCCCCACCATTGCCAAGGACTGCACAGGCACAGAGTGACTCGGAGGAGGAACAACCTGAGCCTGACCCAGTAGGCAGAAGGAGGCGTGTCCAGTATGCTCTGGCCTTGGCAAAGTGGCAATGCATAGCACATACACTGACATGGGAGGGGCCCAGGGAATAACACCTCTCTCCGACTCGCACATACAGTAAAAGGGATGCCCAACATTACACTACCTGTGTCTAACCATGTGTAGGGAATGTACTATGTGCATTTGACATAAGCAGCCCGGCAGCACCACCCTCAATACTGGAACACTCACAAGGTAAGTGACTCACACATGCCAGTCAGGGGGTCACATACCCAACAACAGTCACAGCCAGCAGGACAGGTGTAGACAAATACAAACAAATTCTATACTATGGCCTCTGAATGAGGCCTATGGGTAACCTCCTCCCCAGGCCTACACAGGCAAACTACAGCAGGCCAGGCAGTGGGATGTCAGTTGTGAAGGCTAGGAAGTCAGAAACTAATATGTAGGTAATTAAAAGCTAAGATCTGTAGTACACTGGTATGCTTCTAGCCAGCATGATAGGTAAGACTACAGACTAAAATGGAGTACCTGACGTACCAGTACAGTCCTAGCAAATGTGTACAAGTGTCAGGTGTGGTCCCCCCATCCTATGTAGACATATAGTAACAGTCAGTTGTGCCCCCCCCAATCCTGTGTAGAAATATAGAAACAGTCAGGTGTGCCCTCCCCCCATCCTACATAGAAATATAGTAACAGTCTGGTGTGCCCCCCCAACCTGTGTAGAAATGTAGAAACAGTCAGGTGCCCCCCCCACTATGCAGAAATGTAGCAACAGTCAATGCCAAATGATCAATGGATACCCTGCAGACACAGCATGCTACCTATCAGTGTACAACACAAAGGTCAGCACCGCAATACAAACTACGTGGACTTAATCCACACATGCAATACAGATGGCCATACTGGGCATGCTCACACACTTAGAGAAATGAAGGCAATGTCAGTCAGCAACATACTGAAAGGTCATACTGGGCATGCTCACACACTTAAACACATGAAGGCCATGTCTGCAAACACCAGTGGACCAGACATATCTGGCAGTTGCAGTTGTTAGTGCAGGCACTTGTCAGTATCACCACTCATGCCTTGCACACACAGTGGATAGGAATACAGACATGTATGTAAGGACAACACACTATAATAAGCCAAAGGTAGATGGACATAGATGTGTGGAATAGGGTGACCATGACAAGGAGCCATCCAGGCCTGTCCCACCCAGCACACAGCCAAAGGGTCCCAAACACTTAAGGTGCAGATGTCACTCACTGCAGATACTAGCCACCAATATCTGTCAGCATTACAGACTATGTGGTGCCCATGCCAGCTGTGCAACATGACTGTACAAGGAAGTAGTCATCTAGTAGCTGTATACATGTACCTGTGACATATGACCCCATGTGTGCCCGCATGTGGCATGTCAACCCCTAGATGAATGGGTTATGGCCCATGCACACACTGCCTCCCCATAGCCCTACTATGACAAGCCTGCTGAGGTCATCCAATGTGAAATACACCTTTGGGAGAGTTGCAGCCCAGTAATCTCCATGGTGCATCCTGTAACTGCATACTGCTGTAGTGTGATAAACTAGTTAGGTAGGAGTTCTAACCCCAGACATGGCAACTGTGTGTGTGAGTGGTTGTGAGTGTCTGACTGTGTAGAGAGCAATGCTTTTTAGGCTACTCACACTCCTTAGAATTCATATACTCAACTTTGGCAAGGCTGCTGTTGTCACTCACCTAGAAATACACCTCTGGGAAGGATGCAGCCCAGTAATCCCTGTAGCGTGTCCTGTAACTGCATACTGCTGTAGTGTGATAAAGTAGTTAGGTAGGAGTTCTAACCCCATATTTGGCAATTGTGTGTGTCTGCCTGTCTGTGTAGACAGCAATGCTTTTTAGGGTATTCACACTCCTTACAATTCATATAATCAACTTTGGCAAGGCTGCTGATGTCACCCACCTAGAAATACACCTCTGGAAAAGTTGTAGGCCAGTAATCTCTGTGGCATGTCCTGTAACTTCGTACAGCTCTATTGTGATTTGGAACTGTGGTAGGGTTCCATCCCCAACCATGGCAGTTCTGGATGTTTTGTGTGTGTTTCAATGTCTGTGCATGGAGCAATGCATTATATGCTAGTCACACGCAGTACATTTCAAATGGCCTACTTTGGCAATCCTGCTGATGTCATTCATTGTGAAATACACATTTGGGGAAGGAGTTCTCTATTAATCCCTGTGGTGTGCTCTATAACAGCTTCATGCTGTAGTGTGATGTAGACCTCTGTTAGGGGTTCTATACCCACACATGTTGGTCATGGGTGTTTTGTGTGTGTGTGTCACTGTCTGTGTAGGGACCAATGCATTTTAGGCTAGTCACTCACAGTGCATTTCAAATGTCCTACTTTGGCAATCCTGCTCATGTCATTCATTGTGAAATACACCTTTGGGGAAGGAGTACTCCAGTAATGTCTGTGGTGCGTACTATAACTGTGTAGTGTAATAAACTAGTTAGGTAGGGGTTCTACTCCCAGACATGACAGGTGTGTGTTTGTGTGTTTGTAACTCGTATCCTGTGTAGAGGTGGTTGTGAATGTGTGACACTTGTTACCAATGTGGAGTGGGTTTTGCATATCTCTTATATGGTGGCCCTACTATATATCACAATGTCCACCGTACAGGGATAACAGACGTGAGAAAGCTGAGAGGCTGGGGTGCAAAGCCATACTTATACATGTGACATCAAAGCCAAGCAATCACAGTTAGCAACCTCAGTATTACCCAGAGCACACTCTCAACCCATGTCTCATATACACACACACATGCCTAGGCAATAGCCAATATGTGGGTAGTACATTGCATATTGGCCACTAATAGTAACTATGGAGTGATAGCAGTGGGCTACAGAGGGCATGTCACTCTGTCCATCTGTCCAATATGCACGTACATGCAGACAGTGCACCTCCACCATGATCCCCAATGGACACCTGCACCACCTGTGGTGCCATCACATGTGACCCACAATGGACATACCATGCCTGATAAAATGCCCTGTATGGACAGATGCCACTGACACCAGGGAATGCTGTTAGCATGTTATCAATGTAGGTGCCGGGTAAACCTGCCGCCCATTACCAGTTCCCACTACAGGTGGGCAAGACTGGCACACCTGATGATAATCTGTGTTCACAATATGGGCCAGACACCCCAGGTATAGTTCCACATGTCACTATACATGCATGTGGGAGCTGTGCAAATCCCAGACACCATCCATGTCATGGTCTAAGGAACACATACATGGCAAGTGATACACAGCATTGACCACACACAATAGTCACCCAGGTGACTGGATGGGGGATACAATACCCACCTGTGTGGGCAAATGCAGAAACTACAGCCCTGAGCCGCAATGCAGACCATTGCCATGTGGTCTGATGCCAAGGTATACCCATCATCTACCCTTGTAGAGCCTGCTGGCACAGTCGATCACCACACAACAGTGCAGACATGCAGCCATGAATGTCAGTACTGGCACCCTGTATGTTTGTGTGTGTGTTGTATGGTGCGTATGTTTACATCCACACTCACTACAACCCCCAAGGGCATACTGAAGCATGCTGTCTGATATCAGACACCTCCTCATACCTTTGCCCATACAAATTCCGTATGACCCATGTGGTGTATGTGATACCTGCACAGTGATGTGTCGTGGCAATCCCACTACTGATGAGATGTACTCCTGGCTCTGACAAGTGTGTCAATATGTGTGCATCCCTATGAGAGTGTGGCTGTGTTGATGCTGGCACATGTTCATGTGGACAGGCACGTGTACATCACCTACCATATAGCTACTGTCTCCCTTTTGCAGATGTCACTCACCATCACATATATGTTCTGAGTGCTCCACAACAAGTAACCCAGGTGGTGCATCCAATAACTGCATCGAACTGTGATAGCACTACATAGCCGTCAGGGGTTTGATACCCTGTGCTGGTAGGTGTGTGACACAAACATGCTTCAGTTTTACTCTCCCACCCCTCTCTGACATGTCTTTGCCTCTGTCTGCCTCTCCCACTCCCTCTCTGGTGGATGTGGAGACCAACATTTGCTTTGATTAGGCAGCAGCATGTGTATTTTATGTGATTTTCATTATCAGCTGAGGGCCTCTGCACAAATTGCAGCCCTCCCCTAGCTGATTGCATGTGGAACAGCTGTGGTACCATTTCCATAGTCAATTGCATGGAAACACACTCCAATATCTAGGAACATCATGGTGATGTTGGACCTTTTCATTCACTGTGAGCAGGAACTAGATCTGTTGTTTGGCAAACAGCATCTCAGATGGATTGGGGATTTACCTCTAACAGCATACACTGTAGAAAGAGGGCAACAAACAGGAGGGGGATGTGCCTGACCTGACTACAGATTGTAAGTGCTGCTATACTGCATTTGGAGTAGGTTCATAGGGTCATAGGTAGGTACAAGGCTATTGGCCCTAGGGCCTATACAAGCCCTGGCTTTTGCCACCCAAGAAAATTATTTTCCTGTGCCACTGTCGAACAGAGCCACAGAAGTGATCCCCGGGGTGAATTTCCTATTTCCCATCCAATCATCAAATTTTTTTCTTGAAGAGTGCTAATGGGGATCTTTGTTTGATATAGATAGGTAGTTTATTCCAGAGTATGGGAAGTCTCTGGGACAGGAATCTATCCCTCTGGCATGTTCTGTTTATTGTGGTGACAAGGTTTAGGTCCCTAGAGCATGTAGCTTGGAGGGATTGGGATTTCTTTAAGTGGAGCATGTCCAACAGCTCTGGGTTTGACATAGCTTTGTATGTTAGGCAGAGATCACCTCTGAATAGGTGATATGCGATGGAGTAAAGCTGGAGTTTTTTGAGACGGTCCACGTAGGGCATCTGTTTGAAGCCGGTAATCCTCTTTGTGATGTATATCTGTGGCCTTTCCAGTTGTTGTAGATGTCTTGTGAGGTACATACCAAAAGGGCCATTGTACTCTATAATGGGTCTAATGAGTGATGAGTAGAGGGGAGCAATGACATCTTTTTTTTCTGGATGAGAAACCTTTTGTGATGAGGTCTGCCACGTAGAAGGATTTCCTGACTACTGTGGCAATGTGATTATCAAAGAAGAGGCCACTGTCCACCTGTGTTCCAAGGTCTCTTATCACACTTTCTATGTTAAGTATACTACTGCCTATGTTGTAGTTCATGGGTACAGAGGTGTTACCAAAGGGGATGACAATGCACTTTTTTGCATTGAGCTTGAGGCTATGGCTCTGACACCAGGCATCTGTTTCAGTGAGGCCCTTTTGTAGGATGTCCACATCATTAGGAGTTTTGATTATGGCTCCTAGTTTGCAGTCATCTGCAACCTTCATTAGCCAAAGACCTTCTGTGTTGGCCTGCACTTCAGAGAAGTAGATACCAAACAGGAGAGGACCCAGGACTGAACCCTGTGGTACTCCACTTGTCACTGGTCTGATGTCGGATTTGGAATCCGCTACTTTCACAGTGTGGGTTCTGTCCGTGAGCCAGTTGGCAACCCATCTTGTGACATAGGGATTTATACCTAGTTTAGTGAGCTTATCTATAATTCCAGAGTGGGGGATGGTGTCAAAAGCCTTGGCAAGATCTAGATAAGCTGTGTGAACCATTTTACCCTCATCTATGGCTTTGGTGACTGCTTCAAAGAAGTCAATCAGGTTTAGGAGACATGATCTGCCTTTTACAAATCCAAACTGAGTAGGGTCCAGAGTTTGGAGATTACCAATGTCTTTGTTTATGAGTTCCATGATGATACATTCCATGGCCTTGTAGACCAGGCTCGTCAGGCTAATGGGGCGGTAGTTCCCGAGGTCCGTCGTGGCTCCCCCTTTATGGAGTGGGATAACTGTCGTGGTGCGCCATTCAGTGGGTACAAAGCCTGAGGTGAGGCTATGATTGAACATGGTACTTAGGTAGGGTGCCAGTTCATTCTGTAGTTCATGTAGAATGCAGCCTGGGATATTGTCAGGTCCCATGGATGCTGTGTTCTTGGCTTTGGAGAGTGTGTTTTTTACCTGTGCAGCCGTAATTATAGGAACTTTGCATTCTTCAGGTATAGAGATGGGCCCTCTAGGGGGTGAGAGGGGGATAAAGTTAGCACTAACCCTATCTGCTAGGATGTTGGCAATATCAGTTGGTTCTGTATATTTAGTGCCATTATGCTGTAACTCAGAGCAGATCTGAGTGTTCCCATTTAGATTCTTGACATAGCTATAGAATGCTTTGTGGTTGTCTTTAGAGTCAGTGGCAATTTTGTTTTCATAACTAGCTTTGGAGGATTTTATGAGGGATCTCAGCTTCTTACTGAGGTTGACCAGGGAGTTCCTCCAGTCATGGGATTTTACTCTTTTTTGCAACAGTTTCTTTCTTCTGTTGTAGAGTTTGTTTATGGCAGAGGTCCACCAGATTGGCTTCCTTTTTTGGAGGATAACATCTTGGTTCTATTAGGGATAGCATGATCCATACACTCGTGTAAGTGCTTATAAAGTGCATTTGTGTAGGATTCGGCAGTCATACCTCTATTTTCCGTCTGCATGGGTGTCATGAAGTTTGCCACTTCTGTCTTAAGAAGTGTGAAGTTGGCTTTTGAAAAGTTTTTTATGATGGATTCCCTAATTGGGGCTGGGGGTGGGATTTGGATGTCTAGGCTGATTAGCTTGTGGTAGGATCTGACCAATGAGGAATTGACCTCTGGTGTGGAACACCGGTTTCCCATGTTGGTAATGACCAGGTCTAGGATATTGCTGCCCCTGGTGGGGGTGTGAATAAGTTGATCCAAGGCGTTGGAATTTATGAATTCTAGAAAACGTTGAGCAAAAGAGTTGGTACATGAGTAGTTTTCCCAGTTAATGGTGGGGTAGTTGAAATTGCCCATTATTAGGGTGTTGGGTTGTACCCTAATACTTTCCAGTGTATCAAGAAATGAGGAGTGTGAATCCTGGGGCATGGTGGGGGTCTGTAGCAAGCTACAATTTGGATTGGTCTTGCCCAGAGTTAGTTGCACTTGGATAATCTCGGATGCATTATGCTGTGCAACTAGCCTGGAGGTGTGGATATCCTTAATGAATATGGACACGCCTCTGCCTTTAGTGCTTCTTTCTGGGTTAGGTGGCCGAAAGGTGTGGTATGAATTGAAGCCTGGTAATGCAGGGGTGCTCTCTGGAGCTTTGAATCAGGTCTCTGTCACTGCACAGATGTCAATGTTCTCCATTTTAAGGAGTGCCTCGAGTGAGTGCATTTTGAGGTTTAGACTTCTAGCATTGAGTAGCATTACCCTCAGATTTTGCTTGCTTGTACCTGTTATGGTGGTGAATTTGTCATTTGAACCTTGCCTAAAAAAGACACTATAGGGGTTGCAAAGAGTCTTAGTCAGTATCCGGAATCCTAAGGGCGACAGGTGCAGGCCATCTCTATCAAAGCATCGTGGACTGTCAATCATGTCGTCCCAGGCAGACAAATACTGGATCCGCTTAGAATGATACCAGAAGCTTAGCCAATTGTTGAAGTCAATCATTTTGTCCTTGTACTATGATATCATTCTGGGTGATGGCAGGATGCTACTCAGGGTTAGGGTCATACCTGCCTGGGATACAAGATTGGAGAGCTCCTCCATGTCTCTTTTCATATCTATCTATCTATCTATATATCTATATATCTATATATATATAGATATATATATATATATATCTATATATATATATATCTATATATATATCTATATATCTATATATATATATATATATATATATATATATATATATATATATATATATATATATATATATATATATATATATATATATATATATATATACACACACACACACACACACACACACACACACACACACACATACACACACACACATATATATATATATAGATATATATATATATATATATATATATCTGTATCTCCATATCTGTGTCTGTGTATCTGTATCCTGGGGATGTTGATGGCTTCCACATATTACATTTCCTATGGGAGGCAGACTGTACTGCATGGTAAGTTATCAATACCAGCCTGACATCATACAGGTGGGTTGTAGTACTGTTAACATCTTGTATCCATGTCTTGTCAGGTCCTGGTTATGGGATCTACAGCACTTGGTAGTGTATTGCAGGGCGGATGTGTTAAGCTGTGGGGGGATGCCTATTCGTACAAGAAATATAGTGTGTGGGGCCTTTCAACCCCATTAATGGTGCATGTGGACATATGTGTGTTTACTAATCTACCATTGCTATATACAGATGTATGGACATATATACTTATATAGATATATACATCTGCTAACATATATATATATATATATATATATATATATATATATATATATATATATATATATATATATATATATATATATATCTATATATAAAAAACTATGTCCGTATATACCTACATAGATATATATCTGCATACACATATGTAACTTGCTGTGTATATGTAGACATATAGGTGTAGACACATATATGTGTCGGTGTAGGCATTTGCATGCATATATGTTCATATATATTGATATATATATATATATATATATATATATATGCATATAGTTTTAGAATATATATATATATATATATATATATATATATACATATATACATATATAGATATGTTGTATCTGTTTAGATGATAATATATTTACACACGCACATATATCTAGATGTTGGTATATATTCTCTATACTGTTGCATGACTGGACTGGATGATATGTTTCTGAAAACTTCAGATTTATTTGTGTTTGGCATGGCTTAGTGGTAAATCACTTTGTCTATGGTGTGCAGGGTACTGGGTTCGAGCCTTGCAGGGGATGTTTATTTTGTTGCTGGGCAGAACACGGCCCTTTGGATACAGAGTGATTAATGAACTTTAAAGGAGTTGTAAGCGGGTTTGCGTGGATTTACGTGGAGCTAAGCACTGCTAACTTCTGGTTACAGTGTCTTGCACTCAGTCAGCTTCTAAATTGCTTAACCTGTTTAGGCAGTGCTTACCCTTGTGCAAACAGTCTTAAACCCGCTTACTGCTGCTTTAAAGTGCTTACTGCTGCTTACCCCTTGCTAATTTCTTTAAAAGAAAAGAAAAAAGGGTTGATAGGAAAGTGGTGAAAAAGGGGCACAAATAGGGAAAGACAGAAGGGAAAATAGCTAGGGATCTGCAGGAAGGGTGTAGGGAAGGTCCATAGCTGCCCATTTCTTATACAGCAACAGGTGAGTATATACACCAAATTTGGAGGTAGATTCAGACACTCAAACCCCTGGGAGAGGGGTGAGGCCAACATAAATTTGTTATGATGCCAATTAGACCAGATTACATGTGTCCAGTGGACACATGTGGGAAATGGACAGCTATGTATGGGCGAGATTTTTTTGTGGGAACAGATTGCCCTTTTTTTTCAGGAAGGAGTGGGATGTTGGGGAGGGGTAGTAAGTATATTTCGGGAGGTAGGTTGGGTACGTTAACAAACAAGACACACAAGAACCATACAGGGGTAGTATATGCCATATGTGGTGGGTAAACACCTTGATGGGGTGGGGTGTTGGGATATTGGAAGCCCACAAGCCCCCTAGTGGTAACAGTGGAAATGAGGTCCCCACCCATGGGCAGTCACCACTGCACCTTTACAGCCCCAAAGCTGGCTGTGCTGGGGGCTGTGCTACAGAGCCAGGCTGACTCTCTAATCATGACACGCGGCCCTCAAAAGCTGGCATAGAAGATAACCAACCTGGGAGTTGATGGGTCTACACACCACGATCTGACCTGGCGACGGCTGACAGGTGCCTGTCCGCACCCACTCCCAGGGGGGTGAGCCCCTTCCCCTGAGGTGGTTCCACCTTAAGGTGGTGCAGGACCAATGGACAGGGAGGTGCAGGGTGCCTTGGCCAGCTGAGGTGGGACAGGTGGATACACTGGGACTGGCCTTCCCAAGCATGCTATAATGTTTAGATTTCAACATCATATATGGGTTAGTAATAGTCAACACATTCCAGGTATAACAGCATGCATAAATATTCCCATTAACCCAGACACCAGATATGGAAGAGTTGCATAGCAAACAGAACACATGCATATATGGGACCACAGTGATAATAAGAACAGCATGCAGGCACGTTGATGGCATCATGCCAACAATGTTGGAATAATTCAATATGGCACATGAATGGGAACCATTAGAATATTTATCACATGATTGTCCATTATCAGAGTCAGTACATACCAGTTGGGGTGGGTATGTTGATTATTGTTGGAGATAAGGTGGGGGGAGAGAAAGATGTCAATTAACAAGTATTATATTCCTGTACTCCACATTACTTTCCTAGTCAGTGTTGTTATCTGTACCTTACAAGTCTTACTACACTACCCTATAGACCTATATTGGACACTGATATGGCTGTCAACATCATTACACATGAACCAGCTTTACCTGCAGTATACACCTCTTACCTGGTATACCTGTGGAGGGAATGTTTGTTAACACTGACTAACTGTTTGTACACATATGTCCAGATTCTGGGTTGATGTTTTCCACTATGCTATGCAACTCTTTCTGCACAGACTCTGGCCGTGTTCACCACATGCTGGTATGTCTGGACATATCTAGAATATTGCCCTCTTCCACCTTTAGTGACTTGACACACACATATACATGCTTTCCTACACAGTTATATAATGTAGCACACTGTGGGTGACAGTGACCAGTGATACTTTATTATTCAGAGAAACTACATCACTCACGATCCCCTACAATACCAGGGTGGATGCTACCAGTACAGGTTACATTGGTCTGTATTTCACAGCACAGTGTTCATATCCAACGTACCTGTGGGAGCAATGTTTGTTAGCACTATCTGGCTGTTGCCACATAAGGTTCCAGATTACACATTAATATTATAAATAAAAGAAAAAAAACATCAGTCCAAAAAGATGCAGCTAGGCAAAGAAGGCTTTAATCCCAAGAAAATTAATGCTAACAAAATGGTTAACAGCCGTTTTCGTCGCAAAATAATCATAGACTTCATCAGATAAAACCATACATAAAACCACTGTGTTTAAGTACAATTTAAAACCAAAAGGAAACAATCAGTACTATGGTTTAATAATTCAATTGTTACATGATAAAATTTAAAGCAAACATTCCATTTTGTTAAAAGCCTACTTGAACCATATATCCCCCTTTCAAAATTGTATGTCTACTAAGAAATTTTTCTAGAAATATATATACATTTTCTAAATAAACACATAGTGCATAAAAAAATCACAACTTGGCTGCCCTGAGTTTTAAAAGTGAAAATATACTGATGTTGTCATTAAGCCCCGGTGGTCTCCCAGAGTACAGGGTAACCTGCAAAAATTGCTCCCTGTACTCAAGTCTAGCTTCCCATGGACTACCCATTTTGTCCATGGGTACCTGCTTGACCACAAAGAAAATGAAACTAACCCCATAGCAAACTAGTATGTGCTTGTAAAGTGCATTCCGCTCATTCATAGTCCTAACATCATAAAGGTGTTTACACACGTCTTTTCAACTTCCTCTCCATTTTTCCAAGATAAAATGCCTCACAAATTTTACAAATAGAAATGTAGACAACCCCCAAAGTATTACAGTTTGAATACATATTCTTATGGCTGTCCCTCCCTCTACTAGTGATGAAAATCTTTTCACAATTTGCCATAAAGGCACATTGTGTACATGTACCATAACCATATGTACCAATTTTCTTAAGGTGGTTGGAACCTAAATTATATTGATTGTTCTCAAACATATCCTTCAAAATGTTTACCCTTTCCATACACAAAGCTCAAGGGTTCATGTTTAATAACATCCAAATCTGTAAATTCCTAAAACTTCCCCCACTCACTTTGAATCAACTGACTCAAGTGGGGGGCATTACCACCAAATTCCATAGAAAAAATGCTGTTGATGTTGACTGCCTCTTCAGGCCTGGTCCTCAAATCACTCATCCCAAGGGGGCCCCTCCCTAATAAGGGGAAATAGAGCTCACCCCTTTCCTGTGTAACCTCTTGCCTATATTTTTTCACTATGTGAATGAGATATCCCCTATTGAAAAAGTAACCTTCCAGGGTGTCACATTCTTTTTCAAAGTCCTCATTAATGGATGTCAGGTGACTAATTCTAATAAATTGCCCTTTAACTATCCTTAACGTCTGATGTAAGTGATGGGCACTGGAAAAATGCAAATAGGAGTTGGAAAATGTGTCCTTCCGGAACACCTTTGAGCAGAAACCATGATCAACTTTTTGAATGACTACATCCATAAATCCCATATTGTCATAGAACACCTTATGAGTGAAACTCAAAAAAGTAGTGGTAGTGTCAAGAAATTCTAGGAACTCCTTTAACCTATCCTCAGTGTCATTCCAAAACAAGCAGATGTCATCCAAAATCCTCTTATACAAGGACCAACATCCCTTAAATTGTGAATTAAGTACATAATTTCTTTCCCACCAGGATAGTATGATGTTTGCATAGGTGGAGGCACAATGAGCCCCCATGGCTACTACCGTGACCTGTAGGAAGAATTCCTCAGAAAAATA
Source organism: Protopterus annectens (assembly GCF_019279795.1). Taxonomy (NCBI): domain Eukaryota; kingdom Metazoa; phylum Chordata; order Ceratodontiformes; family Protopteridae; genus Protopterus; species Protopterus annectens. Next base: position 1,813,016,813 of record NC_056726.1, on the reverse strand, counting down.
CAAAATGTTGTTCCTCAAAACAACCTCAATCAACCTCAACAAAAATTGAAGTTGATTGTTTCTTGCCCCCTTTTTCTACTAGTGATTGTTCTAACCACTCTAACCCAACATCATGGGCTATAACTGAGAAGAGGTTCTTAATATCTATGGTGACAAAAATAAGGTTGTCTGTGCTAAGCCTTGGGTCAATATTCCTCAAAAAGTCCCATTGGCCCATTTGGATTATATCAAACATGAACCCTTGTGCTTTGTTTATCGAAAGGGTAAAAATTTGAAGGATATGTTTGAGAACAATCAGTATAATTTAGGTTCCAACCACCTTAAGAAAATTGGTATATATGGTTGTGGTACATGTACACAATGTGCCTTTATGGCAAATTTTGAAAGATTTTCCTCACTAGTAGAGTGAGGGACATCCATAATAATATGCATTCAAACTTTAATAATTCAGGGGTTTTCTACATTTCTATTTGTAAAATTTGTCAGGCATTTTATCTTGGAAAAAAGGGAGAGGAAGTTGAAAAGACATGTGTATGAATACCTTTATGATGTTAGGACCATGAATGAGCAGAATGCACTTTACAAGCACACACTAGTTTGCAGTGGGGCTAGTTTCATTTTGTTTGTGGCCGAGCAGGTACCCATGGACAAAAGGGGTGATCCATGGGAGGATAGACTCGAGCACAGGGAGCTATTTTGGCAGGTTACCCTGGACTCTGAAAGACCACTGGGGCTTATCAATGTATTGATTTAGATCTGGAGGACTTACTATTGGAGGGGCTTATTGATCTCGAGGTGTATAGGTATTTGATTAATCCTAGCCCAGAAAATACCTAGTATTTTTGGGATCCTTAAGGTCCACAAAAACAACGTTGACCCACCCCCCCCACTTTGTTCTATTGTTTCAGCTGAGGGCTCTAAAACTGCCCCTCTGGTGAACTATGTGGACAACGAGCTAAAAAAATTATGGGGGACAGAAAGCGAGCTGCTCAAAGACTCCTGGGACTTTTTGAGTAATATTGACTGAAGGCTTAACACAGACAACCTTATTTTTGTCACCATAGATATTAAGTACCTCTTCTCAGCTATACCCCATGATGTTGGGTTAGAGTGGTTAGAACAATCACTAGTAAAAAAAGGGGTCAATAACAATCAACTTCAATTTTTGTTGAGGTTGATTGAGGTTGTTTTGAGGAACAACTTTTTGTATTTTTCTGGGGAATTCTTCCAACACGTCGCTGGAGTAGCTATGGGGGCTCATTGTGCCCCCACCTATGCAAACATCATACTATCCTGGTGGGAAAGAAATTATGTACTTAATTCACAATTTAAGGGATGTTGTTCCTTGTATAACAGGTTTTTGGAAGACATCTGCTTGTTTTGGAACGACACTGAGGATAGGTTAAAGGAGTTCCTTGAATCTTTTGACACTACCACCACTTTTTTGACTTTCACTCATAAGGTGTTCTATGAAAATATGGAATTTTTGGATGTAGTCATTCAAAAAGTTAATCATGGTTTCTGCTCAAAGGTGTTTTGGAAGGACACATTTTCCTACTCCTATTTGCATTTTTAAGTGCCCATCCTTACATCAGAAGTTAGGGGTAGTTAAAGGGCAATTTATTAGAATTAGTCACCTGACATCCATTGATGAAAACTTTGAAAAACAATGTGACACCCTGAAAGGTTACTTTTTGGATAGGGGATATCCCATTCACATAGTGAAAAAAATATAGGCAAGAGGTTAAACAGAAAAGGGGTGAGCTATATTTCCCCTTATTAGGGAGGGGCCCCCTTGGGACAAGTGATTTGAGGACTAGGCCTGAAGAGGCGGTCAACATCAACAGAATTTTTTCTATGGAATTTGGTGGTGATGCCCCTCACTTGAGTCAGTTGATTCAAAATGAGTGGGGGAAGTTTTTGGAATTTACAGATTTGGATGTTATCAGACATGAACCCTTGTGCTTTGTGGATAGAAAGGGTAAAAATTTGAAAGATATGTTTGAGAACAATCAATATAATTTTGGTTCCAACCACCTTAAGAAAATTGGTACATATGGTTTTGGTACATGTACACAATGTGCCTTTATGGCAAATTGTGAAAAGATTTTCCTCACTAGTAAAGGGAGGGACATCCATAACAATATGTATTCAAACTGTAATACTTAAGGGGTTGTCTACATTTCTATTTGTAAAATCTGTCATTTTATCTTGGAAAAATGGAGAGGAAGTTGAAAAGACATGTGTATGAACACCTTTATGATGTTAGGACCATGAATGAGCGGAATGCACTTTACAAGCACAAACTAGTTTGCAATGGGGCTAGTTTCATTTTCTTTGTGGTCAAGCAGGTACCCATGGACAAAAGGGGTGGTCTATGGGAGGCTAGACTCGAGTACAGGGATCTATTTTGGCAGGTTACCCTGTACTCTGGGAGACCACCGGGGCTTAATGACAACATCAGTATATCTTCACTTCTAAAACTCAGGGCAGCCAAGTTGTGAAGTTTTTTTGCACTATGTTTTTATTTAGAAAATGAATATATATTTTTTAGAAAAATTTCTTAGTGGACATACAATTTTGAAAGGGGGATATATGGTTCAAGTAGGCTTTTAACAAAATGGAATGTTTGCTTTAAATTTTATCATGTTATTTAATTGAATTATTAAAACATGGTAATGATTGGTTCCTTTTGGATTTAAATTGTACGTAAACACAGTGGTTTTATGTATGGTTTTATCTGATGAAGTCTATGATTATTTTGTGATGAAAATGGCTGCTAACCATTTTGTTTGCGTTCATTTTCTTGTGATTAAAGCCTTCTTTGCCTAGTTGCATGTTTTTGGACTGGTGATTTTTTCATTTATTGGTTTTTTACACCTGGTCGTTTATTGTGGATTATTTGACTTTTTACAATGCCTGAAAGTGCAGCATCTTCTTCCTTCCTGTCTAATGTGAAGGACGATGATTTGGGTGAAACTAGAAGGCTCATTGGTCATGCAGCTGGTTGAAATATTGACTCCCATTGGTACATCGCTGGCTGGGTTGCTTCATGGGTCGATTTCTTGCAATCAGGAAGCGTTGAACATAGGAGGACGACAAATGGGTTTTAACTTTGAATCCAAAAGCCCCAAATTAAGGGCTAAGGATTTAACAAACCGGACAGATGGTGCTAGAGCTTTGGTTGATACACTCGTTCATGATGGTGACAACAATTTTTCATCAACTTCTACAAATGGAGCGTCTAATAGCATTCTGAAAACATCAGGTGACTGTTCAAACAATGTTTCTAATGGACATATTAGCGACTTTAAGAAATGGCTTAACAATAAATATTCATTTGATACTTTTAATTCACAAGTTGTACAAAGAGGTGGGGCGACAGTTATAAAGTACAGTTGGATAAATTGCGTGTTTTAATAACTAAATATAAAATGTTATGTGTTGACAATGATGATCTTAAAAAATGTCTTGAGAGAAATATTTTACCGAAGGGACTTAGGGTTTATAAATTCCCTAACAATTTTGGTACTGATTCAGGATTCATAGGTTCATAGGTTAGTACTAGGCTAACTGCTCTTGCGAGCCATTTTAAGCCTAGCCAGTTATCCCCTGTGAGATTCAAACCCTGTATCTTGTGTTTGTAAGGCAAACACCTTAACCATTAGGCCACCCTCCCTGAAAGCCAATTCATAGGTTAGTACTAAGCTAACTGCCCTTGCAAGCCATTTTAAGCTTAGCCAGTTATCCCTTGTGAGACTCAAACCCTGCACCTTGTGTTTGTAAGGCAAACACCTTAACCATTAGGCCACTCTCCCAACCCTAGGCCACTCTCCCAACCCTGTGATTGTTTGACGAAATGGTGGAGGTATTCAACCACTGTGGTTTAGATGTGGTTACATTAATTATAAGACAAAACCACATTACTTTAAGTAAATTAAAACCACAGATTGACGAGCTTAATAAAAATATTACTGATGATTTGATGTTTACCATTGCTACTGAAAGATCTAAATATGACAGTTTGTTTGAAGAGGTGGATAAAAAGTGCATGAATGCAGTTAACAAAAAGGTTGGGAAACTCAATTGTGATATTCTTGAATACAAGGAAAAAAGGAGTTACCCACCACCTATTAATAAAAAATCCTGTAGGACCAACAATTTGGATTTGAATAGGGGTACTTCTGTTAGTAATGGGGAAGATGTTTCCTCGAAGGTACCCCATAGTGGGGACGATGATTTATGAGGACCCTGGCCCTGGAGATCGGAGAGGTTAAGGAATCAAAATCCAAGGGACCAGTCCTTTCATGGGTCAAAACAGGTGGGGGGGGGTAGAGGTTATGGCAGATTCTAGTGTTATATATAATGATATTATCAAGACGGATTATTAATATTCCTACAAGGGGTTTAACATTTTTAATTACAGTAATATTGATCTTACTGTTAAGCATTTTAACCTTTTATCAAAAGGTTTTAAGTTTGTACCCCATAGAAAATGTAAGCTTACTAAGCTTATTTTTGGATTTGAAATGCTTTGTACGTAAGTTGTATTTTGAAATCTTATTTAACAATCAGGAGACAGCTAGCTATGATAACAAACCTAGGAGACGCAGTGCCTATAACCCCACTTTGCACCCTCGGTTAAAGAATTTTGAAAAGGTATTTGAGTAACAACTAAGGGTAGCATATTTAAAACATAACAGTTTTCCAAATCTCAACAAAGAAGAACATTCAATTATTGAACACCTTTATAATGATAGGAACATTCGTGAGATGAAGTCGGACAAGGGTGGGGGTTTGTTATTATGGACTGTATTAACTATGAGGCCAAAATGATGGACCTTTTAGGGGATACCAATACCTATCTACCAGCCTCAAGAAATGAAATCAATATAGCTTATCAACTTATTGATTTAGAGCTGCAGGGCTTACTATTGGAGGGGCTTATTGCTCTTGAGGTGTATAGGTATTTGGTTAATTCTAGCCCCAAAATACCTAGTATTTTTGGGATCCTTAAGATCCACAAAAGCAATGTTGACCACCCACTTTGTCCAATTGTTTCAGCTGAGGGCTCTAAAACTGTCCCTCTGGTGAACTAAGTGGACAAAGCTAAAAAAATTATGAGGGACAGAAAACGAGCTGCTCAAAGACTCCTGTGACTTTTAGCACAGACAACCTTAATTTTGTCACCATAGATATTAAGAACTTCTTCTCAGTTATACCCCATGATGTTGGGTTAGAGTGGTTAGAACAATCACTAGTAGAAAAAGAGGTCAATAACAATCAACTTTAATCTTTGTTGAGGTTGATTGAAGTTGTTTTGAGGAACATCTTTTTGTATTTTTCTGGGGAATTCTTCCAACAGGTCACAGGAGTAGCCATGGGGGCTCATTGTGCCCCCACCTATGCAAACATCATACTATCCTGGTGGGAAGAAAATTATGTACTTAATTCACAATTTAAGGGATGTTGGTCCTTGTATATCAGGTTTTTGGACGACATCTGCTTGTTTTGGAACGGCACTGAGGATAGGTTAAAGAAGTTCCTAGAATTTCTTGACACTACCACCACTTTTTTGACTTTCACTCATAAGGTGTTCTATGACAATATGGAATTTTTGGATGTAGTCATTCAAAAAAGTTAATCATGGTTTCTGCTCAAAGGTGTCTCAGAAGGGCACATTTTCCAACTCCTGTTTGCATTTTTCCAGTTCCCATCCTTACATCAGAAGTTAGGGATAGTTAAAGGGCAATTTATTAGAATTAGTCACCTGACATCCATTGATGAGGACTTTGAAAAAGAATGCGACACTCTGGAAGGTTACTTTTTGGATAGGGGATATCCCATTCACAAAGTGAAAAAATATAGGCAAGAGGCTAAACAGAAAAGGAGTGAGCTGTATTTCCCCTTATTAGGGAGTGGCCCCCTTGGGACAAATGATTTGAGGACTAGGTCTGAAGAGGCGGTCCACATCAACAGAATTTTTTCTATGGAATTTGGTGGTGATGCCTCCCACTTGAGTCAGTTGATTCAAAGTGAGTGGGGGAAGTTTTTGGAATTTACAGATTTGGATGTTATCAAACATGAACCCTTGTGCTTTGTCTATAGAAGGGGTAAAAATTTAAAGGATATGTTTGAGAATAATCAATATAATTTAGGTTCCAACCACCTAAAGAAAAGTGGTACATATGTGTGTGGTACATGTACACAATGTGCCTTTATGGCAAATTGTGGAAAGATTTTAATCACTAGTAGAGGGAGGGACATCCATAAAAATATGTATTCAAACTGTAATACTTTGGGGGTTGTCTACATTTCTATTTGTAAAATCTGTCAGGCATTTTATCTTGGAAAAATGGAGAGGAAGTTGAAAAGACATGTGTACGTACACCTTTATGATGTTAGGACCATGAATGAGCGGAATGCACTTTACTAGCACAAACTAGTTTGCAATGGGGCTAGTTTCATTTTGTTTGTGGTTAAGCAGGTACCCATGGACAAAAGGGGTGGTCTATGGCAGGCTAGACTCGAGTACAGGGAGCTATTTTGGCAGGTTACCCTGTACTCTGGGAGACCACCGGGGCTTAATGACAACATCAGTATGTCTTCACTTTTAAAACTCAGGGCAGCCAAGTTGTGAAGTTTTTTTGCACTATGTTTTTATTTAGAAAATGAATATATATTTTTTAGAAAAATTTCTTAGTGGGCATACAATTTTGAAAGGGGGATATATGGTTCAAGTAGGCTTTTAACAAAATGGAATGTTTGCTTTAAATTTTATCATGTTATTTAATTGAATTATTAAAACATGATAATGATTGGTTCCTTTTGGATTTAAATTGTACGTAAACACAGTGGTTTTATGTATGGTTTTATCTGATTAAGTCTATGATTATTTTGTGATGAAAATGGCTGCTAACCATTTTGTTTGCGTTAATTTTCTTGTGATTGAAGCCTTCTTTGCCTAGTTGCATGTTTTTGGACTGGTGATTTTTTCGTTTATTGGTTTTTTACACCTGGTCATTTATTGTGGATTATTTGACTTTTTACGATGCCTGAAAGTGCAGCATCTTCTTCCTTCCTGTCTGATGTGAAGGACGATGATTTGGGTGAAACTAGAAGGCTCATTGGTCATGCAGCTGGTTGAAATATTGACTCCCATTGGTACATCGCTGGCTGGGTTGCTTCATGGGTCGATTTCTTGCAATCAGGAAGCGTTGAACATAGGAGGACGACAAATGGGTTTTAACTTTGAATCCAAAAGCCCCAAATTAAGGGCTAAGGATTTAACAAACTGGACAGATGGTGCTAGAGCTTTGGTTGATACACTCGTTCATGACGGTGACAACAATTTTTCATCTAGTTCTACAAATGGAGCATCTAATAGCATTCTGAAAACATCAGGTGACTGTTCAAACAATGTTTCTAATGGACATATTAGCGACTTTAAGAAATGGCTTAACAATAAATATTCATTTGATACTTTTAATTCACAAGTTGTACAAAGAGGTGGGGCGACAGTTATAAAGTACAGTTGGATAAATTGCGTGTTTTAATAACTAAATATAAAATGTTATGTGTTGACAATGATGATCTTAAAAAATGTTTTGAGAGAAATATTTTACCGAAGGGACTTAGGGTTTATAAATTCCCTAACAATTTTGGTACTGATTCAGGATTGTTTGACGAAATGGTGGAGGTATTCAACCACTGTGGTTTAGATGTGGTTACGTTAATTATAAGACAAAATGACATTACTTTAAGTAAATTGAAACCAGAGATTGACGAGCTTAATAAGAATATTACTGATGATTTGATGTTTACCATTGCTACTGAAAGATTTAAATATGACAGTTTGTTTGAAGAGGTGGATAAAAAGTGCATGCATGCAGTTAACAAAAAGGTTGGGAAACTCAATTGTGATATTCTTGAATACAAGGAAAAAAGGAGTTACCCACCACCTATTAATAAAAAATCCTTTGGGACCAACAATTTGGATTTGAATAGGGGTACTTCTGTTAGTAATGGGGAAGATGTTTCCTCGAAGGTACCCCATAGTGGGGACGATGATTTATGAGGACCCTGGCCCTGGAGATCGGAGAGGTTAAGGAATCAAAATCCAAGGGACCAGTCCTTTCTTGGGTCAAAACAGGGGGGGTAGAGGTTATGGCAGATTCTAGTGTTATATATAATGATATTATCAAGACGGATTATTAATATTCCTACAAGGAGTTTAACATTTTTAATTACAGTAATATTGATCTTACTGTTAAGCATTTTAACCTTTTATCAAAAGGTTTTAAGTTTGTACCCCATAGAAAATGTAACCTTACTAAGCTTATTTTTGGATTTGAAATGCTTTGTACATAAGTTGTATTTTGAAATCTTATTTAACAATCAGGAGACAGCTAGCTATGATAACAAACCTTGGAGACGCAGTGCCTATAACCCCACTTTGCACCCTCGGTTAAAGAATTTTGAAAAGGTATTTGAGTAACAACTAAGGGTAGCATATTTAAAACATAACAGTTTTCCAAATCTCAACAAAGAAGAACATTCAATTATTGAACACCTTTATAATGATAGGAACATTCGTGTGATGAAGCCGGACAAGGGTGGGGGTTTGTTATTATGGACTGTATTAACTATGAGGCCAAAATGATGGACCTTTTAGGGGACACCAATACCTATCTACCAGCCTCAAGAAATGAAATCAATATAGCTTATCAACTTATTGATTTAGAGCTGCAGGGCTTACTGTTGGAGGGGCTTATTGCTCTCGAGGTGTATAGGTATTTGGTTAATTCTAGCCCCAAAATACCTAGTATTTTTGGGATCCTTAAGATCCACAAAAGCAATGTTGACCACCCACTTTGTCCAATTGTTTCAGCTGAGGGCTCTAAAACTGTCCCTCTGGTGAACTAAGTGGACAAAGAGCTAAAAAAATTATGAGGGACAGAAAACGAGCTGCTCAAAGACTCCTGGGACTTTTAGCACAGACAACCTTATTTTTGTCACCATAGATATTAAGAACCTCTTCTCAGTTATACCCCATGATGTTGGGTTAGAGTGGTTGGAACAATCACTAGTAGAAAAAGGGGTCAATAACAATCAACTTCAATCTTTGTTGAGGTTGATTGAAGTTGTTTTGAGGAACAATGTTTTGTATTTTTCTGGGGAATTCTTCCAACAGGTCACAGGAGTAGCCATGGGGGCTCATTGTGCCCACACCTATGCAAACATCATGCTATCCTGGTGGGAAATAAATTATGTACTTAATTAACAATTTAAGGGATGTTGGTCCTTGTATAACAGGTTTTTGGACGACATCTGCTTGTTTTGGAACGACACTGAGGATAGGTTAAAGGAGTTCCTTGAATTTCTTGACACTACCACCACTTTTTTGACTTTCACTCATAAGGTGTTCTATGACAATATGGAATATTTGGATGTAGTCATTCAAAAAAGTTAATCATGGTTTCTGCTCAAAGGTGTCTCAGAATGACACATTTTCCAACTCCTGTTTGCATTTTTCCAGTGCCCATCCTTACATCAGAAGTTAGGGATAGTTAAAGGGCAATTTATTAGAATTAGTCACCTGACATCCATTGATGAGGACTTTGAAAAAGAATGTGACACCCTGGAAGGTTACTTTTTGGATAGGGGATATCCCATTCGCATAGTGAAAAAATATAGGCAAGAGGTTAAACAGAAAAGGTGTGAGCTCTATTTCCCCTTATTAGGGAGAGGCCCCCTTGGGACAAGTGATTTGAGGACTAGGCCTGAAGAGGCGGTGAACATCAACAGAATTTTTTCTATGGAATTTGGTGCTGATGCCCCCCACTTGAGTCAGTTGATTAAAAGTGAGTGGGGAAGTTTTGGGAATTTACAGATTTGGATGTTATCAAACATGAACCCTTGTGCTTTGTGTATAGAAAGGGTAAAAATTTGAAGGATATGTTTGAGAACAATCAATATAATTTAGGTTCCAACCACCTTAAGAAAATTGGTATATATGGTTGTGGTACATGTACACAATGTGCCTTTATGGCAAATTGTGAACATATTTTCCTCACTAGTAGAGGGAGGGACATCCATAACAATATGTATTCAAACTGTAATACTTTGGGGGTTGTCTACATTTTTATTTGTAAAATTTGTCAGACATTTTATCTTGGAAAAATGGAGAGGAAATTGAAAAGACGTGTGTACGAACATCTTTATGATGTTAGAACCATGAATGAGCAGAATGCACTTTACAAGCACACACTAGTTTGCAATGGGGCTAGTTTCATTTTGTTTGTGGTCAAGCAGGTACCCATGGACAAAAGGGGTGGTCCATGGGAGGCTACACTTGAGTACAGGGAGATATTTTGGCAGGTTACCCTGTACTCTGGGAGACCAGTGGGGCTTAATAACAACATCAGTATATATTCACTTTTAAAACTCAGGGCAGCCAAGTTGTGATTTTTTTAAGCACTATGTTTTTATTTAAAAAATGTATATATATTTTTAGAAAAATTCTTAGTAGATATAGAATTTTGAAAGGGGGATATATGGTTCAAGTAGGCTTTTAACAAAATGGAATGTTTGCTTTAAATTTTATCATGTAAGTTAATTGAATTATTAAAACATGGTACTGATTGGTTTCTTTTGGTTTTAAATTGTACTTAAACACAGTGGTTTTATGTATGGTTTTATCTGATGAAATCTATGATTATTTTGTGATGAAAATGGCTGTTAACCATTTTGTTGGCATTCATTTTTTTGGGATTAAAGCCTTTTTTGCCTAGCTGCATCTTTTTGGACTGGTGTTTTTTTTTCGTTTATTGTTTTTTTTACACCTGGTCGTTTATTGTACATTAATATTATGCACATACATCTCACTCTGTTACTGTACACACTCTGACCACAGCTTAACAGGTTGGGGTGTAAATGGGACATACGTGGTTTCTTAGTCTCATAAGGTATTGGGTTGTTGCTAGTGTGCCAGGTTTGTTGTCATAGATGTTTGTCAATTAGTTGTATTTTCTGTTTGCTGCCTATACATCTGGGATCATCCCACTGATTTCCCAGAGGGACAGATTGATAGGCATTAGATATGGGCCACTTTAATAGACAATCTGGACATATCTGTACAGTTGTGGTGTATAATTCTTTATGCAGACTACTACCACTGGCAGGATTCAAACCATGGCTGTGTGTGCTAATAAAACAACAGTTCACATCTCAGGTGCATGTGCTAATCGGGTTTTGTTATCTGCATTTCAAGTTTACTGTCTATGTGTCTCTCAGTTGTACTAAATGGCCTCTGGGGATTACACCTGTCATATACAGGCATTCCTACACATTCATGTTATGGTGCATGGTGTGGGTAACAGTGCTTAATACTACAGTACCAAGATTGCAAATCTACATTACCATATGATACCAGATTATACACATACGGTTCAGCAGTTATACCTGTTTTGTCAGGGTATTACACTTTTATTCCTTACTAACAATATGAGACTCTTCCTGCCATATTCTCCAGTGTATGCAGTATTTGCCTTGAAATACAGGTTTTATACTAGCAATTACTTTACTACTACTTTTATTTTTCTTTCCTATGACAGTAAAAGCATGAGTATTACTGACCTGCCTCACATTGCAACTGCACCAGGTGACAGATGTGGGCCTCCTGGTTTGCAGCCCTCTCCATTGCAGCTGTGGGGGACATATGAGGAATATTTAGCCATACCTATCCATGATATACCTGAGCTGGCAATTATTAAACAGGTAGTGGACTGATACTTACACACAGCTGGGACATCCCCTGATGCTCTAGCCTCTTGGAACCACTCCTCCAAGAGGTCCCCCTTCCGCCACTTCAGGTCGGCATAGTGGTGCCTGACCTGCTCACCAGTTTGGGGTATGCCAGTGGCACTGGCGAGGTCACAGGCAAGACGATCCCAGGCCTCTGCCTTATATTGGGGGCTCTGGTACTGGCCCTGCAGTAGTCTCTGTGCATGGTCTTTAAGTAGGAGTCCAGCCATGAGCTTGGACTCCTGGAATAACCATGCACTGCACCCTGAAATGCACTCCTTCTCCCCTTACTGCCATAATGCCTGCAAAGAGAAGCTATAACCAGTTATGAGCTGTATTCCTGCCTCCTGGGTTTAAGTAGGGCCAATTTCCCACACTTTTCCATGATTGGACAGTTTTGAAAAGGCAAAGCTATGGGCAAATCCGCTTACCTAAGGCTGGCATTGTTTAAAGGCGTATACCACTGGGCACAAAGAGTTAGCTGGTGTACACATTGCTCATACCTCCTAAGCTGGCAGGTGCAATGCTTGGTGTTGCCTACAGTAGACGTTCATTATAATGCCTTTCTGGCATTGTGTTATTATTCATTACACCTTATATGTATGCCTTGTATCCCTGATTGATATGTACGTAGACTCTGTGAGGTCCTTGTTTTATTGGGGACTTTGACACCTCACTCCTGGGCTTACTGCTCTACTCCAGTTCACATATTTATGTTATGTAGTCAGTTATGGCCCATATGACTGTATACTGATGCCTTTCATAGGTTCAGTTTGGTTATACAATGGTGAGGACATGTTTACTACTACCACATTCTTCTCTTTGTCTATGATGGCTTGGTGGATTGCTACTGGGACTATGGTGTATAGGGTCCTGGGTTCAAGACCTGCATGGCTATTTATTTTGTTGTTGGACAGAACAAGGCCCATTGGATACAGAGTGATTAAGGCACTTTAAAGCAGTTGTAAGCGGATTTGTGTAGATTTGCATGGAGGTAAGCACTGCTAACTTCCGGTCACAGATTCTTACACCCAGTTAGCTTCTCCTTTGCTTAATCTGTGTAGGCAGTGCTTACCCCCATGCAAACACACTTAAACACGCTTACTAGTGCTTACATATGCTTACTACTGCTTATCTGTGCTTACACCTTCTTACTACTGCCTTATTTATTATGATACTGGCTCTTCACATGTGCATTTCCTGCAGTACTCCAGTTCATAAATATATGTTATTTAGTGCATTTTGCAATAAAAATATTGGTTATACCATGCTTTGCCATGTGAAATAGACTGTCTTGCAGTGGGACGCAAACCAGGAATGCCTGCTCGTTAGGCAAATGCTCTTCCCACTACACTATTGCTATGCTGCTTAATTTGCATATATCTTCCTTGTTATCCTCTTCAGCCTTTTAAGCTGCTTTAACTGTAGCTAAGCAATGGGCACACCCATGCACCTATGGTTAGCTGTACTCAGATTTTTAAAAAGAATAAAGGGGTTTCTTCTTTTGATTTTTATGTCCTGTTGCTGTTGTACACATGGGGGAGTGTTGGTGGGGATATGAGGACACCTATGTATACTCTCGCTCATTTATTTCTACTTTGTGCTGTTCTACATTGCAGGGGCATGTTTATTCTGAGAGCTCTGCTCTCAGACATGCTCGCTGCACTCTTACATGCTCCATGTAAGCCTAGGAGGTCGGGCAGCGCGCCTTCATTAATATGCATGGTGCGCTACCGTCCTGCTCCTACATGGGCGCTTCAGTGCAAGACTAAGCTAGTCCTGCACAGAAGATTAGTGAATCTGGGGGTTTGTTTTTCACTGATCCCTCTGTACAATGTAATCTTTGTGATCATTTCCAGAAAGAACACTAGCTACATGTTGGACTTTTCCATGAACAATATCAAAACAATGCCAACTTCCAATGCCTTATTCCATCAATTTTATGTCATCATCTGTTTGAAGTAGTTGTTGCATTCTGAGCACATTTTCCAAGCCATCTTTAATTGGAAGGAGCCCTTCTGCACCCTTGTGAGAGAAGTGTGCTGACTGGAACCTGTCTGGTGAGGGGTGATTGGTCTAGGGTTTGGAGTAAGCACCCCCATTGGTTCTTTTGAGTTTTTTTTAAAAAATTGTTTTAAGTTTTTAGCTTCTGTTATTTAAGCCCCACATTTGAGCAGGTTTCTGTTTGTTTATGAATTGCGCTGCACCCGTCACTGCCCCAAAATTATGCACTATAGCAGGACAGATAATTTCCACAATTGTTCCCTTAGATACAGCTGTAGTACATTAGTGTAGTCCTCATCTTTAGTACATGTCTAGTTTAAGAAGTATTGCTAGTGAGCTGTGACCTATTAAACCACCAGCCAACTACCCCATCAGAAATACCCATCTACAGAGCTCCTCCTAAATCAGTCATGAAAGCACCCCCTTTGTGATTACAGTCCTTCAAACCTAGCATTATGGACAGTTGGACTAACCTTGTTTCGCCTGCCAGCCTTGTTGACTTGATCTCCCGAGGCAGTTCCGCAGCTGCCTCATGTAAAATGACAGCCCTCTACTAATTTCTCCCTCTGGTACAGAGAGCATGCGATGTATCTACACCAAGAACCTTGAATTCCTGCTCTCTCATACTCAACAGTTACACTGAAGAGGTTGTCAACTCACTCACTACTTCTCATGCATATAATACCACTTCTCATACAAATAGTACACATAGTACACATACAACACATAAATCAACATATGTGGAAGTTCTCTTAAAAAGCTTACTGAAACACCAGAGACCTCCAAAACAAAAGACTGCTACAATTAACACAGTTCCCACAGCACCCAGGACACACAGCAACACCAGTGTCTCACCTACCAAGCCCTTAAGGCGTAACACTTCTTCTTCTTTTGGCTTTTCCGAGTTAGGGGTCACCACAGTGGATCACCTGTCCGCTCATGATTGGCAGTGGAGGTTTATGGTGTCGAGTTGCCAGCCTGTCACCCAACCTTCCACAGAAGGCACACACATGCACGCACTCACATCTAGGGCCAGTTTAGAGTGTCCAATCCACCTACAGCATGTCTTTGGGATGTGGGAGGAAACCGAACCACCCAGAGGAAACCCATGTGACCACAGGGAGGACATGCAGACTCCGCACAGAAGGCACCCCAGCCAAGGATCAAACCAGAGAACCTCTTGCTGTGAGGTGGCAACTTAAGGCGTAACACTCAAAAAACAAATTTTCTTGTCATTGGAGACTCCATAGTGAGAGACACGGATGCCCCACAAACCTGGTTAGATAAGGAGAGAGTCACTGTCAGCTGCCTGTCCGGTGCCAAGATTCATTAGATTATGCATGCAGTCAGATCTCTCTCTGCAACAAGTACCATTATGACTCTGTCATAGCTCATGTTGGAGTGAACAACCTGAGTCATACCTTGCTGGACAATATGAAGAGAGTCATGATTGAGCTCTCAGAGTGTGTGTTCCAGACAGGTATGTCCCTAGCTTTGAGCAGCATATTACCTTCACCTAGAATGATGCCACAATATAAAAAAAATGATTGATTTCAATAATTGGCTTAGTTTTTGGTGTCATTCAAAGGGGATCCAGTTTCTATTAGCCTGAGATGACATGGTTGGCAAACCTTGCTGCTTTGCCAGAGATGGCTTGCACTTGGCACCACAAGGCTTTTGGCTGCTGGCAAAGGCTCTTGCTTCACCATAGTGCCTTTTTTAGGCAAGGTCTCAAAAACAAAATTGACAATGTGAAAACTGCCAACCATAACAAAATAAGGGTTATGTTGCTAAATGCTAGGAGCTTAAACCAAAAACTGCACACACTGGAAGTACTTCTGTCACTTGAGGATGTTGATGTCTGTGCAGTCATAGAAACCTGGTTCAAGGGCTCAGACAGTACTCCAGCCTTGCAAGGCTACAATGGCTTCAACACCTTCAGACCACAAAATGCACGTGAGAACCAAAGGCGGTGGTGTTGCTATCTATATTAGAGATAAATTAATCTCTGAACTAGCACTGTACTAACACTAGACAACTCCATGGAATTACTCCATGTTCGGTTTACTGTGGGTAAGACCCCCATTCAAGTCATACTAGTTATAGATCTCCCTCCTTGGATCATGATGCATACAAGGCCTATTTGACTATACTGGAGTCAATCCATATATTGCCAAACTCTCTGTTCATGGGGGATTTCAATTATCCCATCATTAACTGGGAAACCTACTATACCCCTAACTCACTACTGCAATAGTTCCTTGACTTTGTTAACTCAAATGCCCTGGAACAAATTGTTCAAACCCCAGCAGGAGGATCAAACAAACTAGATCTGGTCCTCACTAACATGATAAACAGATGCACCACTGTGACTGTTGGACCCTCATTAGTTAAATCTGACCACAAATGAGTCGCCTTCGAACTGGCACTGACACCATAACTCACAAAGGGTGAAGTCAAACTTAAAAACTTCACCAAAGCTGACTATACTCTCCTATGGGAAGGGATAAATGCATTCCAAGCCCCACCCCCAACTGGAAGTAGTAACTACACCAAAGTTTACACTAAAGCCCTGTACAATGACTTGTATAAGTGTATAGACTCACTTGTTCCAGAAATAATCAAAGCCAGAGCCTCAAGTAAAAAGAAAAACACCCTGGTGGACATTCAGCATCAGCACACTTTAAATTAAATGCAAAACGTTTCTGTCTAAGAAATCAATGGTAAGGCCACAACAATGGAGAAGCACCCTCCTCAACCTCAACAGGCAAATAAGACAATATGTCAAATTCTGTAAGATTAACTTTGAGAAAAACTTAGCAATTATAGCCAAGGATAATCATAAGGCCATTTACAGCTATGTACATAACTTAAAACATAAGACCCAAGCATGTGCCTAACACATAACTAATGGTATCACACACACTGATCCCACAGAAATAGCAAACCTGTTAGCAGACAGATTTGGTGAAAATTTCACTCTGTTATGCCCTCCAAACTTATCAAAAACCTTTCCCCCTGCTCTCCCTACCCTACATGTTTGAAGATCAGGTCATTAAAGCCTTGTCTAAGGCAAAAACACAGCCTCTATGGGACCAGATGGCATCCCAGGTTGTCTTCTAAACAAACTAAAACATGAACTAGCATCACCATTAAATACCCTATTCAATCACTCCCTAACCACTGGATTTGTTCCTGTGGAATGCAGAACAGCAAAAGTTATTCCCCTCCACAAAAGGGACTTAGTAACAGATCCAGGGAATTATAGACCCATAAGTCTGACCAACCTCATCTGTAAAGGCAAGGGATGTATCATCATGGACCTCACAAATAAAGACATAGGCGACCTCCAAACCCTGGATCCAACCCAATTTGGCTTCATCAAGGGCAGATCCTGTCTGTTAAACCTTGTGGATGTGACCAGGGCTATTGACAAGGGCAAATTGGTGCTCACAGCATACCTCAACTTAGCAAAGGCCTGTGACACAATCCTGCACTCAGGCATTACTGATAAACTTAGCAAACTGAATGTAGACCCCTTTGTTGTAAGATGGGTTGCCAACTGGCTCACAGACCGGTCACACACTATCAAAGCATGCAACTCCACATCCACCAGCAGACCTTTCACCAGCAGTGTACCATAAGGCTGAGTCCCCTACTGTTTGATATATACTTTTCAGAAGTTCAGGTCAAAACTAAGAGGCTGTGGTTGATCAGGTGTGCGGACAACTGCAAACTTGGTGCAATTATTGAATCCCCTAATAATGTTAGTATAGTTCAGGAAAGTCTGCTGCGGTAGCGTTGTCACCTCACAGCAAGATGTTGTCATGTTCGATCCTCAGTTAGAGCGTCTTCTGTGTGGAGGCATGCGTGAATGGGCGTGCCTTCGTTGAAGGTTGTGCGTCAGGGCTGGTTACTCGGCACGTAAAAATCCACTACCAAACATTAGCGGACCAGAGTTCTGCTGTGGCGACCCCTAACCGGGATAAGCTGAAAGACACAACAACAACTTCAGGAAAGTCTTACACACACCAATGACTGGTGTCTCAGTCATGGTCTCAAACTGAATGCAAGGAAATGCATCATCATTCCCTTCGATAAAAACAATGTCCCTTCACACTATCAAATTAACAACATTACCCTTTGTACCTACGAAGTGGTAAGAGATCTGGGATCACAAGTAGACTGCAGCCTTAACTTTGACCACCATGTGTCTACTGTAGTAAGAAAGGCTTTCTAAGTAGCACACTAGATTAGCAAAGGCATTGCCTGTAGAGCAAAGGAGGTTATAACCCCCTCGATACTTGTCACTAATCAGGCCCATAATAGAGTATAACGCCCCTTTCAGCATGTAGCGTACAAAGCACCTGCAGCAATTGGAGAGACCTCAGAGGTTTCTAAGAAGATCAAAGGATTCCAGCACGTGCCTTACACAGACCAACTAAAGTTCCTGTCACTATACTCAGTATCATATAGACTTCTTAGGGGAGAATTATGCCTGGCTTATAGAGCAATCTCCAACCCAAACAATGAATTTGCTGTAAATCAAATGAGACTAGAGCCATTGGAGAAACCTAAATCTGGCCTGCAACTTGAATAGGACATGATGGTGGGACACATTTGTCTCCCAGTAACTGCCGCATCTTTGGAATAGGCTACCAATTCATGTGAAGCAGAGTGCCTCTATGACACTGTTCAAAAGGAGCCTGGACGAGTAGATGCGACAGTGTAAATTCTCACCAGGGATAGTGCCCACAACCCTCCTGGACATGGGCAGTCATTAATAAATATGATCCTCAGTACTGACTAGAGTAGCTATGGTATTACATTGGGATGAAATAGCTAGGCTTGATATTACCTCAAGGTCAATAGCCTAGTAACCTCCTATGATCCTATGATATATCAGACTATTAGAGGTTAGTGGGGATGGTATTAAAGGCCACAATTTTCCTACAAGTTTTGCAAAATATTTCTGCACTTTAAGATAATATTTTCTGCAATTTTCAAGTTTCGCTGGCCATGTGTCAGCAAACATGGGTATGTACTGCATTAGACTGGCACCTGTCTGGAAATGATTTCCTTGCTTTGCCAGCCCTGAGTTTCAGTACAGAATCCAGCTCTGCTGCAGCCCTGAACTGGATAAAGCATTCAACCATAGAAAGAATTAGTTAATGGATGGCTAGAAGGCTGCTGACATATTTGCACTGGTTTACAGTAAAAGTCAAAGTAAGCTTTATTGTCAATCAGATATACACAGCAGTCAAGGTGAATGAAATTACATTGTTTTGGTCCATGCGCAAGACATAACAATGAACACATAGTTTGAATGGCAGTAAAACTAATGCACATACAGTAATAATTAAAATATTAACAACACAATAAATTGCCATTACCACTATTGGACAGAAAGACATTAGACAATATTAAACTAGTAGGTATTGCAAGACTATGACTTCACATTGTGGTTGTTTAGAATATTGCACTGCATCAGTTATTGCACATGTATGGCGTGGTGACTCATTCCTGACTAATGCACATTCAGGAAGTAATAGCATAAGAAATCAGGCTAACTGTACCAGTTACTGAAGCAGTTTTCCAGAGTGATTACTGTAGATGATACTTCACAGCAAGTGGCATACTGATAGAATGCATTCATATGAGGTCACCATATCAAAGACTGGTACATTTTCACTATGTCTATTTCAAGAGACTGTTTTCCATCACTGTCTTTAAATCTGTGAAGATTAAGGGTAAGTGCAGTAGATGATCAATTCTTCAGGTCAAGTCCACTATTTTCACCTTTCTCCCTATTGGCTCATAGAGTCGTAGGAGACTACTAGGCTAACGACTTAAGAATCTTACAAGCCTAGCCAATATAATCTGATTTTACCAAATATATGGCCCCTAGGGCAAAAGGATGGCATGGATTTGTGCCTGTACATGGAGTATCTCACAGATTGCCCATCCATAAGGGACATAGACACTACCCCAGATGTGAATTTGTGATTCCCCACCCAAGCAAGGGTTCAACTTAATGTGAATAGGAAGCCTGTTCCAAAGAAGGGGCAATCTCTGAGGAACATATCTGTCTCTCCAGAATGTTTTGTTTGAGTTGCTGACCAAGTTTAGATCACTAGATTGGGTGATCCTTGTGCTGTTTGACTTCTGGATGTGTAGCAGCTCCATCAGGGCTGGATTTGTAAGTCCCTAGTTGGTCAGGCATAGGTCATCCCTTAATAATCGGTAGGAGCCAGAATAAAGGGACAAGGCTTTTAGTCTATCCATATAGTTCATGTTGTTTACACCCAATATTTTCTTAGTGAGAAACCTCTGAGGTCACTCAAATGGCTGTAAGTGCCTAGTCAAGTACAGGCCAAATGGCACACTGTACTGCATTATTGGTCTAATGAGGGCTGAGCACAGAGGAAGTATAATTTCCTTGGATCTGGATGCCATACCTTTACTTATAAGTTGTGCCACATAAAAGGAGTTTCTCACCACTGTGGACATCTGGCGGTCAAAGTTAAGGCTACTGTCTATCTGTGTATCAAGATCTCTCATATCTGAGACACTCCAAGGGGCTTGCTATTGATGTTGTAATTTTCAGGGGTATTTGACTTCCCAAAGGGTATGATAATGCATTTTTTGCATTTAGTTTAAGGCCATAGTTCTGGCACCAATTGTTTGTCTGATCTAGACACTCCTGGAGGATATCTACATCACTGGGGGGTTCACTGATTGCCCCCAACTTGCAGTCATCTGCAAACTTTGTCATCCAGACACCTTCCACATTTGCCTTATCTTCAGAGAAATATATTCCAAACAAGAGTGGTCCCAATACTGAGCTCTGTGGCACACTACTAGTAACTGGCCTCTTGTTGGACCTGGATTCATCCACATTAATCACATGTATCCTGTCCATGAGCCATTTGGCTATTAATCTGGTGACACAGGGATTCATGCCCAGTTTTGTAAGTTTATTTATAATACCTGAGTGAGGAATTGTGTCAAATGCCTTGGCCAGGTCAAGTTAGGTGGTATGCACTGCTTTACCCTCATTCATGGCCTTAGCAACTTTCTCAAAAAAATCCTCTAGATTCAGTAGGCATGACCTGCCCTTGCCAAAGTCACATTGGGTCACGTCCAGTGTTTGGAAGTCTCCTATGTCATTATTTATCTGGTCCATAATTATTCTTTCCATGGCCTTACATATAAGACTAGTCAAATGTATGGGTCCATAATTTCCCAGGTCAGTAAATGGTCCCCCTTTATGCAAAAGGTATAGATGTTGCTGTCCTCCACTCTATCAGGACAAAACCAGTCTGGTGGCTGTAGCCAAATAGAGATCCTAATGGGCCTGACAACTCCTGATTTAAGCTGTTTGACAGGCAACCCGGTATTCTGTCAGGTCCAATTGAAGCCATGTTTTAGCTTTAAAGAGCACAGTAGCAACCTGTTCTTTGGTGATAGTTGGCAGTGAAATGGTGGAGGGTCTTTTTAGGGGGAGAACAGAGGGTGATGGGGAGGTGAAATTTGAGCTGAATTTGTCAGCCAGCAGATTTGTTATGTCTTCCAGCTGAGTATAGCTAATGCCATCTACAGCTAATTGCACACATTGTTGGGTGTTGCCCTTAAGATTGGTGACATAAATGAAAAATGCCTTATGGTTATCCTTAGCACTGGAGGGTATTTTTACCTCAAAGTCTGCTTTCAGAGACTTGACTAGTACCCTGATTTTCTTGCTTAGACTAATGAGGGATTATTTTTCTGTTGTGCACATTCCCTCTTATTCTCAACAGGGATTTCTTTCTTTTGTTGTACAAACTATTAATTCTAGGGTTACACCAGGGTGGCTTGTTTTTGTGGTTTGACCTGGATTTATTTCGGCCTGATACTTTTGTTTTTATGCAGTTGTTTATATGGTCATACAGGGCTTTTGTGCATGCATCTGCACAGGTTTCTGTGTTTTCTGGATATGGTGGAGCTTGAAAACTATCTATGCTGTCCCTTAATAAGAGATAATTTAACTTAGAGAAGTTCTTAAAGTTTTGGGTTAGGTGAGGGGACTAGTTTTACCTTTATTTTAAGGGAGACCTCTTTTGTGATCTGATCTTAGTAGTGAGGACATAACACATGGGGGGTGTCAGCACTCTCCCATATTTGTGAGTACCAAATCTAGGATATTTGCTCCTCTAGTGGGAGTGCAGAGTAGCTGCTCCAGGGCATTTGAATTTACAAAGTCAAGAAAGCGTTTGGCTTGCATGTTAGTGGTCGTGTATGCCTCCCAATTAATGGAGAAGTAGTTAAAATCACCCATGAGTATGGCACCGGGCTGGATAGAATTGATTCTAGTAACTTCATGTATGATGTATGGGTTTCCTAGTTAATAGTGGAGGAATTGTAGCTAGCAAGAATATGGTAATGGATTTTTCCCATGATTAGTTGGACATGGAGTAGCTCGAGCATGTCATATTGTTTGACCAGCCTTGAGGTGTGCATTCTATCCTTTATATAGATAGATATACCTCCACCTTTAGCTCTTTCATGTTCAGTGAGTGGTCAGAATGTATGAAAGGCATTATAGCCATGCACTGCTGCAGTGCATTCTGTGGCTTTGAACCATGTTTCAGTGACTGCACAGATGTTAGCATTCTCCAGAGTGAGGACAGCTTCCAAGAAGTGCAGTTTCTTGTTGAGGCTCCGAGCATTGAGCAGTAACACCTTTAGCTTGATCTGAGGAGCTTTTGTTATGCTGGAAGGTTTGTCTCTTTGGCAATGCCTAAAAAAGGCACAATAGGGGTGGATTATTCCATTTTGTTCTTTCATGGCGCAATGGCTACAGGCTTAAAGATACGGTCATGCACACCACAATTACAGTGATGTACACACTTTCCCTGATTCTGATTGCTTTCAACAACCATACATTTCTCTTAATAACAACTAAAAGTTGTGATATGTACATACTCCTACTCTAAAGCAAATCTCATTGTGAGATCGTACCTTCATCAGAGCTTGATAACCTGAATCAGGTACAAGATATTCACCGTACTTTACACCCCTCTGCCACCATACTGCAAAGTTTAGAATTCAAATATCTAGTAACTAGTGTCAAGATCATATGAGGCAACTTCATGTTCCATTACTTTTTTTATAAAATCTGACCCCTTGCTGGGTCCTTTTAAACTATGATACTGATAATTTCGAATTCCCTTCTGACAGCACAGACCAAGGTTTCCTGATACATTATTGTATGCAACTGAAACTACAATTTTCATATTCTTGCTATTTTACATTCAGATAGTAGTATAAATAATGCAAAAATGTAAGCAATGCTCTTAAGTAAAGATTTTTAAATCAGTTTGCTGTCTCTGGACTAATATTGACAGTTCAGTATTGTTAATAACTAGAACATACTGTATAAAGCAGTTCTTATCTTAGTTGTTCAACCATCAAAGTAAGGATGTTTGAGTGGTTTTAAAATACCATATACTACTTACTTTATTTATTCATTACTTTATTTAAACTCTTACGAACAGTTATAAGACTCCATGTAGACCTGCTGTTCCACATTCCCCTGGACAATGGTCAATATAATTTCAGAGCATGCCTACTGTTTGGAATTCACATGATATTTAGACTGATAAAAAAGTAAAGATAACATAGCAAGCTGTGGTTCGTCAAGAACAAATGACCTGATTCTGTGGTGACAGAGGTCAGTGTCAGCTGTTATGAATTACTGCTTACATGTCAGCTGATTTTACAAATATTTTTGTACTTCACAGTAGTATCAGCTAACATAAGCCAGGAAACAAAAGCTGAATATTCCAAAGTTAACGTGTACAGGTTATGTTCTGAAGCTAGTAGAAGTAGCACATTCTTGGTATTGGATTTAACCACTTTACCAAATACAGTGCCAAATTTTATAGTCTTTTTTTGATGCAAAAAGTTGGCTGTTTTTGCATCTTATTTTGTTGACAAGGACACCCCCTTAAAATGTTTATGGAACTGAAAACTCCTACCATGACATAATGAAAGATCAAACCCACAATTCTCTACTACTTTTACAAATAGACTACAGTGCTTCCATGCCAAATCCGCCACTAGTAGATTTTTCCTGCTTCCTGCAAAGACAAGTTATCAATTAGGTCTTGCAGGTGGAAGACCTTACATTGAAAGTCATCAAATGCGATAATGTACTAGTTAAACAAACCACAATGTAAGTAAGAAGCAGCTCTTCTAAAGAAGTAAGTTGCTTTTGTTTACTCATCATGTTTGGCATTTGTATGTAAATCATTGTCCAGTGCCTACCATGAAATCATTTTGTGGATGTAGTTAAAGAGGTAAACCGTAAAACTGAAAATTAGCACATAGTAATATTCATTTGTTGTAAAAGCATTTGAAGCTTTAACATCAGAAGTGTAACTTTGAATAAAATTAACCGTAAAACAAAGATCATTCAGAACATGGCCAATGCACTTTATTGGTACTAGTTCAACAAGAATGAAATATTCATTTATCTTCTGTATTGTGAAGTGAAAAGAGCAGGGTGATGATAAAGTATGGATATATGTATTACTCACCTGCGCTTTTTTTTTTTTTTTTTTTTTAATGTATTTGTTTGTTAGAGTCAAAGCTTGCTTGCTACAGGGGTTAAAATTGCAATCTGTTAACAAGCTTCATTCTATAATCTGGGGTTTCATACTTTCAAGTTCTGCTTGCAAACTGAGTGACACTGTGCAAGTCACGTAACCAGTGCTCATGAGTGAATGCACGTGTTTAATTTATTCATTCATTCATTCATTTCCATTGTTAACTGGGATAGTCTGACTGGGTTGATAGAAAAGCATTATAATTTAATGCAATCTAAGATATAATAGAACATATGTATACTAAGGTCATTTCACAAGAAAAACAGTAGATATGTAGTTAACAAAATGAGGCTTATGATTTATATATGTACTATATACAATAATAACTTGTAAAATAATATAACAAAAATAATAGCAATGATTAATACCCGGTTATGGGAATAAAAATGTTTATAAGAGTTAAGGGTTGTAGAATTAATGACAGAGATGAAGTGAAAGAGGTTATAGAATGACAGATTAAGAAAGAATATGTAGGGAACAAGGTATGCTTCAGCATGAGGGAAACTTGTTCCAAGTGGCTTACCTGGTTAGTAAGTAAAACAAAACAAATATGTGTGTGTATATATAAATATATATATATATATATATATATATATATATATATATATATATATATATATATATATATATATATATATAAAACAGGAACACAGCATCCATGGGACATGACAATATCCCAGGCTGCATTCTACATGAACTACAGAATGAACTGGCACCCTACCTAAGTACCATGTTCAATCATAGCCTCACCTCAGGCTTTGTGCTCACTAAATGGCACACCGCATTGGTTATCCCACTCCACAAAGGGGAGCCACGACGGACCCCGGGAACCAACACCCCATTAGCCTGACGAGCCTGGTCTGCAAGGCCATGGAACGAATCATCATGAAACTCATAAACAAAGACATTGGTAATCTCCAAACTCTGAACCCTACCCAGTTCGAATTTGTAAAAGGCAGATCATGTCTCCTAAACCTGATTGACTTCTTTGAAGCAGTCACCAGAGCCATAGATGAGGGTAAAGTGGTTCACACAGCTTATCTAGATCTTGCCAAGGCTTTCAACACCATCCCCACTCTGGAATTATAGCCACTAAATTAGGTATAAATCCCTATGTCACAAGATGGGTTGCCAACTGGCTCAGAGACAGAACCCACACTGTGAAAGTAGCGGACTCCAAATCCGACTTCAGACCAGTGACAAGTGGAGTACCACAGGGTTCAGTCCTGGGTCCTCTCCTGTTTGGTATCTACTTCCCGGAAGTACAGGCTAACACAGAAGGTCTTTGGCTAACAAAGTTTGCAGATGACTGCAAACTAGGAGCCATAATTGAAGCTCCTATTGATGTGGACATTCTACAAAAGGGCCTCACTGAGACAGCTACCTGGTGTCAAAGCCATGGCCTGAAGCTCAAAGCCAAAACGTGTATTGTCATCCCCTTTGGTAAAAACTCTGTACCCATGAACTACCACATAGTTGGTAGTCTACTTAACGCTGAAAATTTGATAAGAGACCTTGGGACACAGGTGGACAGCAGTCTCTCCTTTGATAATCACATCACCACAGTGGTCAGGAAATCCTTTTACGTGGCTCACCTCATCACAAAAGGTTTCTCATCCAGAAAAAAGAAGTCATTGTTCCCCTCTACTCATCACTCATTAGGCACATTATAGAGTACAACGCCCCTTTTGGTATGTACCTCACAAGACATCTACAACAACTGGAAAGGCCACAGAAATACCTCACAAAGAGGATTACTGGCCTCAAATAGATGCCCTACGCAGACCGTCTCAATAAACTCCAGCTTAACTCCATCGCTTATCACCTACTCAGAGGCGATCTCTGCCTAACATACAAAACTATGTCAAACCCAGAGCTGTTGGACATGCTCCACTTAAAGAAATCCCAATCCCTCCGAGCTACATGTCACCACAATAAATAGAACATGCTGGAGGGATAGATTCCTGTCCCAGAGACTTCCCATACTCTGGAACAGACTACCTATCTATGTCAAACAGAGCTCCACATTAGCACTCTTCAAGAAAAATCTTGATGATTGGATGGGAAATAGGAAATTCACTCCAGGGATCACTTCTGTGGCACTGCTCGACAGGAGCACAGGAAAATAATTTTCTTGGGTGGCAAAAGCCAGGGTACATTTTTGGCTAGGCTTATATAGGCCCTAGGGCCAATAGCCTAGTACCTACCTATGAACCTATGAACACACACACACATATATATATACATATATATATCTATATAATATATATATATATACATATATATACATATATATATATATATATATATATGTATATATTATATATATATATATATATATATATATATATATATATATATATATAATATATATAGATATATGTGTGTGTGTGTGTTTGTAAAACATATAGACAGATGTTAAAGTAATGGTTTTCACAGGAGATCCGTGAGCACTCTCTCTTTGAGTGATTTGCTCATAGTTGCACATTAGGCAGAAAATAGACCTACCACAACTGCAAACCAAACACATAAAAACACAAAGACATACTCGGAGGCTCTAATAAAAAAACTTACCAAAACAACAGAGGCTCCCAAAGCAGACATCCAAAAATCCACCACCTCAAAACAAAACACATGCAACACATACTTCAATAAATCAGTGTATCGACCAATCGCAGCCCTTAAGGCCAAACACCTTGCCTGATACACTAGTAATAGGAGACTCCATAGTCAGACACACTGATGTCCCACTGACCAGGCTGAACAAGGAGAAGGTGACTGTGAGCTGTCTGTCGGGAGCTAGGATCCGCCACATAACACACGCACTCAGGTCACTCCAAGGCAAGTACAAATATGACTCCGTCATTGTCCATGCTGGTGTGAATGACCTGAGATGTACCTCCCTGGACTACATGAAAAGAGACATAGAGGAGCTCTCCGATTATGTAGCCCAGGCTGGTATAACCCTGACCCTGAGCAGCATCTTGCCCTCACCAAGAATGATACCACAATACAAAGACAAGATGAACAGCTTTAACAATTGGCTCAAGTACTGGTGTCATTCTAAGGGGATCCAATGTCTGTCTGCCTGGGATGATATGTTGGACAAGCCACGCTGCTTCGCAAGGGATGGCTTACACCTGTCACCACTGGGCTTTCGGATATTGGCTAAGGCTCTTGCCACCCCCATAGTGCCTTTTTTAGGCAAGGCTCAAAAGACAAACCCACCTCCTTAGAAAACAAAAATGGAAAAAAACTAAGGGTAATGCTGCTCAACGCCAGAAGTGTAAATCTCAAGATGCAGGCACTTGATGCACTCCTCAGCATGGAGAACATCGACGTCTGTGCAGTAACTGAAACCTGGTTCAAGGCTCCTGAGAGCACCCCAGCACTACCAGGCTATACCTCGTATCATGCTTTTCGGCCCCAAAACCGGGCGAACCACAAAGGAGGGAGTGTCCATATTCATAAAGGACACCCACACCTCCAGGTTAGTAGCAACACATGAAGCATCAGAGACCATACAGGTGCAACTAACCATAGGCAAAAATGCTATACAACTAGTAGCATGTTACAGACCACCCTCCCAATCTCAAAAACCCCTCTCAGCCTTCCTGAAGACATTGGAGGATATGAATGTATCACAAAATACCATCATACTGGGAGACTTCAACTACCCAAACATAGATTGGGTACATTATTCTAGCCCTAATACCCTAGCCCAAAGGTTCCTGGAATTCATAAATTCAAATGCACTGGAACAACTAGTCACCTCTCCCACTAGGGGAGATAATATACTAGACCTGATCATCACAAACATGTGGACAAAATGCTCCACACCGGAAGTATACCCCTCACTAGTGAGATCTGACCACAAACTAATCACCCTGGATATACATATCCCACCTCCACCCCCAGCACAAAAGACCACAGTGAAAAACTTCTCAAAAGCAGACTTCACTCTTCTCAAGACTGAGATGGTATCCTTTAAGCCCACTGTGCCAGTGGATACCACATCCCACAATGCCGAATCCTTCACAAATGCTTTCTATGGACATCTCCAAGAATGCATGGATCATGCAATCCCAAACAAATCCAAGTCCCTCTCCACCAAATATAAGCATCCTGTCTGGTGGACCTCAGCCATAAACAAATTGTATAACAAAAGAAGGAAGCTACTGCACATCAGAGCGAAGTCCCATGAAGGGAAGACATCTCTGATCAACATTAGCAGAAAACTACGTTCTCTCATAAAAACATCCAAGGCAAACTTTGAGAGAAAAATCGCTAAGGACACTAAAGATAACCACAAAGCTTTCTTCAGCTATGTTAGAAACCTGGGCGGAAACCCTCAGATATGCTCAGAGTTGGTTCACAACAACAAAAAATACACTGAACCCACAGATATTGCTAACATTCTGGCTGACAGGTTCAGTGCAAATTTCTCCCCTCCTTCACCCCCAAAAGAAGAAATACTTATCCCAGCTGAACGTAATCTCCCTATCATCTCAGATGTCCAAGTGAGAACCGCCCTAAACAAAGCAAAAAACACAGCATCAATGGGACCTGACGGTATCCCGGGGTGCGTGTTACGTGAACTCCAAGAGGAGCTAAACCCACACATAAAAATGCTATTTAACCTTAGCCTTACTTCGGGATATGTACCTGAACACTGACATACAGCAACAGTGGTCCCACTCCACAAGGGGGGGTGTCTCTACAGACCCTGGAAACTACCGCCCCATAAGCTTAACTAGCCTGGTCTGCAAAGCTATGGAAAGAATCATTATGGAACTCATAAACAGAGACATAGGGGACCTACAGACACTTGACCCCACCCAGTTCGGCTTTGTAAAGGGCAGATCCTGCCTTTTAAACCTGGTTGACTTTTTCGAAACAGTCACTAGAGCCATTGATGAGGGCAAAGCAGTCCATACAGCATACCTGGACTTGGCTTAGGCCTTCGACACAATATCTCACTCAGGCATCATAGATAAGCTAAACCGCTTAAAAGTAAACCCTTATGTCACTAGATGGGTTGCAAACTGGCTAAAGGACAGAACCCATAAAGTTAAAATCGCTGGAGCAATGTCAGACTCAAAGCCAGTCACAAGTGGTGTCCCACAGGGATCTGTCCTGGGACTTCTCTTGTTCGGCATTTATTTCTCAGATGTTAAAGCAAACATGGGAGGGCTGTGGCTGACAAAGTTTTCAGATGACTGCAAACTAGGCGCCATAGTCGATACACCAGCAGACACACACATCCTACAAAAAGGCCTCACTGAAACGGACAACTGGTGCCATAGTCACGGCCTTAAACTAAATGCCAAAAAATGTATAGTCATCCCTTTTGGAAAAAACAAAGTACCCACAAATTATCACATAGACAGCAACCCACTGAGTACGGAAAAAGTAATCAGAGACCTAGGGACCCAAGTAGAAAGCGACCTCTCATTTGACACCCACGTTGCCAAAGTGGTTAGAAAAACATTCTACCTTGCACACCTCATCATGAAGGGATTCACATCCAGATTCAAGGATCTCATTGTACCCCTATATTCCTCCCTCATCAGACCCATGATTGAGTACAATGCCCCATTTGGTATGTACCTCACCCGGCATTTGCAACAGCTGGAGAGACCACAAAAGTACCTCACCAAAAGGATCGAGGGTCTCCAACATATGTCTTATTCTGCCAGACTAAAGAAACTTCAGCTCTATTCAGTAGCATACCGCCTGCTCAGAGGTGATCTCTGCCTGACGTACAAGGCCATGTCCAATCAGGTTCTGATGGACATGCTCCACCTCAAAACATCTGAATCCATCAGGACCACGAGAGCTAAAGACTTAAACCTCTGCACAAGTATGAATAGGACATGCTGGAGGGATAGATTCATAACCCAGAGACTTCCCATGCTTTGGAACAGGATCCCAGTTCATATTAGACAGAGCCCCTCACTGCCTCTCTTCAAGAGAAATCTTGATGAGTGGATGGGAGATTGTAAGTTTACCCCAGGTGTCACATCTGTGTCACTGCTAGACAGGGGCACAGTAAACTAATTCTATTATACAAGGGGACCTTCATTGTGTCACTACTAGACAGAGGCACAGTATTCTAGATTTATTCTGTACATTTTTGTACCATTTCATGGGGTGGCAAAAGCCACATAACTATGGCTAGGCTTACAAATGCCCCAGGGCAGATAGCCTAGTACTATACTATGAAACTATGAAACTATGAAAAAAAAAGCAAGGACCTTAATCCCCTGTGATTAATAGCCAGATATCACTTCAGTTTATTTGTTTGTTTATTTAT
The DNA here is from genome assembly GCF_019279795.1 of Protopterus annectens. Classification (NCBI taxonomy): domain Eukaryota; kingdom Metazoa; phylum Chordata; order Ceratodontiformes; family Protopteridae; genus Protopterus; species Protopterus annectens. The sequence goes on along the minus strand of NC_056726.1, from coordinate 1,812,986,039 downwards.
TTATTTATTTTCAGAAAAAAAGACAAAAGATAAACCATAATCTAAGGATAGGTACCTTGGGCTTCTATACTTCTGTCCAATTCTGAGAAAAGGAGGTGGCATGCCGGTGCATGTGATAAATGGTATCTAAATGGAAGACCTCAGAATACAATGCACCATGTGCCTTTGGGAGTTGTGCGGAGAAACAGTAACATTAACTGACTGCATGGTCCAGGCAGGACCATTTAACAACACTTAGGCACTAGGATATCACCAGGTTTGTGTTACTGCATGATACCTTTACTCCTGGAGTGGTTCAGAGAATGAGGCATTCACTTGCTTTGACATTCAGTGGATGTCTGTGATAACACACTATAAAAAATCATGAAGCTAAACTGATTAATTTGATTTATTTATTATTTGCACATCAAATATTTTTTTCTGTACACATATAATAAGTCGCCATAAAACACACTTTAATTTTATTTATTTTACATTTGTTGAACAGGCTAGTCCAACTGGATGCATGTCCATTTTCAGTAGAGGCCCGGAGAGATAAGCTCCAATTAAGCTAATAAATCAAAAAAAAAAATTAAATAAATTGTTGAGAGAAATTAACATCAAGAACTTGACTACAAAGTTTAGTAAAACAATACACTACTACTAGAAGCATATTTACATGCTAAAGGGTTTGACATTCATCATGTTGAAGACTAGGAAAAAAGAACAGATTCAAACTAATTACTAAGGTTGTTTCGAAGTATTACACTCAAAGTGACTAAAGGTTGGCATATATACATAGTGGAACACATGTGTTCACAGTAGGATGCTTGTTATAAAGTACACACTCAGAGGTAGTTACCAGAAAGACTAGACTAGAATCAGAGTTAAGGAAGCTTACTAATCCCACTTTAAGGGTTTTGGGAGGGAGGTATACAGTAATGTTGTAGTCATACTGGGGGAGTGTTAGTCAGGGTTAGTACACGGGCAAAGCCATTGTGTTTTAAGGAGTATTTTTAGTTGCTTTTTGAAAAGTGGTAAAGTGATGCTAGTTCACTGGGAAGCCTATTCCAGGTTTTCCCCACAGAATTAGAGAAAAGATAAACACTTGCTTTGTTGTAGGACTTCTGGATGGTAACTAGTAATTTATCTGCTGAAGGAAGGGTTGTAAGATTTTTGTAGGGGGTGATAAGGCTACAGAGAATTGGAGTATTACTGGGATGATAAAAAATCTTATGGGTGATAGTAAGTTGTTGAAATTGTAGCTGGTTTTGCAGTTCTAGCCATCCTAGCTGTTTAAGATTTTGACAATGGTGGGTTCTAAATGGGGAGCCAGTGGCAAATCTGGCAATGTTGTTATAGGAGGTTGCCAGATTGTTAAGGTTGCTTTTGGAAAGATTAGTATAAATGGAGGGAGGCATAGAAGAGGGCAGAGATCGGATGGGTGTGGGCAATGGTAGTTCTGGCTACAGGGGTAAGGAAAGGTTTTTATCCTGTAAAGGGAAGCAAGTTTTCTGTTTACTAATTTAATAGTTGAGTTAATATGTGAGTCAAAGTTAAGGTTGTGGTCAATTATTACACCTAAGAGTTTGGTGGTTGGGTCAGGTGCTATGACAGTGCCATTGTTGGATATAACTGTGAGATCTATTGGGGAGGACATTGGTGTTGGAGTAAATAGCAATAATTTTGAATTTTTGTGGTTTAGGAGGAGGCAGCATTGTAGGAACCCGTTTTCTACTAAGTTAAATACTGTTTGGGTGATGGATTGGAGTTCAGTTGAAGAAGCGGCAGCACAAATAAAGGTGGAGTGGTCTGCATATTGTATGCAGGTGGCCTGAGGAAGGTTATCATTTAGATCGTTAATGAAGATAGAGAAAAGGAGAGGTCCCAGGATAGAGCCTTGAGGGACACCAAGAGTAATAGGGAGATGTGTGGTTAGGCCAGGATAGGGACACCAAGGGTAATAGGGAAATGTGTGGATAAGTTATTGCCTCAAAGGCAGCTTGTTGTCTATTTTCTAAGTAGGACTTGAACTATTGTAATGCCTGTGTGTCAAGTGAGAGTGATTTGAGTATGTTTAGAAGTATCTGATGGTATATGATGGTTAACCATACCACATCATAAATAAAATATTGTATAGATTCAGAAAACTTCCTGCATTGCAAACACAGTATAAACCTTTAATGAAATACTACAATTATAAATGAACCAATATTCTTTTTCAAGGATTATCAAGTTTTCTTCATAAGACATAAGCATCTAGAAGATGGAGAGTCCCATTCATCATATTTCTAACCCAAATTGTTCATCACATTTTACACTTATCCAGGTTACAGAAGTAAACAATACAGTGCAATGAAAAGTTTCCCAAATAAATTATAATCCTATCCAGTAAATTTAAATCCTCTCTCTTAGATCCCCAACTTCCTTGTCCCAGCAAAACATCCATCTTATACCTTCCAACACAAATTTGAGCCTGTCCCCACAACTACTGCTTATTGTTTTCATTTCCCTCACTACACATTATTATTTGCACCTCCATGGATCTCTGTTAGCCTCAAAACTGGCCACCTTTTTTAAGCCCTCTGCCCAGTAATTAGTGTATGCCTTTTTCACAGTTATTGTTTACAGAACATTTCTGTTCATCCCTCTCTGTGTTATAGCTTCTGCCTTTGCATAGAATGCCTCTGCATATTTTCATTTGTCGTTTATGATAAAGAAGATCCAGGCCCTTTCTACTAATTAAGAAGCTGTAAGAATCTCTATGACCCCCCCTCCCCAGGAATAGGTTAAAAACTCTTTATCCTTGAGTTTCAATACCAGGATGTGTCATATGCAGCTAGGCATAATGTCATGGTGCTTACTCCTGTGTTTCTGCTGTTTTAGGTCTTTTACCTGTTGTAGATTTGTCTATCAGATTCAGCCCTACTATTAATTTAAACACCTTTTATCCAGTTCCACTAATTTCTGATAGTCTGACTATTTAGCACATCCCACCATTCCTTCTAGAGAAGGTAATTCCTCCACGACTACCATCCTTCTTGCCTTTCAAGGTATTTAGCATTCTATAAACTTGACTAATAAAAGCCCCTAACCTTCTCAATGGCAAATCCAGAACAGATATGGATGGGAATACAAGTGCTGCTTAGCCATGAATGTCAGTAATCATGCAGTGCTACAAAGTTCTACTCCTGGTTACATACTCCTCTAATTTTCTTTTCATGCTCTACATATTTAAAATTGCACATATAAAGCTGTAGACAATGAATTGCAAAAAGCAAGTGCCATTACATTCTGACATTAAAGGCATAAGATGAATCCATAACACTAGGTATTAAGTTTACTCTAAGGCTATGATTCTTATTTATTTTGCTTGGTTGAATTTTCAAAGCTTAAAAAAAAAAAAAAAAAAACGGAATTTGCCAATAAACTGAGAAGTTATATATGCATGTCTTTTGAACGCCACTTGACCGCGAGAAGGACATGCAGACTCCACACAGAAGGTGCTCCAGCCGAGAAATGAACGGGAGAAGCACTCCCCAGAAGATATCTTCTTGTATACATGCCCGATGTCTGTGATTAATGAAACAATATTGATCATAGTAATTTTATCATGTTCTTCTAGACAGTACTCTGCTTCCAGACAAGTGACCTTCTGTGCAAGCCTCTGATGTCTGATTGTGAGAAAAGTTAAAGAAATAATTAACATACTGCTAAGAGCTCCCTAATAATCTACAACTTTCTTGTACACCTCTGCTAAAGATTGCTTTTGGGTTAGGTCAGGCCTAGAGCACAGGTTTGAAGACTGGACCTTTTCTAAGCCTGTGTCAAACTCACGGTTGATACTGCCCTGTCTAGAGCACTGGACGGCCAAGAAATGCAATACAAATGTTAATTGTCACATGAGGACAAAAGCACTTAATCATCCAGGTTTCTGCAATAAATATCAAACTGATCACCAGCAGTGCAAAAACAACACCAGACCTTTTTGGAGTAACCTGTTTCTGCCAATCAGTGTACCAAATATGGCCATTTGAGTGAAGGTCCTGTCTATCAGCAAGTGATGAAATGCTTGCTCCATAGATAACTCAAGGTGGAAGGGCAGACTATAAATTCAGTGAGATCTCTCCCTGAGACAACAATTTATCACCTTCATAGGCGTTTATTTATTTGTCTTTGTTGACCAGGAAAGCCCAGCTGGGCAGAGCCCACTTTCAGTGGAGGCCTGGGGAGAAAAGCTCTACCAAATTATGTTTATATTAACATGTGAATTTCAGACAGTTATCAGAGCACCAACAGTTACCTTTCTATGGCAACAACAAACACAATTACATGACGGGTATATCCAGCAAGGTGTTTACATCAACAATTATAAGTCTATTGCAGTCATTCCAGCTGCAAAATCTTGCAGAAGTAAGGGAAACATTATTTTAAAGAAGTTTAGTGAGCTTTCATTTCAGTAAAGAAAGGTTTGCAAGGAGTTCAAGACACATAATGAACTTAGTTATAAACGTTGTAGGAAGGTAGATTTTAGTATTGTACAGGTTTGTAAAGAGTTCAAGAGATACAATGAAGTAAGTTATAAAATTATGTAGGAGGAGAGGGGAGATATTATTCCAAACTGGTATATCTAGAAGGTTTATAACGTAGGTGTGCAGGGGATACATGAGAGGAGTGATGCTGTGGAAAGACACAGTTAGAAAAAGAGAAAGATGAGAAATGTTGTAGCAAGATGAAAGGGAATGTATTAATTCAAGTGCAGAAGGGAAAGTTATCAGGGGTGTAATGATACAAGCAGAGGAGGGCAAAATGTTTGTGATAAGCAATGAGATGTTTGTGCTTTTACTGGAGGTCTCAACCTGGTGATAAACATGAACATGACCACGAGTGGATTTTATAGCTTGGAAGTTTATTAATCACTTTTACTTGTGTAGGGATGGTGTACATATGCCGCGGTGGTACGTCGATAGTGTTGTTAGCTCACAGCAACAGGTTCTCCCATTCGATTCTAGGCTTAGTTGTGCCTTCTGTGTGGAGTCTGCATGTCCTCCCTGCGGTTGGGTAGTGTTTGAAAGACATGCGTGTGTAAATGGGCGTGCCTTCATTGAAGGTTGGCCGTTGAGCTGGCACCTCAGCGTTTTGTAAAATATTTACTGCCAATCATTAGCAGACTAGAGTTCCGCTGTGGTGACCCCTTACTGGGAAAAAGCCGAAAGACAAACAACTTGTGTAGGGATGGTGTTCTAGATGGTGCAGATGTAACAGGAGTATAATGAGTCCCTTGATGAATTATTTGGTTTAGTAGTGCTTAGTAGAAATTTATAACCGGAGTGGAGGTCCTTCGTGGGGGTGTAAGGCAATAATAATTAGCTACTTTGTAGTAACAGAAGACTAGTTTGGATTTTAGTATAGAGGTTAGGGTTTGTAAAGAGAAGTGAGGCATATAGGTGAGACATATAAAAGGGTTGCAACCAAAAAGTATGAGGCTAGGTGTTTTCTTGCTGGGTCAGTAAGGTACTGTTTTGTCCTGTAGAGAGAGCCAAATTTATGGTGGGTCTTTTTAATTGTTGAAAAATATGTTGATCAAATTTAAGATGATCATCTTTTACAATGCCCAATAAATTGCAGTCTGATACTACCTTAATTTCAGTATTATTGCTGAAGTAATCAAGAACGATTGTTTTTGACAGGGATAATGTTTTGGGGCCAAGAGCATCAGTTTTGTTTTTTGGGGATTAAGGAGTAGGTTTGAATGTTTCAGCCAGGTTTCAACTGAAGAGAAATAAATGTTGGCAATTTCTTGTAGTCAGGATATTTTGGGAGCTGTGCATATGAAAGTCAAATCATCTGCAAATTTTAGTATATCTGCTTGGTGTATGGCAGCACGAAGCTTGTTTATAAAATATTAATAAAAAAGGGTTCTAGTATAGAGTCCTGAGAAACACCTATGGTAAAAGGAAGAGAGGTCCTGTTGCCATTTGATTGCTTGTTGCCTTCTAGATAGATAACTAAGGAAAATTTAAGGCAGGGTAGAGACAGAGACCTATAGAAGAGAGTTCATCAAGTCAATGTTGATATGAAACAGTGTCAAAAGCTTTGGATAAGTCCAGGAACACAGTTGACACTAGGTTACTATTGTTCCTATGGCGATTTATAGTGCTGGTGAAGTGAAGGAGGGTGACGGTTGTGCTGTGGTGGAGTCTAAAATCATAAGGTGCTTCTGAGAGCAGATTATTTGAATTTAGGTGATGTAGACGGTATGCATGGATGCATTTTTCAAGTATTTTGATAGGGAGAGAGGACTGCAGTGGGCCTGTTATTATTAAACTCTGTAGAAATATCATGTTTGTGTAATGCTATAATAATGGATTTTTGTTTTTCAGATGGAAGGAACATATTTTTCAGCTATAGCTCTATTTATTTTCATATATATAATAATGAAGAAATACATTTGTCTCTATAGTGACTACCTGGTGAGTACTAAGGGTTTCAGAATCAAATGTGTTTTATAAATTATTTGAAACATGTCCATTATAAATACTGGCAACTATTATGAGTGGTGCATAGCTAGTTACCACTATACAGATGATTTTTTTATATTCTTCAAAACAAACTAGTTGCTTCAGAATGTATACATTTAGTCACCATTTGTACAATGCTGAGGGTTAAGTGGCAATAGCGCTAGTTTTACTAGCAGGAATGCAGAGGAAATTGTATAAGTATATGCGTCAGGTTATTAGGAAAGTTTTCTATGCAGTGACCACAGTTGTTTGTGCACTGTGAAATGGTTTTATTTTTATTTATTTATTTTTCTGGTACTGTTGCATTAATGTTTCTCAGATGTGATGAAGAATTGTGCATGGAAATCCATGTCTGGGAAATGAGACTGTTAGGTGACCGCTGACTTTTTCTAAGTGAAGTTTGACATGTGACTTGCATATTAAAGGTGTTAATAATGTCCCCTTAGGATAGTGCTGGTGATGGTCCAATAGATCATGACCAAGTGTTGGCATTTGAGCTTGATATTGAGATGCTGTAATGTTAGGATCTGTTGGATGCAAAGGAACTTACAGACATCAAGCTGTCAATTCTGCAGGACCTATATTGTGACTGAGAGGTTCTGCCATATGCTGTTGAAGTCTAATGAGACTTTGATGCCTTTTTTGGTTTGTGCCTTTTGTAATCACTTTACTACTTTTCTTGCATACTGGGGGGGGGGGTCTGACCTACTCATCCTCCACAGATGTGTCTATCTCACTGTCCACATCCAGATGTGTAACCAACATATGTCTGATAAGTCTTCACTTCTGTGTGCATAGAGGCAGACATGGATGCTGTGTGTGTGCAACCATATTACACATGAGGGTCATTATTTTATTGTCTCTGAACTTCACCATTCCCATGTACTGGTGAAATTCCTCAAGTATACCTTGCAATATTCTAATCACGTTTACCTGCCACTCAGTGACAGTGGTTTGTGACTAAACTATGTCACAGCACATCTGGAGCTGGATGGCCAAGGCTTTGCATTTCTTGGGAGCTAACTGTGGAAATTGCATTTTCTGACACCGACACCTCATTCTACAGGTGTGACAGTGGGTACTATTACCCCTGAAACAGCAGTTTCCTTTAAGATGCTCATTTTGTTCACAAGAAACAGGTGTTGGGCTATGCTATGTATACCACCACTCCCTGCTACTTCATTCTGCTGATTGTGTGACTCTGGGTCAATGCTTCTGGCATTATCCACCTGCTGTGGAGTACATGGTCCTGACAATATACTTTGCAACTGTGTGACGCAGCCCTCACACTGTGCCATGAATATGAGAGTTATGACATCAACATGAATGGGCACTCTGCTTTAAACAATTAGCCTGCTGTCTTAAAGCACAGGAAGAAGTGGTTTGTGGTACTGACCTTGTGAGGAGAAATATATGATTATATACTTAATGAAACCTGTGACATATGAAATGGTTCATCAAAAAGGACATGATGGCCACACTTAGTATGCAGAGATAGTTGACTTTGGGACAGGCATGATATGGATGGCCCACCTGATGGAGAAAAATGATAAGGTTATATGTGGACAGGTATCACAGCCAGTAGATCTCAGCATAAGATACTGGAATTAGCTACACACTACATTTCCACATTGCATGTCTGTGGTTGCAACAGTGGCCTGAAAATACTGCTGTCGATACCACCTCTGATGATGCTAGCAGCATCCTCATCTGTGTCAGTGTCATCACCCCTTATCAAGAGATCGAACTCATTATCTAGTGTTGAGGGTTGCAGCATGGAAGGGGTACCATCTGTGCTGCTATGAGTAACTGCTTTCTACCAAGTCTTTGTTCTTGCATATCCAGCTATGTCATTTTCTCTTGTCATATACTGTGTCAAGGTGTGATTTCTTTCTCCCACAGTGTTAATGTCAGCCATTACTTGATTCTAGTCTTAGTGGTCTCTGTATGCTATGTCCTCAGAGCACACTTAGGGATGTGGCTCACTTCCAGACTAAAGTTGCCTCTTCTGTGTCTTGCTCCCTGCTGTTGAAGCATTTTGTAAGCTGCAAGCAGACATCAGGGCAAAAGTTAACCAGTCTGTCACTCATGAATGCCTTCGACATTCAGTTTACATCAAATATCAGATAAGTGCAATAAGGATAACTTCTGAGTTCTGGGTTTTATTTATTTTGATAGTTCACTGTCAGTTATGTTAACCTGAAGTGCAATTGTGAAATGGATAGGTGTCACTGTTTCCTATTAGGATCTAGACGTGGCTAGGTTAATATATGTCATAAATTAGTTCAAATTATTTATCTGTTGCAGTTAACTTTTCCTCTAACCAATGACAGTTTCAGTGCTGTATGTATGTGTAAAGGGGCTTACTGTAAGCAGTAAGCCCCTTTACACATACATACATACAGCACTGAAAATGTCAAACTTACACATTCACGCAGTCTGTCACAAATAAGCTTTAAAATACTAGTAAACTGGCTAGTAAAATGCAACTATTCAACAAATCTCATTGAAGTAAATGAAAATAAGTTCTTTTCCCCAATACTTAAAGTTTACTACCCTTTATAAAAACACGTTTAGTTAGGTATGCATTTTTCTCAGACTGTCAACAATGCACGCAACTCTGTGTAGTTAGAATGATGGATTAAAGGCTAACAGGCATAAGTTTGGAGCTGATTTAAGAACTTCATATGTAAATGAGACTCAGATACCCGCGGTGGTGGTGCTGCGGTAGCGTTGTCGCCTCACAGTAAGACGCTGTCTGGTTCGATTCTCAGCTAGAGTGTCTTCTTCGTGGAGACATGTGTGAATGGGCATAGCTTCGTTGAAGGTTGTGTGTCAGGCCTGGCAAGCCGGTACGTAAAACTCAACTGCCAATCATTAGCGGACCGGAGTTCCGCTGTGGCGACCCCTAACCGGGAAAAGCCGAAAGACGCAAACAATATGTAAATGAGACTCAGCAGTGCTGAACTCTATGAATTGCACCGCCGCACAGATGTGTATGCATTATTTAGACATACATGCATTCAGATGGCAGGGGGACACTGCAATGATGAGCAATGAGCCTGTGAAAGTGCATAACTGCCAGGTGCACCTTGATCACATTCCAATGTGGTCCACCATTATCATAGCAGTCTGTACTGCTGGCACTACTAATGACATGCAAAGTATTCCATAACTTCTTATTAGTAAGAATCACAACCACTGTGTACAAAATAGACACATAATTTGACTTGAGTCCAAAAAATATACTAAGACTGAAATTATGTTATACTATAAAACTGGTTATACAACCCTCCCTTAAACATTTATTACAAACTTAAGCACATTGTAATAAAAACTGTGATAGAAACAAATAAAAGTAAGCCAAATATATATTTATGTGCCTAAATACTTCCAAAAAAAGTAACAGAAAGTGATTAACTGTGTATTCCACTATTACACTGCATGATGTCTTTTTAGTCATCTACCCAATCAAGCAAAGTCACTACAATAATAATGGAATGGCATGTGTGGGTTGTAGTCCTGTTGTTACTCAAAATGTTTACATTGCTATTACTTCTATAGGTATTACCCCTGTAGGGGTGCATGGGCTGATCATAGTGATATCACATCTCAGAAGATGTGGTTCACACCCTATTACTCCCTGCATCAAGTTTACTTACCTCATTCTTCAGAGATTTTTGCAAGAATGGCTTCTGTTAAAGTCCAAGGTCATACACCAAGCTGGGCTGACAAGGAATCCAAAATCCTCCTTTACCTGATGCAGAAGTCACACCTGAAGAAGTTGGAGCAGGATCTGTATGGAGAAAAAGAGATATTTGGCAGGAGCTGGGAAGGGTTCATCTGTGATCCTTGACAGGGAACCCCTGCTGTGGAGAAGAATGCTATTACAGGTATGATGACTTGCAGATTTGGAGGAAGAAGGACCAGCTGGCAGGATGGGATTTAAGACCCAAGACAGAAGGCCCAAATTTTATAGTATGTATTATTTTTTTATTTCCTATACAGCAGTTTTATAAATGTATATACACATCCCCCCAGGTAGCACTGATAAAATGCTGGAAGATATTCTCTGCTGGGCCTCTTCAAAAAATCACTCATGAAACCTTATATTGGGTTACGTTAATATATATTGGCAAAACATGCAATCTGAAAATATAGACAGTTATATACATATGTACAACTTCACCCAACTTATAACCACGCCAGATGGATATAACAACACCACGGCCAGACAATAAACTATGAATTGGATCTTAACGTCGTTTCCAAATAAAATATTTTCTCATGGAATTCTGTCTGTCAGTCTAATTAATCATTTACCAATCTACACCATAGGGTGTCAAAGCAACAGCTCCAAAATATATCATTACACCCTGGTTAGATAACTTACTGCTTTTCATGAACATACTTTTACTGATTCACTATATCTCCTTAACCAAGAGTCAGTAAAGATTCTCCTGATGGATGATGCTGCCTTTGAGTTCAATAAAATCTTCCAAGGTTTTCTAAACACATTAGTCCCCCTCAGAATAAAATGAGTCAGTCAACCCTGTCCCATGACTTTCCTTAGCAAATAATCAACTCATGAAATAAAGAGACAAACCATAGGATCTGGACAAAAAATAAAACCACTCCTACTGGAATTGCATGTCAACTTATCAACAAAGATAAGAAAACATATAATTCAGCCAATCAAAACATATGCACTTATAATTCAAAACTGTTCTAAGCTTCAGTCAATAAACAGTTAAATACCGGACAAGCTATGCAGCCAATACCAAACACAAAGACATAACTGATACCATAGGTGACTAATTCAATACCTACTTTATACAGTAAAGTCATTAACCAACCAGGTGAGTAATCAAGCTCTCGATGTCCCTACTGAAACAAATAACCTCCTGCAATATTTCTCCTTCCAGTCAGTTTCCATAGATTCTATCAAAAAACACATCAAAAATTTAAAATTGACTACAACTGCCCCAGAAATCTACCTGCTGAATATCTTAAAATAGCAGCTGAGACTATTGCATATCTAGCTGCAGTTAATGAAAATCAGTCCATATCTGAAAATAAAGTCCCTTTGCTATGGAAAAAAGCATTCATTACTCTAATGCACAAGGGGGAAATCGATACAGATCTTTCAAACTACAAGCCAATTGCCGCTGTTTCTCCTACATCAAAAATATTGGAAGTATATATTCCTACACAACTTCACAACTGTCAAATAGCTTACCAGCTTTTGTTTTAAACCCAAACATGGTTTCCATCCTCATCACAACACAAGTACTGTTTTGCTGATTTTTTCTAATGCTGTCAACATCTATAGAAATGCTGGAAGCCTACTCTCTACCATGTTCCTAGACTTATTAAAAGCCTTTGAGCCTGTGTCCCACCAGAAACCCTTATATAAACTCTCATCTTTAGGGCTCACCAAGTCTTCACTGCAATGGTTCCATAGCTACCTCTCAAACACTGCCTGAGCAATGAAATGCAAAAATGATTTCTCTGCCTTCTTGCCAATAACAATTGGTGTCCCACAAAGATCTGTATTAGGTCACATACTTTTGAACATATTCATCAGCGAGCTCTACACTGCAACAAAAATGCTGCTGTAGTCCAATACACTGATGACTTGACCATAACCTGCTCTGTCAAATCTGTCTCTGAACATAACAACCTTACACAACAATCCTTCTGATCGACTGAAGCACGGCTAAACAATTAATTATAAATAAACCCTAAAAAAACTAATATATTGCTCTTTACACCAAAACCCATATCTTCCAAAACACTATTCGCTTTCAACTCTGCAAATACAACACCATGATAGAACAAGTAAACCACACAAAATCACTGGGTGTTATCACAGATGACCAGTTGAAATTTGACCACAAGTGGTTAAAAAAAAATCATCAAAAACTAGGTACATTATACAGAATAAGAAATACAGAAGACTGAAAAACCAAAATACTGAAAATTCAAAATACTGAGCACATTTTTATTGTGGGTGCAAGCCCCCTTGCATCCCTCATGCGGGGGGATGCACTCCCCATACCCCTTGCAAACTATATATACCAACTCCAAGACTGTACAACAGTGGAGAAGGGGCAAATTCCATCATTCAGTATTTTGAATTTTCGATCTTTTGGTATTCAGCCTTCTGGCTTTTCAGCCTTTTGAAGTAGACCCATATATATATATATATATATATATATATATATATATATATATATATATATATATATATATATGGATCCCTAACACAACACCGACACACCACAAAGCCGACACCCAAAACACTGACACCAAAAGACCGAAAACGAGCAAAACCGACAACTCACAAAACCGAACACCATAACACTGACACCCAAAACACCGACACACAAAACGTAAACTACACATTATACACAACTATACATGCACTAACCGTAACCCAAATCCTAACCCTAAGATCCGACACTACCGCACACTTACCCTACTCGCACCCTAACCCTAACTCACTTAACCCGCCACTAAACCTAAAGTCCGTCACAATTGCACACTTACCCTACCCGCACCCTAACCCTAACTCACTTAACCCGCCACTAAACCTAAAGTCCGTCACTATCGCACACTTACCCTACCCGCACCCTAACCCTAATTCACTTAACCCGCCCTTAAACCTAAACTCTGTCACTATCGCACACTTACCTTACCCGCACCCTAAGTCTGACACTACCGCACACTCACCTTTCCCGCACCCTAACCCTAAATCCCTCACTATCTCACACTTACCTGTCTGCTCCCTAATGCTAAATCTCTCACTATCGCACACTTACCGAGTCACGCTCACACGTTGCCCATGTCGGTGTTTCAGCTGTTGGGATTTCACCTTGTCGATCATCTGTCTCGTCTGTCTTCTGGAGTCGGTCTTCTGAGCGTCGGTGTTTTGGCGTGTCGATCAAGTCAAGGGGAACCATATATATATATATATATATATATATATATATATATATATATATATATATATATATATATATATAAAAATAATAAAATATATGCATAGATAGCGAGAGATAGATATATATATAGATAGATATAAAATATACGTATGTCTGGGGAAAGCACATACAGACACACACACACACTCACATACACAGACACACATGCATGCATGCATGCATGAATATACTTATATATCAAGAGAAGAAATAAGGAAAACAGGTATGTTTCTGCACACTTGGGGCAGATTTTGTGAAGCCTATCAGCATCTGACTATCCTGAAATAGAAATGAGTTTTAGGTGCTCATTTGTAGTTTGTAGGCTACTTTGGTACCCCTTTGCTGATCCTTGGCTGATTAGCTGGCAGTGCTTGTCTTGGTTAGTTACTTAGCATAAGATTGCAAAGGTATCCTCGTTTTCCTGTGGTCAATCAGATTTCATTGTGTCATTCATTTTCAGATGTAGGTTATTGTGTCATTTATTTCTTTAATTCAGGAATTGATCTGTAACATCTGTAAACCTACATTTCAGTAACCCCATATTTGCATGCAAACACATATCTCTTGTTAGTTAAATTTTCTTTCTCTCCTTCTATACCGTGGAAGTTTTTGTTTTTAGTAATCACAAACTTGCATACCTACAAATATCTCCTGTAAGCTTTCTTATTGTCCTGTTTAAAGACTAGAAAGGTGAAATACACAACTGTGAAATATAGTGCACTACTCTTGTTTGCCAAACGTTACGTAATGTGGATGAGTATAGACAAATAGTAGTGTACCTAACTAGTTCAACCATCAAGAAATCCTTATTAACTGTCAGTCTCTCTCTCTCTCTCTCTCTCTCTCTCTCTCTCTCTCTCCCAGTGAAACAAGCACATAGTAAATCTGACTACTATATCCCACTACCTAAAGAACTTGCATAGCTGAATTTTACCTGCAGTTGCAAAAGTTCACAAGGACAAAATACACTGAGTTAAATCAACGTAAGACAATTTCCAAGACTCCAACTAATAATTTAAGTCATGCACTCATGTGTTCTGTTTGTAGTGTTGAATCTGCTGGAAACCAGTGTTGTGCTAGTTACTTATAAAAGCAATAAGTTACTATTACTAGTTAATTTTAAGTGAAAATAATATGTTATTATTACTTACTTTTCTAAAAAAGTAATAAGTTCATAGGTTCATAGGTAGGTACTAGGCTATCGGCCCTTGGGCCTATATAAGTCTAGTCTAAGAGGTTTCCTGGCTTTCACCACCCAAGAAAATTATTACTAGTTACTAACTAAAGTAACTAGTTACTGTTGAGTTACTTGTACATAAGTATAGTTTATCAATTCTCATATTCAGATTTACTCACATTGTACTTGTGCATGAGGAATACATGCTTACTGCACATGAATATGAGTGCATTAAAGTTTTATGCACAGTGTTATAATAATGATGAATAGCATTTTACAGTTTACAAAGTCCTACAGACTAGTCTTTATAGTCAGAGTCACAGTTTAATACTTAAACCAAAGTACACTCAGCCAGCAAAAAAAGACCCATAACAAGTTACAACCCATCAAATTTTCAACAATGTACATTAGGCTAGTCTGCTAAAACTAATGCTGAGGATGCAAATATACTTACAGAAAATGTCATATAGGTCTAACAAGACTGTTGACACAACATCAACCAAAACATCACTTTATATAACTATTCACAATGACTACAAAATGACTACACATTTCTGTTGGCTCGAAGAAGGAGTAACTTTTCAAAGTGTTGGTTGGTGAGTCTATTTCTTCTTGCAGTCAGCACTAGTCCACCAAGACTGAACAGGTGTTCAACAGGTGCACTAGCTGGCAGAGCTGTATTAGTGTTCAGAAATATCTTCTTGACTATAGGGTAACTGTTGAGAGAAGATATTTCTCTGGAAGGGTCAGCCAGATACATGTCCATCTGTGAAGATATACTGACATTGGCTGGCGCTGACTCTCTGTAGCTGAAGAAGCTGTCTTCAGCAGTTAATGCAGAAGCTTATGACCTATGTGCATGTTCATCCAGTTTCTGCATGGCATCAAGGAGCAGAGCCTTGCCTCTGAGTTTCTGCTCTTCACTGTCCAGCTATTGCAAACGAAACTACGGATGCACTATTCTAGCCAGAATGAGCTCTTCACACTCCAGAAGGTGATTAAACTGAGCCTCAATGCCTTTAAGAAGAGGATCAACTAGCTGCACAACAAGCTTCACAGACTGCATGACTTCGGACAACTTGTTTTTCAGGCACACAATGGTGGGGATCAGGATTCCCATGAAGCTTTTCAGCTCTGACTGCAGGATGTCCAGAGCCATTGCCAGGGGCTGCATTGCTTGACAAACTCAGCAACAAAGGTAATTTCTGCAGGCCTAAAGATGGCAGTTCCAATATCTGATAAAATTTGATATTGATATTGAACAATTAATACAATAGGAAGGTTCTACACTATTTAAATAGTATTAGTTGTTTGTATTTTATGGCATCATGATTATTTCACATGACATTTTAAAAGACATGTGTTTTAAACTGAAGTTTTAATTTAGCATTTTAAATGTTACCAAATATAACAGTATATACTTCATCTTTAAATTTGTGTGTTTTATGCCTTTAAAATTTGATTAAACAATTAATTCATTAGAGGTAGGGGGGAGTTTGGGGTATTTAAACCTGTGCAATTATATGTGTTTGTCTGATGAAGTCACAATTTTGATGAAAACGTGTGAGCTATCTGTTGGCGTTAAAAATAAACCATCTTGTTACCTCGGAGCTTTTTGAGCTTATTTTTGTGCCTTATTGTGAGCTGTTGGAGTCGATTGTACTGCCGTATCACTATTTCTTGTGGAGCTTGCCTGGTTCATTTTGGCTTGGTTTGTTGGTTTCTTTGGTTCCTATACGTTGGAGTTCCAATATGCTCACATATTTCATTCAGCAAGCCTTCACCCTGAGATGCAATGAGGTGAATTCTCTCCATCACACAGAAAGTGGGATTCCATTGTGTTGCATTGGGAATAATCAATGCCAGATCACACTTATTTCGAGCCACCTCAGCAGCTTGGGTGCTGTGACTAACCTTGTTCCAAGCAGCACAGCATTTGGCAATGGTGCTTCAAATGATCTTTTTATACTGTGCATCATTACAAGCAGATTCAGCATCTTGCATGGCAACTAGATTCAATGTGTGCATTGCAAATGTCAGATGGGGAGGCAGTCAATAGGTGTTCTCACTTTGCCCTGACTAACTCAGCATGGCTGTCATGCTGTTGCAAATCACTTCACCATCATCATCCTCATCTTGGGACAGAATGCTTGTAGTCTCAGATCTCTCACATTCTGAGAAGACAGTGAAAGCCTTTACAAAATTGCTGCCATTGTCAGTAATCGTTGCACACACCTTTTAATCTATCTTGTACTTGATGGGAATGCTCTCAAGAGTTGATGCTATGAGATCATATATATGCCTTCCCTGTAATCTGCAGCATGACAAAACAGCTAACTTTCTTTGAAGTGTCTCCCAGTCGATCCAGTGGGTGGTGACACCAAAGAAACTACAATTCTGATGGGTCTAAATGTCAGCTGTAGTGTGCTGCATACATCAACACTTCATACTGGAAGAAGTTGCAAGCATGTTCTTATCATTCATAAGCATATTAGTGTACTTTTCTATAAGATCATATATCTACCAAATCTCTGTGGTTTTGCTTAAAGTTAAATCACCATCTCAAAGCAAAATCTTTCTCACTGCATCATTATTAACACCACACACAAGCTTGTCTTTTATTAACTCATCTCTCAGATCAGCAAATCTGCATGTTTTTGACTTGTTTCTCAAGTCAGTTATATCTGCTGCAAAAGTTTCACCAGGCTTTTGATCTATTGCGTAAAATAGTGCCTTTCCACTGTAATATTTGTTTGAGGGTTGCACATTTCTCTAAATTTACATTTTAAGCACTTCAGTCTTCCTGTGTTTCAGTCAGTACCACAATATGGCAGTCTTCCTCCTTCTCTGTATAAAAAGCAGGTGCATACACAAATTAATCTTCTTTCTCAATGGCTTCTGACGCAGCTAAATTGAGCAGAATTAATGCTTTTGTATGTGCATCTTTATCAGAAAAAGCAGCCTGTATGAAAATATCATATTCTTGCTCAAACACTCTCCAGTTTTCAGCATTATTATTATCAAACACAAGCAGATCAGGTCTGTGAAATCCCTCTGCCATGCCAAATAAGTGTCAAACACACACCAAGTACTTGTAATTATATTCAGCTGTACAGCAGACTCTTTCAAATAACTGTACTCTTTGAAAAGACTGTACTGTAATACTGCACACCCTGCCAACACTTTGTATACTTTAGATACTTTAAATAGCTTTAGTTAATGTGAAAAAGTAGTAATTTGTGAAAAAATGCAGCTGTTTTTCTCTTTTTTGAACATTTCATGTGATTCGGATATTGTTTCAAATGTTTTCGTAATTATTTCAAGTACTTTTTTAATACGTCACAATTTTGAACATTTTGTTTATTCAGTAATTGGTTTAGAATGTTTTGCTTTATATTCATTGAGGGAAAAATCATTTAAATGAGTTTAAGAACCTGGAAATATTTTCTGACCTGTTTATGAGTCGTTTGCGAGTCATTTGAGCCACTTATATATTCCTCCATTTCTGACTGTACGCCTCATGGTTTTAAGAAGTTTTGACTTCGGATCCCATTCTGACAACATGCCACTCGTCTTGTGCATTCAAATAAGATGATGAGGCTTGGATGTTCGTCTAAGATGTTTATTACACACAAGTACATCAGGATGGATGACTGGAACATAAATCTCAAATGAACTAGCTAACTGACTGACTGCTACACACATACATGCTTTCACTCCAGCTGCTTACACAAAATGGCACTCTGCTTGCACATGCTCAGTACTTTCTGTGCATGTGCCCATGAACTACAGTGGCTTTGAAAGTACCACAAGCACACTATGATCTAAACTCCCTGTGTTCGAGTGGGTTTCCTCAAGGTGTTTTGGTTTCTTCCCACATTCCCAAGACATGCTGCAGGTGGATTAGACATTCTAAATTGGCTTTAGGTGTGAGTGTGTGCATGTGTGTGCCTTCTGAAGAAGGTTGAGCGCTAGGCTGGCAACTCAACAATGTAAAGTCCACTGCCACTTGTTCTGCAGACTGATGATCCACTGTGGTGATCCCTAACGGGCCCAGCCGAAAGGAGAAGAAGATGACTAGCCTTTATAGCTAGAGAGTTTCAGATAATAATTAAACCAAACCATACGCAGCCAGCAGCACAAGGCCTATAAAAGCCTATCACATTTTGTCTATTTTCAGCAACTAAAAATGAAAATCTGAAAAGAATTTTAAATAGAACATAAAATATTGTCAAGACAAAAGTTGGTTAATCATAGATCCACTTGAAAAGTCCTGCTTGGTGCAGTGGGTTGGGGCACCAGGTGCTCAACTGATGAGTGATGTGTTTGATTCCATCTGATGGTGGTATGAAGAACCAATGCCATTTATTATACTCAAGGTAAGGGTATGGTCTCTAGCAGGCTAGAATTGTCCTAGTGTTAAGGGATGCTTTAGTGGGTGAGAGTCCCACAGTACCAGAGGAGGGCTGGAGTTTGATCATCGTTAGCTTTCACCTCCTTGCAGTGCTAAAATAAATGTAGTCAATTTTGCTCCAGACTAATTCTAATTATCTATTATGAATGCTATGTGCTATGAGTTGAGCCAATATTATGTTGCAATGTCTTATCCAAATTGCCACTTCAAAGTGTCTATTACCTCCTAACATCTGATTACTATCCATACTAAAAATGGACCACAGAAGTTACATCAGTCTTTGGGAGACTATATCACCCACGTTGATAAACACTGGTTTAAGCAAAAGTAACGCAAAAGTAACTCACATTTAAGTTACTAGTTACTAAAAAAGTAATATATTACTAGTTAATCATCATCATCTTCTTTCGGCTGTTCCCGTTAGGGGTCACCACAGCGGATCATCTGTTTCCATTTCTTCCTGTCCTCTGCATCTTGCTCTGTCACACCAACCACCTGCATGTCCTCTCTCACCACATCCATAAACCTTATCTTAGGCCTTCCTCTTTTCCTGTTACCTGGCAGCTCCATCGTTAGCATCCTTTTCCCAATATACCCAGCATCCCTCCGAGGCACATGTCCAAACCAACGCAATCTCGCCTCTCTTGCTTTGCCTCCAAACTGTCCAACCTGAGCTGACCCTCTAACATACTGATTCCTAATCCTGTCTATCCTAGTCACACCCAGTGCAAATCTTAACATCTTTAACTCTGCCACATCCAGCTCTGACTCCTGCCTTTTCGACAATGCTACCATCTCCAACCCATATAACATAGCTGGTCTCACTACCTTCTTGTAGACCTTCCCTTTCACTCTTATTGGTACCCATCTGTCACAAATCACTCCTGACACTCTTCTCCACCCATTCCACCCTGCCTATACTCTCTTCTTCACCTCTCTTCCACACTCACCATTACTCTGAACTGTTGATCCAAAGAACTTAAATGCATCCTCCTTTACCAACTCTACTCCCTGCATCCTCACCATTCCTCTACCCTCCCTCTCATTTACACACATATAATCTGTTTTAGCCCTGCTGACCTTCATTCCTCTCTAAAGCATATCTCCACCTCTCCAGGGTCTCCTCAACCTGGTCCCTACTCTCACTACATATCACAATGTCATCTGTAAACATCATAGTCCACGGGGCCTCCTGTCTAATCTCATCTGTCAACCTGTCCATCACCACTGCAAATAATAAAGGGCTCAAAGCTGATCCTTGATGTGATCCCACCTCCACCTTAAACGTATCTGTCACACCCACCTCAGTCCTCACCAATGTCACACTACCCTTGTACATATCCTGTACCACTCTTTCATAGTTCTCTGCCACTCCCAACTTCCTCATACAATACCACAACTCCTCTCTAGGCACCCTGTCATATGTTTTCTCTAAGTCCATAAAGACACAATGCAACTCCTTCTGACCTTCTCTGTATTTCTCTAACAACACTCTCAGAGCAAATATTGCACCTGTAGTGCTCTTTCCTGGCGTGAAACCATACTGCTGATCACTAATCATCACCTCCCTTCTTAACCTAGCTTCCACTACTCTTTCCCATAACTTCAAGCTGTGACTGATCACTTTTATCCCTCTGTAGTTACTGCAGCTCTGCACATCACCCTTATTTTATTTATTTATTTTTTTTATTTAACATTTGTTGACCGGGAATTTTTAAAGATTCTTAAAGATAGGTATCAAAACACTTTTTCTCCACTCCTCAGGCATCCTCTGACTTTCCAAAATTTCATTAAACAATCTGGTTAAAAATTCCACTGCCATTTCTCCTAAGCACCTCCATGCTTCCACTGGTATGTCATCTGGGCCAACAGCCTTTCCATTCTTCATCCTCTTCATAGTTGTCCTTACTTCCTCCTTGCTAATCTGCTTCACTTCCTGATTCACTATCACCACATAATCCAACCTTCTCTCTCTCTCTCATTCTCTTCATTCATCAGCCCTTCAAAGTACTCCTTCCATCTACTCAACACACTCTCCTCACTTGTGAGTACGTTTCCCTCACTGTTCTTTATCACCCTTACCTGCTGCACATCTTTCCCAGCTCTGTCCCTCTGTTTAGCCAATCAGGACAGGTCATCTGCTCCCTCTTTAGTGTCCAATCTCTCATACAACTCTCTATATGCCTTATCCTTAGCCTTCACCACCTTTCTCTTTGTCATGCGCCTCATTTCCTTATACTCATGTCTACTTTCTTCATCTCTTTTGACAATCCCACTTTTTCTTCACCAGCCTCTTCCTCTGTATACTCTCCTGTACTTCCCCATTCCACCACCATGTCTCCTTGTCCTCCTTCCTCTGTCCAGATGTCACACCAAGCACCTTCCTAGCAGTCTCTCTTACTAGCTCTGCTGTAGTTACCCAGCTATTCGGTAACTCTTCATTGCCTCCCAGTGCCTGTCTTAACTCTTTCCTAAACTCCACTTCACAATCACCCTTTTTTACCTTCCACCATTTAATCCTTGGCACTCCTTTCACACTCCTCCTCCACTTCTTGATCACCAACATCATCCTGCAGACCACCATTCTATGCTGCTTAACTACACTTTCCCCAGTCACCACTTTACAGTCTCCAATCTCCTTCAGACTGGCCCTCCTACATAGGATATAATCCACCTGTGTGCATCTTCCTCCACTCTTGTATGTCACCCTATGCTCCTCCCTCTTCTTAAAATACGTATTCACCACAGCCATGTCCCTCCTTTTCGCAAAATCCACAGTCATCTGACTTTCTGCATTCCTCTCCTTAACACCATACCTACCCATCACTTCCTCATCCCCGCTGTTCACTTCACCAACATGCCCATTGAAGTCCGCTCCAATCACTAGTCTCTCACCCTTGGGTACACTCACCATCACTTCATCCAACTCACTCCAAAATTTTTCTTTCTCATCCATCGCACACCCAACTTGTGGAGCATATGCACTAACAACATTCATCATTACACCATCAATTTCAAGCTTCATAAACATCACTCTATCAGACACTCTCTTCACCTCCAAAACACTCTTGGCATACTGTTCCATTAGGATAACCCCTACCCCATTTCTTCTGCCATCCACACCATGATAGAACAATTTGAACCTGCCTCCTATACACTTAGCCTTACTTCTCTTCCATCTGGTCTCTTGCATGCACAATATACCAACCTTCCTTCTCTCCATCATATCAGCTAGCTCTCTTCCTATACCAGTCATACTGCCAACATTCAAAGTTCCTACCCTCAGTACTACACTCCTAACCTTCCTCCTCTCTTCCTGCCTTTGGGCATGCCTTCCCCCTCCTCTTCTTCTTCGGCCAACAGTAGCCCAATTTCCGCCAGCACCCTGTTGGCTAATAGTACTGGTGGTGGTCGCTGTTAACCCGGGCCTCTAAATTGTAATATATTATAGTAATATATTACTTACTGTAATATATTACTCCCATCACTGCTGGAAGGATATTTCCACCCCCACTTACTCACCCACACTCACAGACCTTTTACTGCTGAAGGTGAAGCTATAGTAACACTTCAGCATATTTTACTCTTATCAGTGTAATAGATCACTGGAAAAAACATTGAAAAGCCCGTAACTATAAAATTAGATGCTGTGACTTGAGTCAAGTTTTTAAGAGTTCAGTCATCTTGTCTTTGTATCCATGAACATTCTACCTCACTAATTGTTTATGGTGGTAAACCATCTGGGGGGGGGGGTTCTTCCTGCTCCATTCCCTCTGCTCACTCTGGTCCCCTGCCCTTCCCTCATATCCCATCCTCCCCCAGCACCTCTACTCATATCCCAAGCAAACCACTCCCCCCATTCCTATGATCCAATTATATACTACTTTACCTTATCCACACCCACATTTCAGTCACACCTTACCTACTTTTATTTAAACAAACTTATCTGCTTTCCCTTACATCCATCACCTTGAATTCTCATTCCCCCCCGACTATAATCCTTTGTATCTTACTCTGCTTTACCATCACAGAACTATCACCACTTCAAACTATCTTACATTAACTCCAGGCGTACTACCTTCTCTTCTATTATACACACAAACTAACATTGCACCATAATTGTACCACTGACCAGTCACATCTCCCCCACCCCTCCTTTCACAAACCACAGGGCAAAACACCTAACCTCATTGTCAAAGCCCACCCTGAAGTCAAAACATTTCCAACCTTACCTTTAGCTGCACAAGTATCACAAGATAACATAATCTCTGTTTACACCTGATATTACATTCTAACACATAAATACCACTTTTACTATTTTTAAACCCACTGTCACAGTTGACATGCTCCTCCTAACCTGCCTATCTTCTTTATTCTTAATTATCATCCTCGCTACAGCTATATCCTCGCTTACCCCCACACACCAATACACATCAACAACCTCCTCCAACCATCACCGCAATAAACAACACAGCTTCTCATAAATCTCCTCCCGACTTTTCCCCTATACCCTCCCACATTATTCAAGCCACAAATTGGCCTCCTCACCTCCTATAAATCCACACTTGACATCAATACCATCACCTTGGAATAAAAAACACTTCCCACGGTACTCCTTCCTCATTACCTACCTACTCAAATGTGGAGACATACATCCTAACTCTGGCCCACCCTCTAATCCTAACCATAAGAGTAACCCCAAAGTTTTAAACATACTTAGACTGAACCTTAGAAGTATATGTAATAAAATAGCCCCCCTGCATACTTGGATGGATCCAAACAAACCTGACATATTAGCCCTTACAGAAACATGGCTACACCCTGGTGTAAAAGACTCAGAAATAATACCTCCAAACTTTGCAATAACCAGAAGTGATAGATCTAAAAAAAATGGGGGGGGTAGCCATTCTATATCATTCTATGCTCAACATCACACATCACACCCTACACCAATAATATACCTACCTTTTCCAATGCTGAGGTACTAATCTCCTTTCTGAACCTCAACATATCAAAAATAATTTTGCATAATGGTAATATATATCCCACCAGGTAACAATAAACCTTGAAACAATAATCTTAGGAGATGTAAATATAAATTGGCAAACCATAGCTTCCAACTCTCCCACAAATAGTATAAATCTGTATAGTTTTTCTCAGCTTATCAATACTCCAGCAAGATACAACAAAGATCTTACCTGCCAATCCACCCTAGACTAGATCCTAGTATCCCACCCTGCCAATTTCCCCTCTTCCGGTACACTGTCAAGCTCCCTCAGTGATCATATGCCAGCGTATTCCCTTAGAACCGACTCCCAACAACTAAGAGTACACACTGTAAACTTAATTAGGAACTCAACTAATTTTTGTCAGCATAAATTCAACAATCTCCTACATGAAATAGACTGGACTCCCCTTAAGCAACTATCCCTTAATGATGCTGGACTATACTTTAATAATACCTTCTTTCACATATGTAATATCCTAGCTCCCATTCGTATGAAAAGAATCAAAAATAACTCATCTTCATGGCTCTCTGAGGAATGTAAACACTTGATGAAGCAAAGGGACCTAGCCTGGATAACCTGGAAATAGAACAAAAATAAACAAAATCATGTTAATTTCAAAACAGTATGTAATAAAGTGACAAAACTAATCAACAGACTTAAGAAATCATATTATTCCCATCTTCAACTCCAAAATAAAATCAAGCCCAATAAAATTTGACACTCCAAATCATCTCTACTTAACCCTGGAACAAATACAGACCACACCATATCACCTGATATCCCTCCATGACAAATAGCTGAAAGTTTTAACAACTGCTTCATAAAATCAATATCAGACCTGCTAACTAACATCCCAAATGCTGGACCCCCCCACCCTTCAACCTATTCAGACACCAACCCCAGACCATCAATTACTTATAAACCTGCCATTACTAAACTCCCTACTCAACAAAATGTCATACAAACCCCAATCTCACTTCAGCCCATACCTACTGACACCATTAAGAAACTGCTACATAAACTAAAACCTTGCTCTACCTCAGCTGATAGTTTTCCACCACGCTACCTCAAACTGGCTGCTAATTCAATCGCCTACCCAATCAGTATTCTTATAAATTGAATCTGAATCAGAAGTACCTATCATATGGAAACAATCTCATATCACCCCCATCCACAAAGGAGGCAACTCTTTATCTATCCAATATCCATCTTGTCACCCATATCCAAAATTCTCGAGAGGGGTATCCATCAGCAAGTAATGCAATATCTATTGCAAAACAATCTTTTCTCTAAAATGCAACATGGCTTCCAACCTAACCATGGCATAGCTACAGCCCTATTATCTTTTACAGACACCTTAAACAATGCCAGAGATGCAGGATACTACACAGCCTCAGTATTCCTTGGTCTCTCCAAGGCCTCTGACACAGTGTCTCACTCCTTACTATTAAACACACTGTCTAACTTAGGCTTCTCAGATAACACAGTAAAATGGTTTCAGAGCTACCTTAAGGATCGTAAACAAGCAGTGAAATGGTCCAGTGAACTCTCACCGTTTCTCCACAACCCTACTGGAATCCCTCAAGGCTCCATCCTAGGACCCCTACTCTTCAACATTTTCACAAACAACCTTCACACTGCCTCTCACCCTGGGACCCTCATTCAATATGCTTAGAATTCCACCATAATCTGTACTGCTCAATCACTACTTTCAAAAACTCAACAGTCCTTTACTGCAGTCGAATCCTGGCTAAGAAATGCCCAACTCTTTCTTAATCCAAAGAAGAAAAAACTAGTACTGTTTCATCCCAAGAGCACCTCCCCTGTCACTGATCATTTTAACATCCTTGCATCTGACAACGCTGTCATAGAAATAGAGCAGGAAACCAAACGTCTAGGAGTTATCATTGACAATAACCTTTCATTTGAACCCCATATACAGCAAAATATAATGAAAACTCATCAAAAACTGAACTCTTATACAGAAATAAACATTTCTTTACTGCAGCAACCAAAACTACCCTTGCAAAAACATTTTTACTTCCCTACCTTCTTTATGGTGCCCCTGTCCTAACTAACTTACAAACTTCTACCATAAACAAGATGGAACAGTGCTACAACAAAGTTACAAAGTTTGCCACAAACTCTCAGTATCACACACATCACTGTAAACCACTCCTAGAATTAAAATGGCTTGAACTCCCCAACCAACTTGCCTTTATTCAGCTATCCACCTTGCACAACCTTTTTTCAAGCCTACTGCCTGCCATGCACTAATGAATCTAGTTACACCTTACACACCAAATCAATCCTTGCAATCAGAAGACAAAAATCTCTTAGTTAAAGCTCAAAATCCACAAGAAACCCAGGTCACTCACTGTATTCGTACTCTGTCTCTATACTTTGGAATTCACTACCTCTAGCTACCAGGTCTATGCCTGGCCTAAGCCACTTCAAAGCTTCTTTAAAAAATCATCTCAAAAAGACATAGCTCTGCTCCTGTATAAAGCCTGCCTAATGCTCAGCACTTCCTCTTCTTCCACACTAGCCTCATCCTCCTCTTCTGTCACATTTCAATCCTTCACAATCTGCAGGATCCTAAGGCTCTTCTAACTCCTTGTCTGTCTCTATATCAAATCCTTAAGTTACTGCTCAGGCTGTATTGCTTCTATTCTTTTTAACTCTCTCCCTATCTTTCTGCATCACTAACTCTCTGGCTATTATTTTGCTAACGGAAACTTGCATTCTATTTATTTATTTTTTTTTTTCCATATACTGTAGCAGTCAGTGTCGTACATTGCTCTACCTACATACTATTTTTTGGACACTACATCATGTATAGTGAGAGTGACTGTTATTGTCTACAATGTTTTAACTTAATAGAATCATCTAGATGTGTAGTATATATTGTAACATCTTGTAACATAGTTTGTTCTTTCAACTTATTTTGTATAGTATTTCCAATGTGATTTGTACTGTATTGGATTTTACTGTATTTTTATTATACTTTATGTGGAGCTTTTCTCCCCGGGCCTCTGCTGAAAATGGGTTCTGTAGACCCAGTCAGACCACCCCAGTAAACAAGTGTCAAATAAATAAATAAAAACTAAATAAATCTCATTGTAGAACTACCTTTTGTTTCTCATGTTCTGTACCTATATTGCAGCCATAAATTTTGCTCTCACTGTGGCAAGTAGATGCTTCTAGTCATTTTGAGACAACAGTACCAAACACAGGCAGGATGAAGTCTAATTTATTTACAAATGATCGCTTCATTGTTTCTTAATTTTAAAGATTTGCGAACAGTAATATAATATACATGATATTTTGTGGAAGTTTTATTGAAGGGACAAAATGAAGTTCAGGAAATCAAGGGCAATATAAGAATAATGGTGCTGGAAAAACATTGTGTTAGCTCTCTTGGGACTTAAGTAGTGCCAGTTCATGTTTTTCAAGAATTTGTGAAGTGTGACAGTAGTACTTGAGGAGTACTTTTGTTTTCTTTGCAGTGAAAGTAGCAGGGATTGGACGGCAACCATATGAAAAGTCAGGACCCCCTATAGTGAGTCCCATAATGCAGAGACTGATTGGACAAAAAAATGACTTGCATATAGTAAGTCTGAGATGGTCATTTCTTGAAATATTCCCATTTATCCAAGGTATGCTGATCTTGGAGTTAGCATAAATAAGTTCAGGGGTTGTCGGAGACTTGCCCTCCACACTGAATGGCGAAATAAAGAATCTTAAATGAAACAAGTCATGTTTGAGATTCCCTCTTATTCTACAATTCTGACCTTTTTTTTTCAGTGTCTGCACTCAGCATTTCATAGATTCATAGGTTCATAGGTAGGTACTAGGCTATCGGCCCAAGGGCCTATACAAGCCTAGCCAACAAGGTTTCCTGGCTTACGCCACCCAATTTCCTGTGCCACTGACGAGCAGAGACACAGAAGTGATCCCCGAGGTGTATTTCCTATTTCCCATCCACTCATCAAGATTTTTCTTGAAGAGTGCTAATGAAGAACTTTGCTTGACATAGATGGGTAGCCTGTTCCAGAGTATGGAAAGTCTCTGGGATAGGAATCTATCCCTCCAGCATGTCCTGTTTATTGTGGTGACAAGGTTTAGGTCCCTAGAGCATGTAGCTCGGAGGGATTGGGATTTCTTTAGGTGTAGCATGTCCAACAGCTCTGGGTTTGGCATAGCTTTATATGTTAGGCAGAGATCACCTCTGAGTAGGCGATATGCTACGGAGTAAAGCTGGAGTTTTTTGAGGCGGTCAGTGTAGGGCATTTGTTTGAGTCCAGTAATCCTCTTTGTGAGGTACTTCTGTGGCCTTTCCAGCTGCTGCAGATGCCTTGTGAGGTACATTCCAAAAGGGGCGTTGTACTCTATAATGGGTCTAATGAGTGATGAGTAGAAGGTAATGATGACCTCTTTTTTCCTGGATGAGAACCCTTTTATGATGAGGTGTGCCACATAGAAGGACTTCCTGACTACTGTGGTGATGTGACTATCAAAGGAGAGACTACTGTCCACCTGGGTCCCAAGGTCTCTTATCACGCATTCAGTGTTAAGTAGATTACTGCCTATGTGGTAGTTCTTGGGTACAGAGTTTTTACCAAAGGGGATGACACTGCACTTTTTGACATTGAGCTTGAGGCCATGGCTCTGACACCAGGCATCTGTCTCAGAGAGGCCCTTCTGTAGGATGTTCACATCATTTGGGGACTTGACTATGGCTCCTAGTTTGCAGTCATCTGCAAACATCATTAGCCAGAGGTCTTCTGTGCTAGCCTGTAATTCAGAGAAGTAGATACCAAACAGGGGCAGTCCCAGGACGGAACCCTGTGGTACTCCACTTGTCACTGGTTTGAGGTCAGATTTGGAGTCTGCAACTTTTACAGTGTGGGGTCTGTCAGTGAGCCAGTTGGCAGCCCATCTTGTGACGTAGGGATTTATGCCTAGTTTATTGAGTTTAGCTATAATTCCAGAATGGGGGATGGTGTTGAAAGCCTTGGCGAGGTCAAGATAGGCTGTGTGAACCACTTCACCCTCATCTACGGCTTTGGTGACTGCCTCAAAGAAGTCAATCAGGTTCAGGAGGCATGATCTGCCTTTCACAAACCCGAACTGGGTGGGATCCAGAGTTTGGAGGTTACCAATGTCTTTGTTTATGAGTTCCATGATGATATGTTCCATGGCTTTGCAGACCAGGCTCGTCAGGCTAATAGGTCTATAGTTCCCGGGATCACTGGTGGCACCCCCTTTGTGGAGTGGGATAACTGTTGCTGTGCGCCAATCAGTGGGCACAAAGCCTGATGCGAGGCTATTATTGAACATGGTGCTTAAGTGGGGACTCAAGTGCCAACATTTCAATAGGGAGCCACCTGGACAGTGGTAACTAAGAATGGGATAATGCAATGCAACTATTTGTAGGCAGCCAGACTGACTTATAAGAAGTGATCATGCTTGATGATCTGTACTGGGGAATTATTAAGGTGGCTTCAAATATCAGCTGTAAGACACTGCAGTTTAAGAGTGTGTCGCATAGCTGTCACTTGGTTGTGAGCCACAAATATGTGTTGAAGTCTACCAGGATGATGCAGCTATGTTTATTTTTACTGGGAGTAAGTTAAGCATGGATTTCATAAGTGGTGTACTGTTGTGAGAGGACCAGTGTCTGTCTGAAACCTCCTGCTATGGTGGTTGAGGTTGAATCTGACCCTTGATGGTTTTAACAGATGATTAAAAACACACCTCTTTGACCGGCATATGGGAATTACATGTTTCAGTCTTTTATTTTGCATTTAATTTATACGTATAATTGTTTTAGTAATGTTTTATCCAATGTTTATTTTGTCCACTAATTTTGTTTATATATAATAGGAAAACAAGAACAATATAAGCAAGTGATGACAAGGACCATACGATGCCTTGGAATATATAGTATACACCTTTAAGTATACATACAAACATTTGTGCCTCCATTTTCAAGCATTTAATTGTGCTTACCTTACAAATCAAGCAGAGCTGTACATGAAAATCATGGTGTAAATTTATGTCTACCCATCCAGTCATTAAGACTAGCCTTAAAGGCAGACAAAGTAGTATTTTGCTAGAGCTGTAGTGGTAGCATATTCCATAGGCTGGGGATGTGTTGAGTTAGGACCATATCTCACCGAGTATTTTTTTATTGGTTGCTATAGATTTAGATCTCTAGCATGGGTGTTTATAGAGCCACTAGTTTTACAAATAAAATAAGGTCAAATAGGATTGTGTCATCTGTGGCTTGAAAAGCAAGACTCAGGTCACCTCAGTGTAGCCTGTAGGCTACTTAGCATAGCAAGAGTTGTGCTAGTCTATCTTGATAGTTGAAAGTGTTAAGCCCTTTGATTTTCCTGATAAGGTATCTTTCTCATCTTCAAGATGAGTGATATTTTTTAATTTATATACACCAAAGGGGCACAGCATTCGATAACGGGTCCAATAAAGGAAAAGTACAGTGGCAGGATGAATTCTTTGGATCTTGATGTATAAATACATATTTGAATTTTAAAATTTAATGTATAGATATTTGCTGGTTTTAGTGTTATGTGATTACAAATAGGGTGATCAACAATGATCTAAATGTCAGAGTAGCAAATATTTTTAGAAATGTGTAGAAAGACACTTTTACCTGTCTTATTTCATGTCCATTTGGCTTTTTTTTCATGCTATGTGGCATTTCCCTGCAGACTGAACAAAAGGCTAATTCCTGTCATTAATCAGAATTCTGTGAGCATCAAGGTTCCTTGTGGTGAGCCAAATTTCTAACAAGCATAATTTCTGCATTTAGATTTTCTTTTTTCAGTCCTTTGGTGGCAAAGAAATGACCCTTGCTAATGTGCTTATTGATTGTTTACCAATACAGTATAAGAGGTTAACGTACAAGTAAAGTTACATTTGGTCTTTGTAAGAGGTAGATGAGGTGAGTCACAGAGAGGCAGAGAAAAAGATTCTAAGAGTTTAACAAAGGTAGCCTGTGTAAATCTTCTTCTTCTTCTTTCAGCTTTTCCCAGTTAGGGGTTGCCACAGTGGATCGCCTGTCTGCTCATGATTGGCAGTGAAGTTTTACAGTGTCGAGTTTCCAGGCTGGTGCCCAACCTTCCACAGAAGTCACACACATGCACTCACCTAGGGCTAATTTAGAGTGCCCAATCAACCCACAGCATGTCTTTGGGATGTGGGAGGAAACTGGAGCACCCAGAGGAAACCCATGTGACCACAGGGAGGACATGCAGACTCTGCACAAAAGGCACCCCAGCCGAGAATTGAACTGGAGAACCTCTTGCTGTGAGATGGCAATGCTAACCGCTGCACCACTGTGGCCACCCCCAGCCTGTGAAAATAAGACTGATAAATGTTAAGGACTAGAAGGAAAAAGGGACTCGTTGTCTGGCATTGGTTGATTTTAAAGGGAGATGTAAGTTGTTGTAGAAAGGAGCTGTTAAATATGCTAATGAAGGAGCTGTTAAATATGCTAATGAAGGAGCTGTTAAATATGCTAATGAAGGTGAAAATGGTTTTCACGAAAGGGAGAGGACAAATAGCGTGAAGCAGTTTTTGTAAGGAATGAAACACATTTGTGAATGTTCTTTCAATTTGCCCTGTTACATTTGGTATAGACAAGGTTTACAACTAGTTCAGTGCTGAAAATGAATGAATGTAAATTGAAAATCGAGGCGGATTTAGGAAAGGAGATAGATCAGTGGGTATAAAACAGACCTGGATGACAAGGAAAGAAGACTAGTAACTAACAAGGCTATAGTTTAATGGTACAGAAAGTGTGACTGGTTGGGAAGGAGATATATATACGTACTTAAATAATATGAATAGGAGAGGGTTGCATGGTGCTGCCTTGGCAAAATAAATCAGTAACTGAACAATGCATTTTATTAAGCTTTGTACCACACTGAACCATTTAGTAAAAACATTACTGAAAAGAAAAACTGGCCAGATGAATGCCTGATCACCTTTGCTCAGAAGTCACAGCTTCACTGTTCTCTGAAGTAAATAACTTGAATGCCTAACTGCTGCTGCTCATGAAGTATCACTCACATTCACTTATACTGACTTGAAGTGTAGTTTCTTGGATGATTTCTTATTGTAGGCATAAAACTGATCAGGCTTCCTGCATCATTTACATTTAGATTAAACATCGCTTTGTAAATTCATAAAGCAAAGCAGATCACATAACAGTATGCGGTCAGTGAAAATCCTACCTAAATGCTGACTAGTCACAGGACAGACATATTGGACTAAGTTATCCTGCTATCTATGGCTGTCTAATGTAAATGTCATTCCTAATAGACAGAAAGAGTGTGTGCGTGTGTGTGTGTGTGTGTGTGTGTGTGTGTGTGTGTGTGTGTGTGTGTGTGTGTGTGTGTGTGTGTGTGTGTGTGTGTGTGTGTGTGTGTGTGTGTGTGTGTGTGTGTGTGTGTGTGTGTGTATGTGCGTGCACACGCGCGTGTGTGTTTGTGGTCTGTGTTAAGTGTGTGTGTCTGTGAATTGGTGTGTCTTTGTGCCTGTGTGTGTGTGTGTGTGTGTGTGTGTGTGTGTGTGTGTGTGTGTGTGTGTGTGTGCATGTGCACGTGTTCACGTGTGTTCGTGTGTGCGTGTGTGTGTGTGTGTGTGTGTGTGTGTGTGTGTGTGTGTGTGTGTGTGTGTGTGTGTGTGTGTTTGTGTGTGTACGCACATCAAGAACTGAGTGATTTCACGGTTGTCACTAATATTTTTAAGTACATTTAACACTAACTAGAAAGAAAAGTTGTTGCCTACTTTCTTGCCAAAGTCAAGATTGCACTAAACTGTAGTTCAGGTAATCTTTACTGAAGATATTTGTCAAAAGGTTCCAAAACTGGAAAGGTAAAAGAGGAGATAAAGGCCACCTACCCAGAGTGTAAACAACTTAGTTCAGTAGCTCCTTGTACCTTGCTGTATGATTGCATTTCTGGCTCAGCAGTCCTGTACATGAATGCAAGTTACTCCTCTCTGCAATTAGTTTATTTGCTGCAGTGTTAGAAAACTCACTCCAAAGCATCACTGGTTGTTGTCTGTCAAATGGAAGTCCCAACATCTCCTTGCAATGTGACTGTGCATATATTCATGAAACAACAACCTTGAATATGGATGCAAGCTATCTCTATCATTTATAAACTGCAAGTTTATAAATGCCAGTGAATGTCTGTGATATGAAAGTCCCCGCAGTCCCCTGTGACATGCCTTTGTCCTAGCCCAGCCATCTTACATATGGATGTAAAGTTTCTCTCTTTCTTATCTGACACATTTCCAAAAGTCACTCAAGGAAGCTTTGGTCAGCATTTGTGGAAGGAAACTCCCATCAAACAGAGTGCTGTTCCAGCTTCATCAATGTGCCAAAATGGCACAAACAAATACATCTCATAATTGCTCCCAATTTTTGCTAAATTGGTATTTGAGCTTGATCCAATATCCCCCAGTTGTTGTAAAATGTTTGAAGGAGTGAATGCTGGCAAGTATTCACAATGTGGTAGACCTGAATGTTTGCAGTGTAACTTTTCAGGCACTTTAAAATCAATTTTGTTTGGACTAAATTTACTTAGAAACATACCCTAAGGCATAGTTTTGCAAATCACAGTTTTACATATTACACTGTCTAGTTTGATCAAAAAACAGCCAGTGAAGTAGATCTCTGGAATATTCTGCAATGTACAGTAAGCCCACACTGTTTGCTGCAGTCAACTTGTAGCTAACATGAAATGTATTTTAGGGTCAGTTCTGGAACAGTTGCTTTCTTACACAACACTTGACCTCGTAGTCAAAAATATTAGACAGATTGCTAGGTAATCTAATAGCCCTTGTGTGTCACTAGTTGGAAGGCTGTGCACTAGGCTGAGCCAGTGCAGTCCTCAGATGAATACATTCAAATCAGTAACACCATGTGTTTCACAACAGGAACATTAATTCATTATGCCAAGTCCATCTGTAAGTTATTACATAAAACCGCTTATAAACAACTGCAAGGATCTCTTACCTAAACAAGGATGCTGTGAGCCAGAAAGATGAAAATGTCTCCTAGACTGGTACTCAAAACATTTAAAGAGACTGGTGAATGCAAGATCAGATGAAATGTCAGAAGGAAAATTTTCTCAAATTCCAGACGTGATTTCAATGTGCAAAATTTAAAAAGAAAACCAGTATCCATTGCATGTCATTTGTATTATGATCTGGAAACACTAACGGCTATTTAAATAGAAATATAAACAAACAAAGGTGATTTTAATGTAAAAATATGCAGAAAAAAAGACTATAAAACAAGCACTGCATGTCATTATTGTAATGCAACTGACAAAATTGGAAGGCAGCTTATTATTTGCTTTTCAAAGAAAAGGACAAATCCTATGAAAGCATAGCACTTGTCATGTAAATAACTAACTAATTGTTGTTTACTTGTAGCGTGTTAACAATATAACATGCAAAGAATGAGTAAACTTTCTCCAATGGGCAGAAAATGTGTCTTTTTTTCAGGATATGTGTGACATGAATGCTTACACATTTGATTTGTAAAAGTTAAATCAGTATTTACAATTGTAACTACAGAGTGCATTCTTAAAAGCTCTTTCAAAACATTTATCACTGATTTCCGGAGCAATAACATAAAATCTTCTGAAATTGTAATTTCTTACTAAGCCAGATTTCCGTGGATGCTGGAGTACTACATAAATAAAAAAAAAATAATCTCAAGGATTGTCTTGATCTGCAGAGAACTAGACTGTCTACCTGAATTGGAGCCTAAACAATAGTTTTAATGTTATAAGGCAAAACACATCTATGCACTTTATGTAGCTATTTAACTTCTCCACTATTACCTCTGCTTTCTAATGTCTGATGGCACAAAGTGACTTTCTTTCTCAGATAAATTCTAATCATTGTATAGCCATGCTGTAGCCAATCACCATGAACAACCGACACAAGTCTTAACCACCCCTGCTGAAAAGTGCAGTGGTCTGATTATCCAAAGGTTTAGCTGCAGATCTGTCTTCCACTCCAACATTACTCATAAATTCATGGGTTTGAGTGTCATGCGTTATGACCTACTAGATTCAAAAACTCTGATTCCCTGATTGTTTTGACCACATATTTCACATATGTATATCTATATATGGGTGTGCTTCACAAACCTGAAAGCTCACTTACCCAACTTTCAAAAGACTAAGATGAGAAAACTGAAACTCCAGAAGACCAACCGCTCAGAACACCAACATTTCACTACAGGTAAATAACTACTTGGCCAGTCCAGCAAACAAACTAAAACCAAAGCAAAGAAAACCCACCCATGTGGTGGGCTTTGTCCCTCACACCTCCCCCTAACTAAATATATCAACTCGGAGATTGTACTACTGTGGAGGAAAAGGACAAAGGTCAATATGGTGGTTACTTACCCATAGTGAAATGTTGGCGTTCTGAGCAGTTAGTCTTCTGGAGTTTTGTTTTTTCATCTTGGTCTTTTGAAAGTCGGATAACTGAACCTTCAGGGGACCCATATAGAGATATATATATATATATATATATATATATATATATATATATATATATATATATATATATATATATATATATATGTATATATATATATATATATATATATATATATATATATATATATATATGTAAATATATATATATATATATATATATGTGTGTGTGTGTGTGTATGCAGTGTTGTGCTAGTTACTTATAAAAGTAATAAGTTGCTATTACTAGTTACTTTTAAGTGAAAGTAATGTACTATTACTTATTACTTTTCTAAAAGAGTAATATATTTCTATACTTTTCTAAAAGAGTAATATATTACTGTTACTAGATACTAACTAAAGTAACTCATTACTGTTGAGTTACTTTTACATAAGTATAGTTTATCAATTCTCATATTCAGATTTACTCACATTGTACTTGTGTATGAGGAATGCATGCTTACTGCACATGAATACAAGTGTATTAAAGTTGTATACACAGTGTTATAATAATGATGATGAATAGCATTTTATAGTTTACAAAGTCTCACAGGCTAGTCTTTATAGTCAGAGAGTCACAATGTAATACTTAAACCAAAGTATGCACAGGCAGCAACACAAGACCCATAACAAGTTATAATCCATCAAATTTTCAACAATGTACATTAGGCTAATCTGCTAAAACCGAGGCTGAGGATGCAAAAATGCTTACAGAAAACGTCATATAAGTCTAACAAGACTGTTAACACAACAACATCAACCACAATATCACTTTATATAACTATTCACAATGACTACACATTTCTGTTGGCTCGAAGAAGGAGCAACATTTCAAAGTATTCATCGGTGAGTCTACTTCTTCTTGCAGTCAGCACTTGTCCACCAAGACTGAACAGGTGTTCAACAGGTGCACTAGCTGGCAGAGCTGTATTAGTGTTCAGAAATATCTTCTTGACTATAGGGTAACTGTTGAGAGAAGATATCGCTCAGAAAGGGCCAGCCAGGTACATGTCCATCTGAGAAGATATGCTGACATTGGCTGACGTCGACTTTTTGAAGCTGAAGAAGCTGTCTTCGGCAGTTAATGCAGAAGCTTCAGATGACCCACATGCAGGTTCAGCCAGTTTCTGTATGGCATCAAGGAGTAAACCCTTGCCTCTGACTTTCTGTTTTTCACTATCCATCTATCGCAAATGGAACTGTGGATGCACTATTCTAGCCAGAATGAGCTGTTCATGCTCCAGAAGGTGATTGAATCGAGCCTCAGTGTCTTTAAGAAGAGCATCGACTAGCTGCACAACAAGCTTCACAGACTGCATGACTTCGGACAAC
The DNA here is from genome assembly GCF_019279795.1 of Protopterus annectens. Taxonomy (NCBI): domain Eukaryota; kingdom Metazoa; phylum Chordata; order Ceratodontiformes; family Protopteridae; genus Protopterus; species Protopterus annectens. The sequence goes on along the minus strand of NC_056726.1, from coordinate 1,812,949,087 downwards.
TTGTTTTTCAGGCATGTAATGGTGGGGATCAGGATTCCAATGAAGCATTTCAGCTCTGACTGCAGGATGTTCAGAGCCATTGCTAGGGGCTGCATTGCTTGCACAAACTCAGCAACAAAGATAATTTCTGCAGGCCTGAAGATGACAGTTCCAATCTGTTCACATATCTTATTCAGCAAGCCTTCACTTTGAGTTGCAATGAGGTGAATTCTCTCCATCTCATAGAAAGTGGGATTCCATCATGTCACACTGGGAATAATCAATGCCAGATCACACTTATTTCGAGCCACCTCAGCAGCTTGGGTGCTGTGAATAGCCTTGTTCCAAGCGGCACAGCATTTGACAATGGTGCTTCAAATGATCTTTTTATACTGAGCATCATTACAAGCAGATTCAACATCTTGCACGGCAACTAGATTCAATGTATGTGCTGCATATCTCAGATGGGGAGGCAGCGAATAGGTGTTCTTGCTTTGCCCTGACTGACTCAACTCAGCTGTCAGCTGTTGTAGATCACTCTATCATCATCATCCTCATCTTGGGACAGAATGTTTGTAGTCTCAGATCTCTCACATTCTGAGAAGACAGTGAAAGCCTTTAGAAAATTGTTGCTATTGTCAGTAATTGTTGCACACACTTTTTGATCTATCTTGTACTTGATGGGAATGCTGTCAAGAGTTGATGTTATGAGATCATTTGTATGCCTTCCCCTGTAATCTGCAGCATGACAAAGCAGTTGACTTTTTTGAAGTGCGTCACAGTTGCTCCAGTGGGCGGTGACACCAAAGAAACTACAATTCTGATGGGTCCAAATGTCAGCCGTAGTGTGCCGCATACTATCAACATTCATGCTGGAAGAAGCTGCAAGCAGCAAGTTCTTATCATTCATAAGCATATTTGTGTAATTTTCTATAAGATCATATATCTGCCAAATCTCTGTATTTTTGCTTAAAGTTAAATCACTGTTTCAAAGCAAAATCTTTCTCACTGCATTATTATTAACATTATCACCTCTTCTCTCAGATCACCAAATTTGCCCACTTTTGACTTGTTTCTCAAGTCAGTTATATATGCTGCAAAAGTTTCACCAGGCTGTTGCTCTCTTGTGTAAAATAGTGCCTTTCCATATAATATTTGTTTGAGGGTTGCACATTTCTCTAAATTAGCACTCAGAGTCTTCCCACGTTTCAGCCTGTATCAGAATACTACAGTCTCCCCCCTTCTCTGCATAAACAGTAGTTGCATACACAAATGAATGTTCTCTCTCAATGGCTTCTGAACCGGCTAAATTGAGCAGAATAAATGCTTTTGTATGCGCGTCTTTATCATAAAAAGCAGCCTGTATGAAAATATCATAATCTTGCTCAAACACTCTCCAGTTTTCAGCAATATTATTATCAAACACAAGCGGATCAGGTTTGTGAAATCCCTCTGCCATGCCAAATAAGTGTTAAACACAGACCGAGTACTTGTAATTATATTCAGCTGTACAACAGACTCTTTGAAATAACTGTACTCTTTTAAAATACTGTACTCTAATACTGCACACACTGCCAACACTTTGCACACTTCAGATACTTTGAATAGTTTTAGTTAATGTGAAAAAGTAGTACATTGTGAAAAAATACAGTTGTTTTCTCTTTTTTGAACATTTTATATGATTCTGATATTGTTTCAAATATTTTCGTAATTATTTCAAGTACTTTTTTCAGTATGTCACAATTTTGAACATTTTGTTTATTCAGTAATTTGTTTGGAATCCTTTGCTTTATATTAATTGAGGGAAAAATCATTTAAATGAGTTTAAGAACCTGGAAATATTTTTCTGACCTGTTTATGAGTTGTTTGCAGCCGTTTGAGCCACTCTTGTATATTCCTTTATTTCTGACTGTACGCCGCATGGTTTTAAGAATTTTGACTTTGGATCCCATTCTGAGAACATGTCACTCATCTTGTGTATTCAAATAAGATGACGAGGCTTAGGTGTTCATTTAAGATATTTATTACAAACAAACATATCAGGATGGATGACTGGAACAGAAAACTTAAGCGAACTAGCTAACTGACTGACTGCTACACACATACATGCTTTCACTCCAGCTGCTTACACAAAATGGCACTCTGCTTGCACATGCTCAGTACTTTCTGTGCATGTGCCCATGAACTACACTGGTTTTAAGAGTACAATACACACACTATGATCTACACTCCCTGTGTTTGAGTGGGTTTCCTCAGGGTGCTCCAGTTTCCTCCCACATTCCCAAGGCATGCTGAAGATGGATTAGACATTCTAAACTGGCTTTAGGTGTGAGTGTGTGCATGTGTGTGCCTTTTACTGATGGTTGAATGCTGAATAGCAACTTAACAATGTAAAACTCCACTGCCACTTGTTCTGCAGACTGATGATCCACCATGGTGATCCCTAACTGGCACAGCTGAAAGGAGAAGAAGAAGAAGAAGACTAGTCTTTATAGCTAGAGAGTCACAGATAATAATTAAAGCAAACCAGCCAACAGCACAAGACCTGTAAAAACATATCACATTTTGTCTATTTTCAGCAACTAAAAATCAAAACCTGAAAAGAATTTTAAATAGAAGACAACAAAATATTGTCAGGACAAAAGTTGGTTGATCATACATCCACTTGAAGCATCCTGCTTGGTGCAGTGGGTTGGGGCATTAGGTGCTCAACTGATGACTGATGAGTTTGATTCCAACTGATGGTGGTATGAAGAACCAATGCCATTTGTTATACTGCAAGGTAAGGATATGATCTCTGGCAGGCTAGAGTTGTCCAGTGTTAGGGGATGTTTTAGTGGGTGAGAGTCCTACAGTACCAAGGCAGGGCTGGGGTCTGGTCATCATTAGCTTTCACCTCCTTACAGTGCTAAAAAATGAAGTAAATTTTGGTCCAGACTAATTCTAATGAACTATTATGAATACTACGTGCTATAAGTTTTGCCAACATTATGTTGTAATTTTTTATCTAGATTGCCACTTCAAAGTGCCTATTACCTCCTAACATCTGATTACTATTCATACTTATATAGGGACCCTGGAAGTTTTACATCCCTCTTTAGGAGGCTATATCACCCACGTTAAGAACCACTGGTTTAACCAAAAGTAACTCAAAAGTAGCTCACATTTAAGTTATTAGTTACTAAAAAATGTAATATATTACTATTACTAGTTGCTATTTCAAAAACATAGCTAGTTATATTACTAGTTACATTACAGTAATGTATTACTTATTGTAATAGATTACTCCCATCACTGCATATATATATATATATATATATATATATATATATATATATATATATATGTGTGTGTGTGTGTGTGTGTGTGTGTATTAGCTATATCTCTCTATCTATATATGTATACATATCTCTCTATCTATATATGTATACATATCTCTCTATCTATATATGTATACATCTATATATGTATATATATCTATATCTATATATATATATATATATATATATATATATATATATATATATATATATATATATATATGTGGATCTAGGACTTTTGCATGAGAGAGCAAAAGCCCAAATCCATTATCATTGAACACACTTTAACGAAAGCGCTTTTCACCGAAAAGCGCTTTCATTAAAGTGGGTTAAAAAAAGAAAAAAAATCTACGTTTATGCAGGGGGGCAAGCCCGCCTGCACCCCCCACACCCCCCTACTTTAATATTCTCACTCCGAGATCGCACTACTGTGGGGAAAAGGGAATTTTCCCTTACCCGCACTGTAGTACGATCTCCAGAACAGGCATACTTATGCAAAAGTGCTTTTTCAGCGAAAAGCACTTTCATGTAAATATGCCCCAAAGATAATCATTCGGTGGAAAGTGCATTCAGTGATCTGTATGGATCCCATATATATATATATATATATATATATATATATATATATAAAACATTTAAAAGTTGGCATCTCTTTGGTTAACATGCTTTGGTCAATAGACGATCAGTAGGTGTGGGAGACTGACAATCCCTTGAAGGTAAATATGCCTTTTGTCCAGGGAATGTGCAATGTTGGAGTTAGTATATGGGTCTTTGCCTCCCATGTATGAAGTACAAGTTTCAGTCCTCACTTCCAGTCAATGCCTGTTTAGAGTTTGTTCTATCTTTGTTTCAGTGGGGTTCCTCCCACCTCCAAAACGCATGTTGAGTCTTTCCACCTCAAAAAAATCACCCAAGAATGGAGTTGTAGGCAGCAGCACAAACTCTAGATGTTGGCTATACAAAGAAGAGTTGTACAGACCAACTGCTTTGGGCATTATCTGGTGCTGAGTATTTTCAAGTTAGGAGAATATGGATCACAGACTGTGTACCATGTCAGGGATAGCCACTTGAAAGTGTAAAACTTATGGTATTCTGTCATGTTGGCTAATGTTGCCAAATAAAAATTAAATGAGTATTTGCTTGGGATAAGTGGATTGAGGACCTGGCCTATTCCAACCTATGCCAGGGACCCATGTTAATGGTTGGAGGGGTGTATGTGCCACTCTTGGCTGATGTGTGTCCACCGTCATGCACAGCAGCCCTGGATTGATAAACTACTGAGCAGCAGGTGTCCATTTGTCCAGAATCAGTTACCTGTGGATAGCTCTGTTGAGCAAAATCTGGATGTAAAGTCAATCAACCTGCCAAACGTGAAATAAGAATTGCTACATCAGTGTAGGTTCACTAACAAGAAGCTGCTTGGAAGTGGATGACATAATGATGAGGAGGTTGGATATACAATGTTTTGAAGAATCAAGATGGAAGGGCAGTGCGGCTTGGAAGCCACAGTCTTATTTAAAAGGAGGACAGGCTAGAAATGGGATGGGAATTGTTGCAAGTGAGTTGCTTCAGAAGACAGTGAGAAATGTCATCAGAATCAGTTCTGTGCCTACAAATGGTCCACTTAATAAAATAATAAATAAATCCCCAGTGAAACAATTAGCCCACAGCATACACCACTGACTCACAGAATAATCTGCAAGCAGTAGCCAGAGAAGGCTCTAAGATCAGCAGAGACTAGACTGAAGACCTGGAAGTTGAGTGGAACTGACAGATTTATAGCAATCAGACTCCAGTAGAAGGATACAGCAGAATTAATAATCTCTGTATATTATGATCCACAACAGGGTTGTGACAGCGAGGAAAATGGTGAATTCAAAAAGCAGTAGCAGGGACTACTAGATAAAGCCGGGCAACATGAACTGGTGCTGGTAATGGGTGACCTGAATGCACACTTCAGGATAGACAACAGGATAAGAGGACTGCCTGAATCCACATGGGTGGGGCAACAAAAGTAAAAAAAGGAGAGGCCATTCAAGATGTCTGTCTGGCAAATGGCTTGATGGTAGGCAACATATCCGAGAAAGAGAGACAGTCACAAGATCACATACAAAAGTGGCCAGTATACCACACAGGTAGACTTTCTCCTAGTAAGTAAAGGGTACTGGGGTAGAATCAGTGATTGCAAAGTCATAACTCTTCTTTCTCCCTCTTTTCTTTGTATCTCTCACACGTCTCTCCTTTCTTCTCCTATTCCCTCTGCATGCCTCTCTTTCTCTCCATTTGTCTGCCTTCTGCCTATGGTATCCTTTCCTGCAACTATTCTAATTTTTCCATATCTCTCTATACAATGATATGCTGCAATCCCTGTAGCATAAGCCATCTCAGTCATTCTGGCTACATCTTATCCATAAAGCTCTATTAAGCATAATTACATTTTTCATCAATGTTTTGATTTTGTAAACTGTTTCTTGAACTTACTTTGTAGCATAGTTTTGCTTTTGTAAATATGTATATGTTTTACAGAATATCGTTGTATGTGTAGATATGTTCTGTTCATTTCTTACATGATTTTTATTCACCCAGCCTGCATCTGCAAATGGTTCACTGAGATCAGTGCACACCCTGGTAAATAAATATAAATACATAAAATAATAAATAAACTGAAACAATCATAATTTCAGTCTACCTTCCTCCTGGTAATAACTTCTAATGTACTCTCCTGGTCATCCTCCTCATCCAATCAGGAGACCAAAATTGTAGGAGACTTCAATAGAGATTGGCTTACTTGTTCCTCTGATAACCCAGCTAATCTATTCAATTTATATGGATGCACACAAATCATAAACTCATCTACCAGGATGGATAAACACAAGGGCAAACAGTCAGTTCTTGACTGGACCCTAACCAATAAACCTTTACTAGTCTATCACTCAGGTTGTCTCCCAGCCTGCCTAAGTGACCACCTTTCTACTTAGACACAAATCCAACCTCCCTAAGTCCACTTTATATAAGCAGATTAGAAGCAACAAACACTTTTCTGCTAACACCTTTAATTCCCTACTGAGGTACGGCTACTGGTCTCCACTATCACACCTCCACCTTGATTCCACTATGGAATATTTTAACACTAAATTACTTGATATTCTAGACACCCTAGCTCCTGAATAAAGAAAACAAACAATTATTCAAGGACAGGTATAAAGCATGGTCCTATTACCAGAGTAACAAAACACAAAAATCTTTTGAAACCTACTGCCATCTATGAAACAAATCCAAATCCCAGATAAAAAAATATAAAATAACCTACTACACACAAACCCAACTATCATACTAAAATAATCCCCAAAAATTCCAGACTAATATCAAAAAATTTCTTCACCCTGGTCACTCTTCAACTCCAGCCCCCACCACCTCCAACACTAAAGACAGCTTATCCACACAATTCAACTCCTTCACTAACTCCAGACTATCTCTCTTAAATAACAAAGATAACACCCCACCATCTATCCCACCTCCATCTGCCACTACCATCCCATTCTCCTTTCAACCCATCCAAACTTCTTCCATAAGAAAACTATTACATAAACTAAAACCTACAACCCTTGCAACTGATCTACTTCCAAACATATATCTCAAGATAGCAGCTGGCACCATCGACAATCCTATCTCTCTATTGATCAGCAGATCAATCAAAGAACAGTACATACTTAAAGGCTGGAAATCATCCAACATTATTCCTCTACACAAAGGAGGAGTCTCAACAAAGTTCTCAAACTGCAGACCAATTGCCTTTCTCAACCCATTGTTAAAAATCCTTGAAAAATGCATCCACTCCCAGCTCATGCAATACCTTAGCTGTAATAATTTGCTAAATAAATCCCATCAAAGCTTTAGGCCCAAGCACAGTACTGCAACATCTCTGTTAAGCTTCACCAGCACTATTAACCATCTAAACAATGATGGGCAATAATTTGCCTCCATCTCCTTAGATATAGCCAAGGCATTCGACACAGTACCACATCAAAAGCTTTTCAATAAGCTAGCATCATTAAACTTATCTCACTCTGCTCTCTCCTGGTTCCACAGCTATCTCACAATGGCAAAATGAACTATCCTAGCACTTACCTGTCTCTGTTGATGTTCCACAAGGATCAGTCTTAGGTCATCTCCTCTTTATAATCTTCACCAATAAACTACCCATATCAACCAGCCTGGCTACCACAATCCAATATGCAGACGACTTATCCCTAATCTGCTCTGCTCCCTCCATGTCACAACTTCTTGAAATAACCCAACAATCTTTCTCAGGCATGCAATCCTACCTCTCCAAACAACAGTTAATACTAAACCTCAACAAAACCAAACTAATTATTTTTTTCAGTAAAAATACTATCAACCAAACAACACCCGTCATTGTCTACTCAGCCAATAACACCAAAATTGAACCTGTTCCTCAAACCAGACTACTAGGTGTTACCATTGACAGTAACTTAAGGTTTGACAAGCATGTTACACAAGTCATATCAGACTTGGCTCACTCTATACAGCCAACAAATTCCTAACCAACTCAAGCAGGAAAGCCATTGCTAGAACCTAACTTCTCTCTACCATAATATATGCCTCTCCACTCTTTACTAACCTCAAAGAAACTGAACTGTCTAGGCTAGAGACATGCTATAATAAAATTGCTGAATCTCCCACTAGTTCCTCATATAGATCCCACCACTGTACTGCACTTCAACAACTAAACTGGTTAGAACTACCTAACATCCTCTCTCTTCACCAAATCACAACTAAACATACCATTATTACTATACCCGAAAACTGACCAGCTCTCCACAATCTCGTCCAACCGTATTCAAACCTTACCACCCTAAGATCCACCAAAAAAATCCCTATTAAAAGTCACTAAATCCAAAAACAGCTATGGTGATTCTCTATACTTCTACCAAATTTCCAAAACCTGGAACTCTAGCTGCCCAGAATATCATTAACACCACAAACTCAACCAGTTTTTAATTACTTCTCAGTAACCACCTAACCAAAAACTGGTATTGCTGATATACCTTCTCTGGCTAAATTCAAGCATGTGCTCTTAGCAAACATTTCATACTCTTTCCTTCTACTATACCCTCAGGTCACAGCTAATATCTCACACCTTATAATCTATTACTACTAGATAAAAGTTATAACATCAAGGCAACTGTATCCATTAAACATCTTAATATATAAATCTTTGTATCCATTTCAACGCAACCGTATGTAACTATTTTAAAAATGCTATAATCATGCTATTGCATTGGAAAATTGCCATTTGTTTTTTATTTATTTATTTTTTTTTTTGTTGACGTACTTGTAAACTACATTTTCTTTTTTCCTTTTTTCTTTTTGATATTTTATCTTGTATTTTGCTAAACTGTCTTATCTGTGGAGCTTTTCTCCCGAAGCCTCTGCTGAAAATTGGTTGTCAGACTATTCCAGTAAACAAATGTTAAATAAAATAAATAAAAAATGAATAAATCCCAAGTGAAACAATTGGCCCACAACATAAAGCAGTGGTTGCTGCAATCATCTGCAAGCAGTGGTCAGGGAAGGCTCTAAGGTCAGCAGAGACTAGGCTAAAGACCTGGAAGTTGAATGGAGAGAAAGCACAGCAGTTCAAGGAATTACTCAGGGCTCTAGCACTCAAGAAGAAGAGGAGGAAATATGTGGAGCTGAAGAAGAATGGCAGCACATGAAAACTGCATATGTTAGGACTATTGAGCAAATATGCATAAGCACATACCTGCCTCAGCAGTTTATCTATTCTATTGTCCTCACACATGCTGTTTAACAGATATTCATCTGAGCCAGATATGGAAGCAAGGTACACAAGTAAAGCTGATGGTGGAATGCAGGCATCCAGGAAGTCATAAAAAGAAAGAAGAATTTAAATAAAAGTTGGAGAAAAAGACAGACCAGGCTAAGAATGGATACTGGTTGGCTAGCAATGAGGCTAAGAGAGAAGTTTCAGTAACAAAGAACAAGGTATCAGAGGTGCACTACCAGCTTCTCGGAAGTAGATGGCACAAGGTAACTCTATTAGGCTGTAAGGCAAAGATAGAAAGATAAACAAGATAGTCAGACACCTTTCATAAGGGAAACCTGTAACAAGCTGCTCACCAGTTCACAGGACCTGAAAAGCACATGGAAGGTATATTTCCAGCTCTTCTGAATGAAGAAAACCCCACAAGAGCTGTACTGCCCCATATACAGCCTATGATGAAAAGAAAAGGAGAAGTCCACCATAAAAGATGTCAGAGCATCATTAAAGAACATGAGGTCCTGGAAAGCAGCAGACTCAGATGAGGACACTGCCAATATGATCAAGGTGCTGGGTGAGACAGAGGAGAAAAGACTCCTTCCTTAAGTTACGTAAAGCAGGATGGAATAAAATATGCATCCAAGATGATTAGAAAATAAGTATTCAAAAGCCAGTGTACAAAAATAAATGAGACATCCACAATGGTGGGCAGTACAGGGGTATCAGACTCCTGCCACACTGCATGAAAGGTCTGGAGAGGGTGAATGAAAAACAGATATGCTCAGAGCAGTACAAAGTAAAATGAGAGAGGAGCAGTTTGGATTCAGATCAGGATGCGACACAACCGACCCTACGTTTGCAGTTGACAAGAAGTTAGAAATGAGCAATGAGTCCAACTTTGCATTCCTAGATGAAGTAGTGGTGAATGAATTTGAACGAATCATCTTCAATAGCCTGTATTCTGAGACTAAAAAATCTTGACAGATGACCCCCTAATATTTACTCTTTACATTTTCCTACATCTGTTAGTGATTTAATAGTCATAGTGCTATATATGTACATTGCCAACAAATTTCATCCAGGCTAGATTTTACATCATTGTTTAAACCATCAAGATTAGACTTTAGGTAAAATTAAAATTAAAATTAATAAATGCCTAATACGTTACATACTTCATTTACACATGGTCACAGTGCTATACATGTACATTGTCCACTACTTCATCTAGGCTTGACTTGACATTATTTTTAAACCATGAAGGTTTAGATTTTAGGTAAAACTAAAACTAAAATTAATACATTCCAAACAGATTACATTGGGTTAATAGGTGTTCATTTAACCCATGTTAGTCACAAAAGAATAATCAACATAGTAAATGACCCATTACCGGATCAAAGGGACCATTGTAGGTATGACTTCCTATTGCACCGGTAACGACAGTGACACTCAATTGGCCATCAAGGTCCAGGACATGACACGACATTACTAAAGGGTGCCCTTTATTTGTAAAAATAGGACAACATACAAATACAAAAACAGGACAATCCCACAATAATTATATATAATGTGATACCCCTATGACATGTACCACATTTTCTTTACATACCTCCATCCATCCTCATTCGTAATTTTCATTTTTTACTTGTCATTTTTACCATTGCTATTTTCACTAGTTTTATTTATTTTTTAAGTCTTGACATTCCTTACAAGACACTCAAAAGTGTCAAGGCAGGGTATTTTTTATAAAGACACATTTGCATTTTAGGTAATAAGAGTGGAACCCGTTTAGGTAGGGTGATTTTAACGTTTAATATAATTGTTTAAAGGAAATTGTTACTGCACACACCAACCACCAATCAAACTAAGTGGGTGTGTTCAGGTTTTTAATACGTGTGTGTATAAAATGCTTAAGTAACTGTGTAACAGATGTTTGATTTTCAATTCTTAATCTTCTGAAGAAGTTGGTTTGACCAACGAAAAGTGTATTGTAACTATCGCACTTAAAGCATTAAAAGCGTCCGCCAGGAGTCTTGCATCCGTTTTTGTTTATTCTTTTAATTATGTCAGGAAGTTAAGAACTAACACTTAACAGTGTTAGGAGCTAGTCCACAATAATACTATACTCTCTGAACAAAAAGAAATAGCTAATATTGTAGCTAACACATTTGGTGCAAATTTTACTGCACCCACAGTTAGAGCTATCCCACAAGTTCCACAGCCCTATGATCCACCCCTTTTAATTACTATGGAAGAAGGTCTGTCAGCCTTTTCAAAAACTAAGAGTGCTTCATCTATGGGTCCTGATAACATACTGGCTTGCCTGATTATCAGTGCCAAATATGATTTTTCTGAAACCCCTACTTAAATACTTTAATTTAAGCCTCTCCACTGGTTACATTCCTGAAGCCTGGAAGATTGCAATTGTAATGCCATTACACATGGGTGGCCCAACAACAGGCTAGTAACTATAGAAACATTAGTTTCATAGCAGAATATCTAAAGCTATGGAGCGCATTATGCCAGACTCCATTAATCTGGACATTGAAAATCTCTCAACCCAGGACCCTCATCAAAGGAAGATCCTGCTCCTTTAGCCTCATTAATTTTTTTTTAAAAAGTAACTGAAGCAATGGATAGTGTTTGTGTAGTGCATACAGCATATCTAGACCTGGCTGAAGCCTATGACACTGTTTCCCATGCAAGCATTATTGATAGACTTATAAATCTGAATATAAATCCTTATATCGTTCTATGGGTATCTAACTGATTATCTGACAGAACCTATGTAGTTAGAGTAGCAAGTGCCACTTCTGAAAATAAAACGGGTACCAGTGGTGTACCACAGGGCTCAGTTGTGGGCCCTCTCCTGTTTGGCATATATTTCTCAGACATTCAGGCAGGCAGACACTTCTGGTCTATGGGTAACTTAGGTTGCAGATAACTAAATTGCATGATGTTATTTGATCTGCAACTGACTCACAGTTGCTTCAGCACAGCTTAGACCATGTTAACAGCTGGTACAAGAACAATGGTCTCAAATTAAATATAAAGAAATGTATCAGTCTAGTGAATGGTGAGAGGTGCCCTTACATTTATTTTTACAAATGAAAAACAAAACTGATTTCAGGAGTAAATTAAGAATTAAAATCCATTATTGTGCACTATGTCTAGTATGAATACTTATGGTATTATTATTATTATTATTATTATTATTATTATTATTATTATTACTATTTTGAGTGAAACAAATATGCAGTATTAATCAGGAGTGCTATGTGCTTAAAAACATATATCCAGATAAAAAACACTGACAGGCTTAGAAATGCGGTTATATATAACACCTTAATGGAATTCTGTGTTACTGTCAAAAATACAAATTGACATTGCATTACATATCTAGTATCCATGAGATGCATGCAAACAGGTACTTAAATGGATACCAGTATGCACAGTACTCAATACACAACAAAAATGTAATCATAGCAGCTAGCAATGCTTTTAAATGTATCTTACATAAAATCTTAAGAAAAAGAAAAGATGAGGACAGGCACCCTCACTCCATTATCTGAGCTCCTTATCTGAGTCAGCCTGCTCAGCTGGTTAAAACTACTCAGTTTCTTCACCTACTCACAGCCAGTTGTAGCCCATAACATAGTACAAAAAGCACTTAATTGCTCAAGTCTATGAAATATTCTCCAGTCTTACCTCCCAAGTGGGTCACTATGCTCCAAACACAAACATCTAATTTTCATCCATAAATGTCACCAATTGCCTGAGGATGTGATGTACTTGGACTATTTACCTAAAATCTGGAATACTATCCAACTTCCTTTTAGGCTTACAAGTAATTTGCACACATTCAAAACTGAGCCACAGTTTCTGCCAGAGTATCGGAGATGCTCCAGCTGATCTCCTGGATACCTCCTTATTCGTAAAAGTACAAGTAGTGACAGTAGCATATCATTTCCTTAGTACATAATACTTTTCCCTTATCTCTTTAACCCAAACAACTCAGTGCAGATTTTTGTTAAAAATTACACTTTATTGTATTTCTTTAATTACACTCTCTTCTCAGATTTCTTTACACCAAAGTTACTGCATTCCATTTGTTTAACCCATTTGCCTGATGTCCAATAGCTTCCTGTGGTCCATGTCTCCAATTCTTTCCTCTGTGAGGTGCGAGCCAATCTTGGGGTCATCATACAGATAGACACCATGGTATACTCTTGGCACAGAAGGTCCTGACACCATTTGACAGCTTCCAAGGGACACTAGAGCTGCTGTTCTTTGAGACAGAGCACATGAGATTCCCAGTGTGACTGTCCCCCTCATTTAAAAGTTGCTTGAAATTGTATTGACCAGCAATGTTTTCATATTTGAAAATCAGGTTTATCATCACATATCTGGTGTGGCAATGGATACTCCCATCTCAAACATATATGCTAACCTGGCCCTTAATCAATGGAGTGTTGAGTATGTCCTTAGTCTTACTTCTCGTTTTTCAAAGTACATTCCTTTTTTAAATGCTTTGTGGACAATATCTTCCTTATTGGGAGGGTGGTGAGCAACAACTGACTGACTTTGTCAGTTGCTTAAATAATACTGCTAGCTTTCTCAAGTTTAAGCTCAATTACTCCCATCAAGAAATCTGTTCCTTAGATGTTAAAATTGCTAAACATGAAGAGAGTTTGTCCACCAGCATATATAGAAAGGAAGTGCAAGCTTACAGATATCTTCATCAGAAAAAAGAAGTTATGTCTTACCATAACGTTCCATCTGTGTTGTAGATCTTTGTTCATTCATTACCATTAGGACTTTGGTTCCATCCTCGGAACTGATATGGCCATTTCCAAGCTCACGCCAGCCAAAAACTCTCAGCAAAGACCTATCTGCAATGCCCCTCTCCTAGTTACTCCAGATCAAGTTTGCCTACCTATATATAATAGAGGTAGTAATAAAAAAATGCTATTAGGCTCTGTCTTAGCAAATACCCTAACCAGGAGTTCCTAAAGTCCACCAGGAGTCTAGGCAGGGGGAAGGAGGGTGGGACGTAATGAATGAACAAAGATCTACAACATGGAAGGAACATTATGGTAAGACATAACTTCTTTATCTGATGTTGTAAATCTTTATTCATTCCTTACTGTCAGGACCGAGTCCCCAGCTACTTGAGTCCTGGGTGGCCCTAAGGAAAGATATTCCTGAGCACCATAGAACCAAAAGATGCTTGTCCCCTGGAGGCCAAATCCAATTTGTAATGAGGGATAAAGGTATGAGGTCTTGCCCAAGTGGCTTCTGTGCAGATATCATTCATAGAGGCTCTGGAATGGAAAGCTACAGAAGTAGCCATAGATCTGGTAGAATGAGCCTTTATTCTAGAAGGTAAGGATAACTTATTCTGTTGGAAGATAAAGGTAATGATGTTTCTAAGCCAGGAGGATAAAGTCACTTTGGAGACAGGTTTCAACAACCTGGGTCCTGCAAAGGCCACAATTAATCTGTTTTCCTGAAATATTTAGTCTTGTCCAAATAACAACAAAGCTGCTGATGCACATCAAGGGTGTGCAAAAGGTACTCCCCTCTGTTAGAATGCTGAGGGAAGAAAACCGGCAGGTCAATAGATTGGTTAATGGAAAACCCAGAAATGACCTTGGGCAAGAAAGAAGGGTCAGTACGAAGGGATACCCTATCCTTGTGGAAGTTCAAGTAAGGTCTCTTGACACTCAAGGCCTGCAGCTCAGATACTCTTCTCACTGAGGTAAGTGCTACTAGAAGTAGGGTCTCCCATGACAAAAACTTTATATCACATGAATCAAAAGGCTGGGAAGGAGGACATGTGAGAAATTGAAGCACCAACGTCAAGTCCTAGGTTTTAAGGGGGGCTTGACCGGAGGTTTATACTCCCTTCAAAAAGGTCTTACATAGGCGGTGTAACATAATCGAAGAATTATCAAATCCATTATGAAAATTGGTGATAGCTGCTAAATGTACAGTGATCGTCGATGCTGAGGCTCTTGCATGTAAAAAAGTTGTCAGGTATTGAAGGATCTTTTGAAATGACATAGAGAAGGGATCTATGTTCTGAACTTTGGCCCAAATATAAAACCTAGTCCATTTACTAGAATAAACTTTCCTGGTGGAAGGTTTCTGTGAAGCCAGAAGAATTTCACGGACAGGAGATAGGATGTCAGGCAGCCTGGCAATCACTGGAAGTGGAGGAACCAAGCTGTTAGTTTGAGACTGTGGAGATTTGGATGAATCGGTCCTTGAGGATGAGATAACAGGTCTTGGGTATGATCCAGGATCCATGGGCTATGAATCAGATGAGGCCATAAAAATGGGAACCAGACTTGCTGGGACCAATAGGGGGCAATGAGGATCACTTTGCTTACCAACCTCTGAGCTTTCTGGAGAAATTTTGGAATGAGGGGAAATGGGGGGAAAGGCATACAGAAGACCCGGGGGCCAATGGTGCATTAGAGTATCCCTCAGGGTTCCCCCTGAGAGGGGATCAGGGTAAAGTAACTTCTGCATTTGTTGTTTAGGGGGGAAGCAAACAGATTGCAGCAAGACTTGCCCCAGCACTGGGAGATCCGATCTGCTGTTACAGGGTTGAAGGACCACTTGTGAGGCATGAGGATGTTCCTGCTCAGATTGTCCGCAATAAGGTTGGAACTCCTGAGAATGTGCTTTGCTAAAAGACAGAGGTTGAAAGCTATCACCCAGTGCCAAATCCTCATGGCTTCCCAACACAGAGGGTAAGAACTGGTTCCACCTTTCTTGTTGATATACCAGATGACTGACATGCTGTCTGAATAAATTGCAATGGTCACAGAAGGTATGGATGCATGGAACACTTGCAATGCTAAGAGAACTGCCCTCAGTTCCAGGACATTTATGTGAAAATTGGCCTCCATGAGGTCCAGGTGCCTTGGACCATCTTTCCCTGGAAATGCCCCCCCCTCCCACCCTAACAGGGAAGCATCCATGGTCACCATGGCTGTGGGCTGGGGAAGACAGAATGGTCGACACCAAAGATTCGTAGTGGCTTCATCCACCATAGCATTTCTTTCTTGCAATGGTTTGTAAGACGTATCATGTGGTAGAGTGGGTGAGTTAAAAATGACCATTGTGCAGAAAGGAGCCACTGCAGGATTTTCATGTGCAGCCTCGCCAGTGGTACTAACATAATGGCAACCACCATGGAGCCTAAGAGTTGCAGTACAAGGCATGCCGGTACATAGGTCTGAGGAAGAAGGTCTTGGATTTGGTGTCTTATTTTTGAAAGCCTGTGAGGGGGGAGAGAAGCTTGACAGGATGTTGTGTCGAAGACTGCCCCAATAAATTCCAGTGTCTTTGTTGGAGAAATTTGAGATTTGTCCTTGTTGACTGTAATCCACAAGTGGAGAGTGAGACCTTGAGTGTAACAGAGGCCGCAGACTAGGAGATTCCTGGTTGGAGCGGTAAGGAGCCAATCATTTAGATACAGAAACATCTGGAATCCTTGTAGTCGAAGGTGAGCTACCACAACAGCCATACATTTGGTGAACACTCGGGGGACTGTTGAGATACCGGATGGCAGTGCCCTGAACTGGTAGTGATTGGCTCTGAGCCAGAAGCGGTGATCCATCTTTATGTGGTAGTACACATCCTGGAGGTCTATAGAGCACAACCAGTTGTCCCTCCCTAGGAAGAGAAAAAAGGACTGTACCGTGACCATCCGAAATTTTTGAGGTTTGATAAATTTGTTCAATAGGCTGAGATCCAGGATTGGTCTCCAGTCCCCTGTCTTTTTTGGCACTAAAAAGAACCTTGAGTAAAACCCAGATCCTGTCTTGTCTGATGGGACTGGTTGGATGACTCTTTTTCTTAGCGGCTTTTCTATTTCTAAGGCTGCTAATTACCTCTGATTGGGTGGTACATCGGGGATTCGTTTGATGGATCTGGGAGTTAAATTGAATGGTATTTGGTAGCATCAGGATATTATTCTCAGCACCCAAACATCGGTAGTAATAAGTTGCCAGGCTGGTAGGTGCAGAGAAACATGACCCCTGACTGCTTCCAGAGGAAAGCATTCAGGCCGCTGCTCAGGAGTGCTGGTAAGGTCTGCTGGAAAAGACTCTCTAGCGCTCTGGATATGTGGACCCCCTGTACCCTGAAAGAGGTGTCTTCCAGATGAGTTACTCCCTCTGCCCCAGGGGAATTGCTTAACACGAGTGTCACAAAAGGATCCTTGGGATTTCTAGAACCACATTTTTTCCTCCCTTCTGGTTCCTGGAGTAGGACCTCTGGGGGTTGGAAAATCATATGCCCACAGCAGACAAGGTCTTTCTGTCTTTCTCACTTTGTGCAAGTGTGTCTCATACTTTGGGTCCAAAAAGCGCAGATTCGTCGACAGCTGCATTGACGAAGGAAGATTTAAAGGGGTCTGCGAAGTCACACAACTGCATCCAGGCATTATGTCTCATGACAATGCCTGATGCGGCAGCTTGAGCTGCCCCCTCTGTGGTGTGAGATATCAATTGCATCGAGGAGTTTGAGATGAATTCAAGGGTAACTAACTGTGAGGTGACAGTGTCATGCACCTCATCAGGCAGTACCCCCCACCAAAGAGGAAGACATTTCAGAAATTAGGTCTCTTTGGAGGTGAGTGAAGTGTGCCAGATAGTTCAATGACCAAATGGAGAAGGTTGCTGAAGTATAGGTCCGCTTCCCTAGTCTGTCCATGGTCTGAGACTCCCTGTTCAGAGGATGGACAGTGGAACTATCTTCTGCCAGTACCCTCTTGGTGGCCACCGCCATGACCATGAAATCAACTGTCAACTGCTTGGACCAGTGGGGTTGGTCTTTCGGTGTATATAAAATTTTGTCTGGCCTCCAAGGGACAGGTTCTACATTGTCCAGGGCCTTCCAAGCATGCTGCACAATGAACTTAACAGGGTCATTTGCCAGTGGGGTCACTCAGAATGTAAATGGCTGGGCATGGAAGGCCTGCAAGAACACTGATTCCTCATAAGAATGGTTAAAGGACTTCCAGTCTCCCCGCTGCTTGAGGATTTTGAGAATGTCTCCAAATGAGATGCCGTCTGGGGGAGATCATGAGGGATCCTTCCCCCTCATCACAATTGGTGTCTTTGGTGATAGATTCCAGCAGAGAATCAAGGTGCTCCTTCTTGCACCATTTCTTCCAAGGTGTCTCCCCAGTGAGATCTTCTGAGGAGGACTTCGGAGAAGGGGTTCCGTTCAAAGGGGGGGTCTTGCGGCTCCCATGCCCGGGATCCCAAAACAGGGGGTTGGGACAGCTACATGCTGGGGGGGGGGGGAATTCTGATGCTGATGCCATTGGTGCTGACTTTGAGCCTGCAGAGGCAAGGACCCTCTCCATCACCTGGAAAGCAGGACCACGTGAGGAGGGATGTGAGCCCGGAACAATTGGCTGCCCAAGAAAGGATCTCTTGAGGGTGAATACTTGGTCCTAGCTTGAACGAATGATGTCTGCACTGAAGATAATGGTGCTATAGCAGTAGTGTGCACCAGAAACAATGAAGGTGTCTGCACCGAGAACAAGGTCATCGGTGCCGAGTAAGCTGTTTGCACCGAAAGGGTTGGTGCCGAAGGCGACTGCACAGAGGTCGGTGATAAAATGTCTGCACCGGTAAATACCTTCGGTGCCAAAGAGGTCTGAACCAGAAAGAACATCAGTTCCAAAAGGGTCCGCACCAAGGCTGGTGCCAAAGGTATGGTCAGTGCCGAAGAGGTCTGCACCATAATAGGTGTCAATAGATGAATATCATAGACAGCACCGAGGGAGAAGATACAGACCCTGGTGCTGAAGTGGTCTGCGCTGAGGGCGCAGGAGAAGCACGGAGCCGACTCAGTTCCGTAACAGACGAAGATGCAGGAACCGAGTGACTCCATTTTTCCTTATATTTTTTGGCCTTTGGAGGGGGTGAGACCTCTGACCCAGAAAGAGCCTCTGTAAAGGTGTCTTAATCAAACCTTTTAAAATAAGCTTATTTTTATGTTCTGCTAGTGTACAATTACTAAAACTAGCACAAATGTCACAGTCAGTTTTAATTTGGTCCACGCCCAAACAGTAGACACAATGAGCATGCCCGTCTGAGTTGGGTATTTTAGGCCCACACTTGTCACACTGTTTAAACCCCAACTTAGCTTTATGTGACATAGTAAGGCAACAAGGCTAACCTAATATAAAAAAACAAAAGAAGGGAGAGAAAAAAGTGAGAGAATACCAACACTGGTATTTAAAAAATACCACAAGTGATAAGGAAGGGCCTACCAAAGGCAGGAGGGAGGGACAGTACCAATGATGGTAGAAATTTGATCACTAAGGTAAAGGGTAGGGAGTAGAAGTAGGTTATAGGTGACAGTGAGAAAAAGTTAAATTGACTAAACAATAAGAAATTTTGAAGAAAAACTATATTAAAAATCACAATTTTCCACTTAGCTTTGAGAGAGATGGCTAGCACATCTGACGAGGAATGAGGCAAACGAGATCTGGAGTAACTAGGAGAGGGGCATTGTAGTTAGGTCTAGCTGAGAGTTTTTGGCTGGCGTGAGCTTGGAAACGGTCGTATCGGTTCCGAGGATGGAACCGAAGTCCTAATGGTAATGAATAAACAAAGATTTACAACATCAGATGTATGCTTTTTAAAGGCATTGCAAAGAGTCAAATGTTAAGGGCCAGTAGACTGAACACAGATATTAATGTCTGCATGGAACAGATGGATAATATGATACAAGATTTTAAGGATAGAGGCTATGACAGTGGACTGTTACAAGGATTAAAATGTGAAGTTTTTAGTGACAAACGAGCTGTGGAACTTATTTTACAGGTAATGTGAACCAAGAGTTCATGCCTTCTAGGAACAATGAACAAACAGGGATAAGGTATATTAATACCTTTAATAGAAGAACAGATGGAGTAAGGTCATCTCATACATTGGGAAATTACACAGGGTCTACCTGAATTGAGACACATTATTAGTAATGAACCCAGTTTTACATACAAGAATAGTCAGAACCTTAAACAACGTTTTGTTATAAAGATGCTAAGGAAATTGCTGCACATAAATCCAATAGTAAGGTTGGCACTTTTCCCTGTTACAACTGTATTTGTTGCAAATTAATATGTAGCAACCACAAATTTGTTCATCCTGTCACAGGAAAGAACTATTGCTTTAACTGCACTGCCACTTGCAGTGCTAGTAACACAGCCTATTTGGCTACTTGTTTAAAGTGTACTCATTTTTATATAGGAAAAAGTACCAGGAAACTAATAAGCTAAAAGAACATATTATAGAACAATAATCAGACATAAGAAAAATGTTAGTACCAAGGACCTTGCTAAGCATTTGTCTGTCTATGGTTCTGCTCATATATTTAACTTTAGGGCTATTTATGCATTGGCTAAAAGCTCTAGAGGTGGCAATTTTAATAACAAATTAGAAATCATTGAATACAACTGGAATTTATGGTTACAGGTAAACTATAAACCTGGTATTAATTTAGCTGTTAGTTTAAAATCAGATATGAAGCAGAAACAAAATAAGTTGAAATAACTTGTACCCTAAGTTTCATTATCTGTTTAGATGGTCATACTACCTTGAATAAACCTGATCCTGTTTGATGTTAGAAGCTAAGCAGCATTGGGCCTGGTTACTACTTGGATAGAAGACTGAGAATTTCAGGTGATGAAGTTTTCCTTATACTGAATTTTTAAAAAATATGTAGGGAATACTTTTTTAAATCATTTACTAAACTTAATTAATTCTGTGTTCTGATTGGAAGCTCTGTTTTGTAATGACATTTGAATTTGGTATTTAAGTAAATTATGTTTTTGGATTGTTTTTTTGACACCAATGAAGAGAGAAACAAGAAATATCACACAAACAGGAAACCTTGTACACCAATGAGCCAAATGAGAAAAAAATACCCAAGTAAAATGTTGCAAAAATTTGCAGCAAATAAAATCTACAAAAGTATATTGTCTCCATAGCAGTGCACATGCTCAGTAAGCAGGACTCTGAAGAAATTATAAATGTAACAGGTCATAAAATTGACACATCACTAGGCTATGCATACTGTAACCAAAACAGCATAAAATATAATGTAGCAGCGTGCTACCCCAAAATCACAAAAAGTGAAGCACACACCACAAGAAAAGACCATCAACATAATAAAAAATGAAACACAGAAATCAGAATCAGAAATAATCATTTCACATAGCAATGAATCAACAGAAGGTAACCTACAAAAGCAACATGAAGAAATTGCAATCAATAAGCAAGTAATTGAAGAATAAAATCACAAATCCACAAGCAGAGAAAATCATATCAAATTCCAAGCATTTCAAATATACAGAATTGCATAAAAAAATGAAAACTCTGCCCAATGAAAAATATATATGACTAAAATGTTGCCACAACGTGGACTATACTAAGTAGATGTATAGAAGGAAAGCTACCATTGTCGGCAACCAAAAAAAAGACACCAGTGTACATCTTACAACAGAGAACTCAACAATCCATTCAGCAGAAATAATAGAACACTTCAGCCAACAGTCCATACCATTGCCCTTGCCTGAAAATAAAAAGGTCAATCAACATCTTTCAACAGAAATAATGAAATGTGAAATACAAAAGAAAACAATAAGACTGAAGTAAAACATGATAATGTTTAAAATGCGAATCAGTAGTACTTTGTATTCTGTGCATTTTAATAAAATAGAAACAGATTATGATTTTTCATTCACAAACTAGAAAAACTAGAAAAGACAAAAACATGCATAATATGAATAAAAGGTTATGAGGAAGTATATCATTGATTCAGTCCCATTTGGCATGAACACTTAGCACCTTGATCTTCGGACTCAGGTCAAACCCACAATAACTTATTTCCCTTAAAATTCACTATTCCTACAGGAAGAAAGTAGAAATTATATGTACAAATCAAAGAAGTAAATAAGCAGAATTTTACTGAAATTATTATTCAGATTTCCATTGGGCATAACTAACTCTAAAGTCTGGCTGGTATTCAAACAGAATAAAATGGCACAGAATCAGTTTGCAATAACTAAAAAGCATTCCTCACAGTGCCAGCTCTGGAAACACCCATTGCCATAATGAGAAGAACTTTGGTTTGGCTCATGAATGTATCTCAGTTCGTTAGAATGGAATTATTTATTGGACGTCAACTAATGCTAAAGCAGATTTTCCAGAGGCGAATGATCACAATCACTGTGTACCTCTTAACACAGTTTCATAGTACAGATTTTAAACCCCTTATGCATTAAATTAAAAGTATAGATACACAAGAAACTTTTCCAAAGCAAATAAATAGTTATGCCAAATGCAGAGTTCAGTCAAGGGCACAATGTACCACCATGCCTTTCTTTTTAGCTTTTTTCATTCATTAACAACATAAAGCCACTAGCCAAAAGTGCCACTTTTCAGGAGCAGCCCAGGACAAAAGTACCTGGTTAAACCATTTATTTAAACTCATGTAGTTTATAAGTAGAGACTGAAAGACACAAGCTCATGCCATTAGGATGAAGCTTATTGAGCAGGGCATATACTTGACCATTTTTGAGAAATGACAAGCTGTTCTCTGTCTTAGTTTTGTGAATCTGGTATATAACTCCAAAACAGAATGTAGGAAAACAGAACAAGTTTGCAGCACTGCTAGATGCTTCTGTGTACTCTGTGAGAATGAATCTGGATATGATAGCAAGCAGATGCATGTAACATTAAGGAGGTGAAGACCCTCACTTGCAAAAAAAATGTATATGCTTTTGAATCTTTTACATCCATCTGAGCTGCGATGCTTTTGAATCTTTTACATCCATCTGAGCTGCCACCTCAAGCAGGTGGGATGGTAATTTAATGTCTCATCCAAAGGATGACTAAAATTTACTTTAGTTATGTATTCCTTTTCATAATCAACATCATGATTCCTCTCGGATAGTGCTGTATCAAATCTAGATCATGGTTTAAATGTTCAGAAGCATTGTTTGCATGGCTGGGCTTTGTTCTTGCTGTACTTTCAGGCCTGACAGCAACTGCGGAGATGTCCCCATATTTGTTAGCAGCCATATCACTTCCCCAGGGACTCACATTCCAAATCACAGTAAACAAAACAAGTGAAGCTTTTTTCCTCAGGCCTCCACTGAAAAAGGGCTCTTGTCCAGTTGGAGTAACCTGGAAAACAAATGTCAAATAAAATAAATAAATAAAAACCTATCAGTTTATACCCTGATTGAGGACACTCTCTGAAACTGAAATTCATGTAAAGTTCCTAGACATAATCAATTGACTCCCTAAAAACAAAAACTCCATTATTTTGGGAGCCTTTAAGTACCCATCAATAAACTGCAGCACCTATATCTCAAATGTAGGATGTACCCAAAAGTTCTTAGATTTAATAAGCAAATGCCACCTAGAACAAACTGTTAACAAACCTACCAGATGGTAAAATATTCTTGACCTGGGCCATATATCTCCAGTATCTACTTCCCTGTTTAAGTCAAATTATAAACTAGTAACATTCTCTTTTATATGTTCTTAGGTAGGTAATAGCCAAACTGACCTTGTGGGTCATTTTAAACTTATCCAATTTCCCTCAAAGGTGAAAATCAAACCATGTACCTTGTGTCTGTGAGGTAAAACCCCTAACCATTTTGCCACCCCCCAAAAGCCTGCAAGGGGACAAATCTAGCATGATTCATAGGTAATTACTAGGCTAATAAACTCTGGGGGTTGCTTTTTAAGCCTATCCATGCTTCCCAAAGAAAAGAATAAAATCTGGTATCTTATGGATGTAAGATAAACAACTAAACATTTATGCCAACACCAACCTCTGAATGTGAAAATGCCAGTATCTCAGAAAGCAAGCATTCCAGGTGTACACATTTCATTAAATTCTTTGATGAAGTTTCAATATTCACTTAATCCAGTATAACCACAGAAGTCACCTCAGCAGGAAACTACATACAAGACTTCTATGCCTACTAAATATATAAAATTGACAGTACCTACCAGATCTAAATATAAAGGGAAATTTAAAAGCAAATAACTATGGTGGTCCTCCACATAAATAAACTCTACAAAAAAAAAAAAAAAACTTAAGGTGTACAGCAGATCTAAGAATCATAAATCAATGATCACATTAAAGAATGACCAAAAAGATAGAAATAACTAATATGATTACTAAGGTAGATCATGAACTGAAGTTAAAGACAACTACAGATCTTTCTTAATTACACCAGGAAACTACGAAATAGCACCCAACATTGCTCAGAACTTATTTAAGATTACACCACCTAGTCTGGCCCAATGGACATTAACACCATGCTAGCCAAATAATTCAGTGCCATCTTCTACCTTGGAAATAACTATTTAAAGCTCGTAATTATTCCTGAAGCTCTTAGATCTCCTTCTATCATCACCAAAGTTCATGTACTAAGGATGATCACAAAGACTAAAAGTACTTTCTCCATGGGACCCAATAATAGGCCAGGCTGTTTAATAAACAGCACCAAGCAAGCCTTGGTGTAACCACTCCTTAAACTATTAAACTTGAATTTAACCACTGGCTTCATCCCTAAACTTTGGTACCCAGCAGTGCTGATGCCACTCCACAAGGGTGGCTCCTCTACTGATACCGGGAATTACAGGACAATTGGCCTGAAGAGTATCATATACATAGAGCATATTATAACTTGCCTAATTAACTATAATATTAAATATCTCATCAGGCTGTACCTACAGCTGTCTGGCGTCTGGCTTTATTAAGGGTAGGGCCTGTCTAATAGATTTATCTAACTTATTTGAAAGAGTAATACAAGCTGTTCCCAATAGCTTTACTGTATCCACAGCATACTTCGTTCTGGCTAAGGCACTTCACATTGTACCCCATGCTATCATAGTCAGTAAGTTTAATGCATTACAAACAGATCCCCATGTGGTAATATGAATAAAAAATTAACTAAGGGATATAACTGGTACAGTGTGCATTGCAGGTACCTTATCAAAGAGTATTAGGGCAGGCAGTGCAGTTCTAAAGGGCTCTGTACTAGGACTCCTTTTGTTAATCATTTATTTTTCCAACCTCCAGACCACAAACCAAGATTCCTGGTTAAACAAGTTTGCAGATGACTGCAAACTGAGAATCTTTACCAAGTCACTCTCTGACACACAGAAACTGCAACAAGAACTTACACTTCTAAACATCTGGTGTGCTAATGATAAAATGTATAATATAGCAGCATTTGGTAATCCGTCTCTACCCCCAGCATATGACATAGACATAACCCGCTCCAAAATGAAAATGTTGTTAGAGACCTTGGTAGTTGGATTGACGACTCCCTCTCATTTGATCATCATATAACAACAGTAGCCACTAAGTCCTTTTACCTAGTGCAGATGATCGCTAAGGGGATATCTTCCAGATCTGAAGAGGTTAGCATTCCATTATATTCAGCATTGATTAAGCCAATTATTGAATATAATGCCCTATTTGGTATGTACCTTACAATACAAATCAAACACCTAAAATTACTACTAATCACTTTCTTAAAAACCCTAAGCTACCAGAAAAAAGCTGAAGTGCTGTCTCTTTTTCAGTGTCTTATGGAATCCTGAGTGGAGATTTCTGCCTTGCCTTCTGAGCCATTAGAAACTGAGTGGTCTAATACCATAGTATCTTTGCAAATCATATAGTTTCTGAAACAACAAAACAAGGGATCTAAATCATCAACAGGAGATAAATAAAACAAGGTGGAGAGATCATTTCATTATACAGTGCCTCCCCCATGTTTGAAATATACACACACTGCAAATAAGCAACACAATACATTATCTTCCATCAAATGGGAACTGAATGATTGGAAGGGTATTTACAAATTTGCTTCTTGCTTTACTGGCCTGGTCCACCTTGAAAGAGGAGGCTTAGTCTGAGAATGGGTTCCAGCAAGGTGTAAATGGTCACATGACTCATTTGCATTGTGTTTTCTATGATCCTCTGATCCAGTGATAATTACAATGGATCACACCTAAAATCAAAACACAGATAACTCTTACCCCGGGATTCAATAAAGCATTTCCCATGCCAGAATAGTGCAGCAGCTTCTGCATGGAATATTGTTGCTGAGCAATTCAGTAAATGGGGGTGTGCAGAAGCCTGCCAGTACTATTCTGGCGCAGACATCACTGAATAATGCTAATTACTTCATTTGCTGGTGAAAACCATGCGAATGAGGTGAATTAGAGATTCAGTAAGCAGGCAGGCATCTGTGCCAGAACAGTGTCCATTGCAGAAATGTATTCAGTTACTGACCGTGAGCATTTCTGCAGAAATCAAAGCGGGGGCATGACAGCTCAATGTAAAGCATGTATTATGACTATTTGGCATGCCAATGGCCAAAGATATGGCCATTGGCATCGAAAACAGTTGTAAAAGTATGAAAATAAAAGGGTTTTTTTGGCCAGTTTCAGCTGTTTAAGCATAGTGCAGCGGCATGCAAATGAGATCGTGCACAAGATAAAAAAAATATGAAAAGATAATTTTAAGTGAAATCTGCATTTTGCCATTATAGTGGGTAACATGCAGAATCAAAACAATAACAGGTAACACTGGTTGCTAAAGAGAAAGGCTCTGATGTAGTGGTGCAACAAGGGACTAAGGCAGTGGGGTATGCAAATGAGCAAACTTTACTGAATAGCAAAATGGGAGACCATTGTCTGGATGCACCTAACCTTGTAGGAACTATAAGGCAGTGATGTAAGCAGGAGAAGCAGCTGACATGAAAAGGGGTTTTGTCATGCTTGGTGTAAGCACATTGGAGCTTCACGGCTTCTATTTGAGCTTAGCTAATCACAGCTAAGCAAGGGGGTGTGTCTGAGGCTATATTTACTTATTCCATGAAATGAGGAGCGTGTTTGTGTCCAGGGGAGGGCAATTTCTGCTTAAATGTGTTTTCTTTAGCTAAATGTGTTTGAGTGGTGCACACTGGCTCTTAAAAAAAATGGAAATAGCAGAACTGTTTACATTTGGGAGGTGGGCTTAAAATGGGCAGAAAGAGGAAGGGAAAAATAGGGAAATAGCAGAATAAAAGCAATTAAGTGCAAATAATATAGCTGGCAGGTGGAATATATCATAATCAGCCAATCATACAGGCAGCATTTGCAGCACAACAGTATAAACTATGCAAACACCTTAGAGTCTGCTTTTTCCCAGGAAATCTGCACCATTGGTGTACACACTTGGGGGAATTTTAACCAACAAAATTAGGGGCTGCTGTCGCTTTGATTCATCAGTATGTACTAGAGGCTGAGGGCAGTGAGGAAGATAATGCTGACACCGTCCCAAACTGATGAGTAACAGTGATTATACCCAGGGTAACCTACCAGTGGCTACATGATCTGCAGATAGTAGAGTGCTACAGGGTAGAGAGGGACATACTTCAGCAACTCATCGAGCTATGCCGGCCTCACCTCAGACCTACAGCCAACAGAGGGGAACCCATCCCAATGGAAACCAAGGTATGTGTAGCCTTAAGAATACTAGCTACAGGTACTTTCCAAAGACCTACTGGGGACATCATGGGGATCTCACAGGCATCTGCATCCAGGGTACTCCACCAGTTCCTGGATGCCATGCTACCACATGCCAGTGAGCACATTTACTTCCCCAGCACCCAAGAAGAGAGGACCAGCAATATGTGCCTCTTTCACCACGTAGCAGACTACTTGGAGGTACTAGGTGCCATAGCCTGCATGCACATCTGCATCAAAGCACCACCCGGTGAACAGGGTAGGGACTACATAAACTGTAAGAGCTTTCGCTCTATAAACTGCCAGGTCATGTGTAATTCCCAGTGCAGTATTATTAATGTGTGCACTGGCAGCTCTGGAAGCTACCATGACTCCCACATCTGGCATTCCTCACAGCTGTACCAGGGATTTGCCAGGGGGGACATAATGTATGGCCATCTGGTGGGGGATGCTGGCTATGCATTGGAGCTGTGGATGATGACACCCATCTGAAAAGCACACTTACACACACAAGAATGCCATAATGAGGCATACACACAAACTAGGATCATTATAGAGCATGTGTTTGGGATGCTCAAGTCACGGTTCAGCTGCCTTGACATATCTGGTGGAGCCTTGCAGTACAATCCAGCCACATGTGCACATATGTTCATAGTATGGGCCATGCTACACAATATGATCCTGTGGAAAAAGCTGCAGCAGGAACAGCATGGGGAAGGGCCACACAGCCCCCCACCATTGCCAAGGTCCCCACCGGCACATAGGGACTTGGAGGAGGAATCCCCTGAGCCAGCTCCTGTAGGCAGATGGAGGCATGCCCAGTGTGCTCTGGCCTTGGCAAAGAGAGAATTTATAGCACACATACTGACACTGTAAGGACCCAGGGACTGACACCTCTCTCTGACTTGCACACACACAGTAAAATGGATGCCACACACATCACACTACCTGTACCTTACTATGTATAGGCAGTGTACTACCTGCATCTGGCATACACAGTCCTCAAGCACCATCCTCACAACTGCTGCAGGCACAAAGTAACATGGGGCAGCTGATGAAGGGCTGAGCACAGTCCCTACCTGCACAGTCTTATGAGTGATAGTGCTAGATGCATAACACAAATAGCACAGCGATACTGTAGTGTGGCAGTGTCTGCCATTACTATTGAAGGGGGTCACAACTGCAGGGGTGTTATGATTGCCAATGGTGGGTTCAGAGGCCCTTAACATGTTAGTGCCATCACACACACACACACACACACACACACACACACACACACACACACACACACACACACATACACATACACACCACTGCATGGCGACATGCATTGAAACACACATGAACATGGAGGTGACACTTCTCAGAGTAGATGACCTACCCATCTATTAATGCACATTACACAGTGATACACCCATTGTAGGCACCACAGTGGCTTGGTGTTAGAAACTGTGTAACTGTGCTTGTACGGTGGATGACATCTGTATGGATTGTCAATGGCAGAGTTCACAGGGTGGAAGAGGCACACAAAATGGTATAGCCATCACTTACACATACTAAAGACAGCCACAGGGGCTGTGCATACAAAAACACATACACAGTTGCCAATAGACATATTAGCAACCTTACGTATCCACTTGTATGTACTATAGTGCTGCGTACACAACATGCTCCACATAGATTATATGCCTGGGACATAACACATAACCACTTATAACAGGTAATCTTGTGAATGCCTTCATGGATGGTGAGATAACTCACAAGACATAGTGATTGGTCTCTTCTACTGCTCCTACAAACCTGCACAAGTGATAGAGAAACAGACTTTGTATCAGCATGATGTGTCAGTCAGGTATGATGTCTGATGATGGCATGTGCGTCACTATGGTAATGGTGACATATTTGGCAATGATATCACAGGAATGCTCATTATTAGAGGATACAGACCACATATAGGTTGCAAACGTGAATATCCCATGTACATCTGTACAGATGACTGGTATGGGCTGTATAGTGTTACATGGTGCATGTGAGGCAGATGCCATTAAATAGCTCTTTAAAGTAATATCATGGGTAGGTGTCAACGGGCCTTAAAGTGGTATAACCTACACACCCCACAGCCAGAGGAGATATGCTTCACATACGCTACTAGAGTTGTCAGTATTGAGATTAGAACCAATACCTATCTAGTTATTTGTACTATACTGTTAGAGAGTTACTGCACACATCATGGAGCTTATAAAGCAGGGGCTGTGCAAAGGTACTTCTAAGGGGAATGACATCAGCAGGGCTGCTAAAGTAGGGCACTGAAAAGTGTACTGGGTGGGAATGGCCTAAAACTGTTTCACCTGCAAACACACACACACTCACACTCACACACACACACATGCATACACACGCTCTCTCACACACACACACACACACACACACACACACACACACACACACACACACACACACACACACACGCACACACACACACACACACACACACACACGCGCACACACATTTACATTTGTCAGGACTGACTTTAGAACTACTACCTATCTAGTAATTTGTATTACAGTGCTACACAGTTATCACATGTGCTACAGAGCTTATAGGGCTGACAGGTGTCCAATGGTACTTCTAATGTGAATGACAGCAGCAGATCTTGTGAAGTAGGGCAATGGGAAGTGTACTGAGTGGGAACAGCCTCCTAATACTTAAACCTACACACACACACACACACACACACACACACACACACACACACACACACACACACACACACACACACACACACACACACACTCATATACACACACACACACACACACACACATACACGCACACACACGCACACACCTTCCCCTTCAGGCCAGACCTTACGGTAGTTCTGCCTGGCACAATCCATCTCTTTCACAGCTACTGTAAGGCCCAGAACAAAGGGTGACAAATCCTACTATGTGATGGGCCTATTAGCAGAATGGTAATTGTGACCAAGGCCAAGGTTATTGGAGTGAGCTATACAGTGTCACCAAGTGCATATGCACGGACTGTAAGAGCTGACTTACTGCTATACAGACCACACACAATGACAAGGTGTAATGATATGTGATGATAACTGGTGAAGGAACAATAGTATACACTATCACTGCAGTACCTACACAGGTCAGACTCACAGCGATTCATTTCAGGCAACATTACAGGACAGTCTGAAATACATAAAGGAAACATGTAAAGTACTAGGTGCATAGCCTCATTAGATGATACCAGGCTATTGGCCCTGATGCCCTCATAAGCCTGGCTCAGACCTTTGCCCATGTCCCTTCAAAGCCAGCACCTGTTTCATGCTGTCCAGGTAGGACACACGCAGAATCCCAGGGGTATCTTCTCCATTTCCCATGCAGTTGTCCAGGTTCTTCTTCAAGAGGGCTATACACATACTCTGCTAGACATGGGGAGGGAGTGTATTTTGCAGACAGTGTATTGGGTGGGACACTACACTATCCCGCTAACAAGTGCTATACATGTCACAGACCAGGTGAGTGCCTTGTGTGCATGTTGCGTGAATGGGGTTTGTCTTGCACATATGTAGAAACACCATTGAGGCTGTTTTGGAAATGGCATTGTATGCCAGACACAGGTCACCTATGATCAGTCTGTATGAGACTGAGTACAGGGACAGGGCTTTCAGCCTATCTGTATAGGATAGGTGTTGCAGACCATGGATTTGCCTGGTCAGGAACCTCTGTGATCTCCGGAACTGCTACATTTGCTTGGCAAGGTAGCATTGTACTTGGTAATGCATCTGATAAGTTTAGAGTACAGGGATGTTGTGGTCTCCTGGTTCCTGGATGACATACCCATATTTGTGAGATGGGCCATGTAGACAGTCTTCTGTACAATGGTGCCCACATGGTGGGAAATGGTCAGGTTGCTACCAACATTGGTGCACATGTTGCCTGACACCTTATTGCATGCTCAGTACATTATTACTGTCATAATTAGTGTGGATGACATCTGCCACAGCAGGGAAAATGATGCATCTCCTGGCATTCAGTTTGTGGCAATGATTCTTGCACCAGTCATTAATTTGGGTGAGGGCCTCTTGGAGGATGCTCACATCAGTAGGGGAATGTAAGACAGTGGCCAGCTTGCAAGCATCTGTGAACCTAGTCAGCCACAGATCACTACTTTTTTCTTGTACCTCAGATATGTATATCTCAAACAGTAGAGGCCCCCAGACTGATCCTTGGGATACACTGCTCTGGAAAACTCTACTACTAGAGGTGGATTCCACTACTTTGACCAACTGAGTACTATCACTGGACCATTTAGCTACCCATCTGGTAATATACAGGTTGGTGCCTAGCTGTGTAGACATATGTATCCTGGTTGCCTAGGGATTATTGTGAGAGAATTGGGTTAGGTGAAGGTAGGCATTGTTCACCATCTTCCCCTCATCCTTGTGTTTGTTGACCACTTCAGAGAAGTCAGCCTTGTTTAACAGGCCTGATCTCCCTTTGACAATAGCACACTGTGTGGGCTTAAGCATGTTGAGGTTGCCAATGTCCCTGTTCATAATGTCTTTGATATTGCCTTCCATGCCCTTGCAGAGCAGGCTAGTTAGACAGATGTGTATATGATTGGCTAGGTCAGTGAATTGCTCCACCTTTGTGGATAGGGATGACAGTGGCTGTCCTGGGTGCAGATGGGATGACACCAGTGCTCAGTCTCTGGTTGACTACAGTGTGTAATGGAGCTGAGAGCTCATGCCTGAGTTCATGTAGGGTGCAGCCAAGGATGATATCAGGCCTATGGAGACTTCTGTGTGTTGCCTTTGAGAAGGCATTATAGACATGCTTCCTAATGATGGGGGGGGGGGCAGGTGCTGTGCATGCACATGTTTACTGATGGGGGACAGGGTGGTGATGTTTACACTTCCCCCTGTCTGCAGCAGGTTGGCTATATCTATGCCATATGGGTATGCAGTGTTAACACCACTACAGAGCAGATTTGGGTGCTGCCTCTGGGATTGCAGACATATGTGTGGAAGGCCTAGTGATTGGCCTTGGTGGATGTGTCCAATTCGCACTCAAAGATATCCTTAGGGTAAGTCACCTATGACCTTATTTGCTTGTTCAGACCAAGGTGACATTGTTTCCAATAAGGCACCTGCTCTTTCTTGGTCCTGTCCAGTAATTATTTCCACCTGTTATGGTATTTGTGTATTGCTGCTGTCCACCACGGATGTTTACCTTACCTTGAGGGAGATGATGTTGTCCTGTCAGGTATTGCTGA
This sequence comes from Protopterus annectens, assembly GCF_019279795.1. Classification (NCBI taxonomy): domain Eukaryota; kingdom Metazoa; phylum Chordata; order Ceratodontiformes; family Protopteridae; genus Protopterus; species Protopterus annectens. Next base: position 1,812,916,123 of record NC_056726.1, on the reverse strand, counting down.
GTCCATACAGCTATGCAGGTGCTCACATAGTATTGCGGTGTGGGCTTGGACACTACTGCTAGTCCCAATTGATGGGGTGGTGACTGCAAAGCTACTTCTAAATGCCCTGAGGAAATTTATAGCCATTTGTGTAAAGTTTATTTTGTTTGACCCTGACGGGGGGGGGGGGGGGCAGGGGAGATGGTAACCAGAACAGTGATGGCTATGTGGTCAGATCTTACCAAGAAAGATGACACTGTAGGAGTGCTACTATGGCTACTTATGTTGGTTAGGACCAGGTACAGGGTATTTCCATCTGTCATAGGAGTATTAACCGGCTGATCCACTGCATTGCCATTGACAAAGCCGAGAAATCTCTGCATTCATGTTCAGGTGGCATAGGTCATGCACACTATGGTTGGGTAGTGAAAGCCACCCAGGAGCAGATTGGACGGTTGAATCCTGACAGATTCCAGCAAGTCCAGATAAGTGTGGTGGGTGTCCAGAATCATGGCTGGAGGTCTGTAGCTAGCTATGATTTGAGTGGGTGTTTTGTCAACTGTTAACTGCACTTGGGATGTCTCCCATGCATCATTCTGTTTGGTCAGCCTGGAGGTGCGTATGTGTATGATAATGTTTAAAACTCCACCTCCTGTGATTTTGCAGCCCTCCATTTGGGATCTAAACGTATGATGAGATGAGTAACCTTGCAAGGTTGTGTGGTTTCCACAGTTGCAAAGCAGGTGTCAGTGACTGCACAAATGTCGGCATCCTACAAGACAAGGTGCTCTTGCATTGACATGGGTTTCATGCTAAGACACCTAGCTCCTGTTAGAGCAAGACATCTGCACAAAGGCACACATCACTGGTGGGCAAAGGTCAGCAAATAGTGACACTTTATGAATCTAGCAGTAATGCACTAATAGGACTACACCGCAGGATATGACATCTGACATTCAAATGTATGCTATTATGTTATGACTTCAGTCTTTAATGGGTTGCCAGTGATGTGCCAGACAATATACAACTGTATGAGGCACCGACTACAAATATGAGGTAGACATGTGGTCAGTCTGCAAAACTCTGAACAGTTGACAGTTATGGGTTCAGTATATAACATACTGTTCAACACACACTTCTGTGCCTGTTGTTTACTATGCACCTACCCTATATAAGTCTCTTACATTTGTAAGACAAGCATATGTATCATAGTCGCATTCACAGGTGACATATGAATATTTACAACATCCCATGTAGCTGGCTTAGCAGTGTCACAGTCAGTATTGGACAACAGACACTCCAGTAGTAGTCATACATGAGCTGACCTTTGCTGGGGTGACTTGGGGGCCAGAGCTGTAATCCATGTCACTGCAGACAGGGCAAGCAGGAATGGCCATAGGTGTCAGACAGCATCATGTGAGTCCAGCAGGTCTTGTTGTGACCTAGTGTTTAACTTCCTATTTCATAATATTGCATCCCCCTTCTGCATTCTATTAGAAGCTTAAGTGACTGACATATCTGTTATAATGCTGAAGAGTTTCCTTAGAATAATGCACATCTTTGGGTTTCTGTAGTCGCAATCTGTCTTTGTGTAGATGGGTTCAGACCTGTGTTGCATAGGCAGCAGCTTGCCTTTTGTAGGTAATGCTCATGAGCAGGTGACGACTGTGCACCAGTCGGTATCTCCCACTTGCTACTTGTATCCAGAGCAACTGTGTTGTCTTTCCATTAGCGAGCACCATAGCAACACAGTGCTATAGTTAAGTCCTTCATGTGAGCCTTGCCCCTTTTCCTTGCCTGTGTGGAGGACATTATGATGGTGTGGGGGATACAGCTTCACAGATGGTAGGTAGAAATACCTCTCAAAACAAGAAATGTGGACACAGCCCAACAACATGAGGGACAAAGCTCCAGAACTGAGTATAGATTGTAAGTTAGTATCGCTGTTATACACATAGAAGATTGCTAGATCAACAAAGTTTGTCTGGACATGCATTTTCTGTGTGACTTGACGTCTGACAGTGATATGTCTCTGACATACCTCTCAACTGTCCAGATGTCCACAGACTGCCCAGAGGTTTGCCTGCTATGTTTGGTCTGTTTCTCAGACAATTTCTGTTTTTGAGAAATCAGTAGGATAATATGAGGATTGTAGTCAGTAAATGTTGACATCCCTTTTTGTTTCAGACATCATGTCCTTCAGGGATGTTATGTTACAACAAACCCTGTAACACAAGCAACTGTTTCAGTTTGTAACACCATTATGTGAAATATGTCCCTCTTTACGACCCCCTATCCCCCAAGTATGCCAGGCTTTGTCCAGATGTCTTGCAGTAAGAGGTTTTGAGGTATGGTATATCATTATTTAGTGACTGTACTCCTGATATCATCCCAGTGACCTAGCAGACTCCCGGAAGTGGTATGTGGCTGTGGCCATAAATATGGTCCGACACCCTGGACATTCTGTGGAAATCTGTACAGCTGAGAGTTATGTATGTTTGGCTATTGTTCACAGACTGCCAAGATTGTGCAGCAGTGTTGTGTGTAAATGTTTGTTGGGCTGAGTAGGTAAGTAGCAGATGTGAGTGTCATAGATCCTATTCTATCTGACTGTGCATGCTGCTACAGTTGCTGGTGGTCTATCACGTGTATGTAGGAGTAGACAGAGGAAAAGTCCTGTAACACCTCAAGATTCTCAGTAGACTGTGAGTTGGGGCAGTATATGTCGGTGTAGTGTGTGACTGGCAATCAGGATATGTTTGTTCAAACAGTCCTTATACTCTAGAGTTTATTTGGGGTACTGGTATGATGCTGTGACTGTGATGCAAATGGTTGGGGGTGGACAATTTCTCACCAATGTCTGCTTTTCCCTACAGTTACATCCCTGCAGTGCATGATATAGTTGCAAATACATGGGTAATTCCTCAGAGCTGATTTGGGGTAGTATTGTGTGGGTCTTACTGTGGATCAGAAGGTGCTGGGTGAAATGGTTGGCAGCTCTCAGTGTTTTTTCTCTTCTGTTACATGACCACAGTCATACCTCTCCACTGTCCAGATGTCTAGACACTGTTCAGATGCGTGACTCATATGTTTGGTCTGTTCCCCGTAACAGTCGTGAATTTCTGACAAATCACTGGGATGATGTGAGTACTGACATCAGTAAATGATGACAGTCATTTGTGTTTCAGACCTGGAATCTATCATAAAATATATGTTAAATCAAGCCATGCTACTCTAGCAGACTTCTATGCGTATAATGGCCATATTTCAAATATCTCACTATTGTTTGTCCCTTATCCCCCCATTTTGTCAGGCTTTTTGCAGATGTCTTGCAGTAAGAAATTGGTTTTATATATAGATATATGTGTGTGTGTGTGTGTGTGTGTGTGTGTGTGTGTGTGTGTGTGTGTGTGTGTGTGTGTGTGTGTGTGTGTGTGTGTGTGTGTGTGTGTGTGTGTGTGTGTATATATATATATATATATATATATATATATATATATGTAATTATATATATATATATATGTATTTATATATATATATATATATATATATATATATATATATGTATATATATATATATATATATATATATATATATATACATTTATATATTTATATATATATACATATATATGTATACAAGATTACTACAGATATGTATTTTTCCCTTATGTTAAATGGCTGTAGTGCATGATATGTTTGTAAAAACATTACAAATTCCTACAGCTCAGATTGTGTAGAGGTATGTTGTTGTGATTGTACTGCATAGGGTCCTGGGTCCAAAACTTGGTAGTGATGACTGTTTTCATTAATGTTAAATGACCATTATGCATAATATGTTTATAAAAGCATTACAAGTCCTCACACACCTCACATGGTGCAGTGGTACATTGTTGTGGTTGTAATTGACAGTGTACTGGGTTCAAGCCTTGATAGGACTGAATATTTTGTTACTGGGCAGAACAAGGGCTGATGGAGACAGAGTGATTAAAGCACTTTTTAGCAGTTGTAAGTGGGTTTGTGTGGTTTTTCATGAAGCTATGTGATGCTAACAGATGGTTAAGTCCTCTTAGCTTCGTTTAGCAGCACCTAGTCTCGCTTAAACCTGCGCTCATTTTAATTAACTCATTTTAAATTTTAATTAATTTCTTTTCTCCATGGACACTGAAAGCATTTTCAAAGTGCTGTACAGCACTTTAACAATGCAGGGGGTGTATGTGACAGTACCTGTCACACATCCCCTGCACTGCTTCCTATCCATATTTCCTGCTTTCAGTGTCCGCGGACACTGAAAGCACTTGCAAAGTGCCGTACATCACTTTGACAAACAGGGGGTGTGTGACAGTAACTGTCACATGACCCCTGCATTTATTTCAGGATCTCCTAGCTATTTTAGTGTCCGTGGATACTGTTTTGCTATTTTATTTGCTTTCAGTGTCCGCAGATACTGAAATGCATTTAAAAAGTGCCGTACAGCACTTTCTGAGTGCAGGGGACATGTTAGATGTGTGTGTGCACTACTTAAACTTGCCTCCTGCACTCAGTAGTGTGCGTGTCCACTTAGGCTTATCAGTAGCATGCCTTCATGAATATGCAAGGCTCGCTGCTGTTAAAGCTAAGCAGAAATGGACACAGTTCACTCTATGCAGGAATAACACTATTTCTGCATGGAGTTTATTGAATCCTGGGGCAAGTGACAAATAGTAGACTGAATTGTAGAAAAACGTATTACTTAACTGGTATAGAATGGTTAGAAACCACAGCAAACTCATAACAGCTAATAGTAAAATTGAATATTTCATAAGCCGTCAAATAACTAAAGTTCTGCACTGGAATCAATAATTTGCTCTATTTAAATAAATAAAATAATATTGACCAACCCTTTTCTTCATTAACATCCAGCAAAAATTGCCAAAGATTTTATATCAGATTTTAGGTTCATGGGTGTGTACTAGGCTAATGGTCCTGGAGCCTTTACAAGCCTAGCCCATAGGATTACCCTGGCATTGTGCCACCTGACCTTAGTTCCTAGTGCATCTGTCGAGTAGAGCCACTGGAGTTATCCCCGGGGTGAATTTTCTATTTCCCATCCACTCATCAAGATTTCTATTGAAGAGGGCCAGTGAGAAGCTGTGGTTGACATGTATGGGAAGTCTCTAGGTTATAAACCTGTCCCTCCAGCATGTTCTGTTGATTGTGGCAATGAGGTTGAGGTCTCTGGAGCATGTGGTGTGGAGGGATTGGGATTTTTTAGCTGTAGCATTTCTAACAGAGCTGGGTCAGACATGGCTTTGTAAATCAAGCAAAGATCGCCTCTAAGTAGGCGGTATGAGACAGAGAATAGCTGGAGTTTTTTGAGTCTGCGCATATAGGATAAGTGTTTAAGGCCTATGATCCTCTTTGTGAGGTACTTCTGCGGCCTCTCCAGTTGTTCAGGTGTCTAGTGAGGTACATGCCAAATGGGGCATTGTACTCAATGACAGGCCTAATGAGGGAAGAGTAGAGGGAGACAATGACCTCTTTCTTCCTGGATGTAAAACCCCTAGTAATGAGTTGTGCCACATAGAAGGACATTCTGACCACAGTGGCAATGTGGTGGTCAAAAGAGAGGTTGCTGTCAACCTGTGTTCCCAGATCTCTTATAACACCTTCTGTGTTCAGTGGACTACCATCGATGTGGTAATTCATGGGAACTGGGTTTTTTCCCAAAGAGGATGGCAACACATTTTTTGGTATTGAGCTTAAGGCCATGGTTCTGACATCAGTGGTTGGTTTCAGTGAGGCCTTTCTGTAGGATGTCAACATTACTTGGGGAGTTAATAATGGCTCCCAACTTGCAATCATCTGCAGGCTTTGTCACCCAGAGTCCCTTCAGTTGGCTTGGACTTCTGAGAAGTAGATACCAAACAGGAGAGGATCCAGGACCGAACCCTGTGGGACTCCACTCGTGACTGGTCGGCAGTCTGACTTGGAGTCAGCTACTTTCCCACTGTGAGTTCTGTCTGTGAGACAGTTTGCAACCCATCTAGTGATATTAATGCCTAGCTTAGTGAGTTTTTCTCTGATTCCTGAGTGGGGAATGGTATCAAAGGCCTTGGCCAGATCAAGGTAGGCTATATGAACCACCTTGCCTTCATCCACAACTCTGGTGACAGACACAAAGACGTCGACCAAGTTGAGCAAGCATGATCTACCCTTCATAAAACCAAAATGTGTGGGATCCAGATTTGGAGATCCCCTATATCCTTGTTTATTAGGGCCATGATGATGCATTCCATAGCTTTACATATCAGACTTGTCAGGCCAATGGGGTGATAGTTCTCAGGGTCTGTAGTCGCTCCTCCTTTGTGGAGAGGGATGACTGTAGAAGTGCGCCATTCAGTAGGGTCAAAGCCTGAGGTGAGGCTGTGATTGAACAGGGCACACAGGTGAGGTGCCAGTTCTCTCTGTAGTTCATGTAGAAAACAGCCAGAGATATTGTCAGGTCCCATGAAAACAGTATTTTTGGCCTTGGACAGTGCTGTTTTATTTTTTGAAGCAGTAATACTAGATGCCTGGCAATTTACTGGTATTGTGATTGGTCCTTTGGTGGGGGAGAGAGTGGTAAAGTTAGCACTGAATCCATCAGCCTGTATATTGGCAAAATCTGTTGGCTACGGTATAGGAGGTACTATTGTACAGTAGCTCAGCGCAAATCTGGGTATTGCCATGGAAATTCTTTAAATAACTATAGAAGGCCTTGTGGTTGTCTTTACTATCGGCTGCAATTCTTTTTTCATAGATAGCTTTAGAGGATTTGATGTGGGATCTCAACTTTTTGTTGAGACTGATAAGGGAGTTTTTCCAGTCTTTGAACTTCACCTTATTCAGCATCAGTTTCCTCCTTCTGTTGTAGAGTTTGTTTATGGTATGAGACTACCAGACTGGCTTCCTTTTTTTTTGAGGAGAGCGTCTTAGTTCTATTGGGTATGGCAAGATCTATGCATTTGTGTACGTGTTCGTACAGTGCATTAGTGTATGATTCGGTGGTCATGCAACTATTCTCCATTTGCATGTGTGCTGGGAAGTTAGCACCTTTGGAGAAGTTTTTCATGGCAGTTACCTTTGTGGGAGTTGGGGGGGGGATGGAAGGGATGTGGATTTTCAAAGTGATTAGTTTGTGGCCAGATCTAACCAGGGAGGCATTGACTATTGGTGTAGAGCAATGGTCGCCCATGTTAGTAATGACCAGGTCAAGGATGTTGCTACCTCTAGTGGGGGAAGAATGAGCTGGTCCAGGGCATTGGAATTAATGAATTCCAGGAAACAGTGGGCAAGTGTATTGGTACATGAGTAGTTTTCCCAGTTAATGGAGGGATAGTTGAAGTCGCCCAGTATGAGAGTGTTAGGTTGGACCCTAATATTCTACAGGTTGCTTAGGAACACGGAGTGTGAGTCTTGGAATGTGGTTGGGGACCTATAACAGTCTACAACCTGAATCACTGTCTAACCCATTGTTAGCTGTACCGGTAGTATCTCTGATGCATTATGTTGGGCTACCAGTCTGGAGGTGTGCACATCCTTTATGAATATGGAAATACCACTGCATTTGGTGTTTCAGTCCAAGTTCTGGGGCCAAAAAGTGTGGAATGAGTTATTGCCTGGTAGTGAAGCAGTCCTTTCTGCTGCCTTGAACCAGTTCTCTGTTACAGCACAAATGTTGATGTTCTCTATTTTAAGTAGTGCTTCAAGCGAGTGCATTTTGATATTTAGACTTCCAGCATTGAGCAGCATGACCCTCAGATTACATTTGTTTTTAGCTGTTACAGTGGTAATTTGGCCTTTGGAACATCACCTAAAAAAGGTGCCATGGGGTGGCAAGTGCCTTGGCTATTATCGCTTTTGTTAGTTAACATTCTACAGCCTGTTAAAACATCACATTCCAAATCATCTGAAACCTATAACAGTATTTCCTTTGGTTGAGCTTCAATCTCTTGCCACAAGATTCTTCAGGAAACTGTTGTTAAATCTCAAACCAGGGTCTGTAATATTGAACAAGAAGTGCTGGATGGCTCAACCAAAGGAATTTTAACAGTGACATTGAAAAGCTGACCTGATTTTAGCATTAAAGATATGGTATTATGTTGGAAGAAATTTAAGGGGGATGTTATGTCCATTAACAGGATTTTATATGTAAGTCATTTGAAAATGGCTGAAGTAGTGGGCTGTGATTTTTTTTAATGTACAGCACTAAGATCTCTGTCAAACGGAAAGTTAATGAGATGTTTGAAAGTAGATTGGAGTTTGCTGGAAATATAACTGTGTAAACCAGCAGCTGGTCTCACTGGAGGATAAGGCTCATAGAAAGAATATGAGACTGACTGGTGTGCTAGAAAAATAAGCCATTTTTGGACTTTTATTAAAGCAAAGATAGAAGCATGGTTTTGTGAAGACATCTTTGGGACATGAAAAAGTTGTTTGGTTGACATTGACTTTATCCAAAAGTAAATATCAGAAGCCTATGGTAATTTAAGTTCAGTTTATATCATACAATTATTCCCAATATAGCATATCTATTTAATATGTCTTGGAAGACTTGTCATGTCCTTGATGCACAGTGGGAGGCAATTGTTGTTCCTGGGCATACTATGGACAATTCCAGGCTGCAAGTCTTACTTGTATTTTGGGGAAAGGGTTTAATGTGCCTTGTTAATAACAATGCCTTCCAACGTGTGCTGATGAGGTCAATAAAAAGGCCAAGACATGCATGCCTACAGCTAGTGTGGTTTGGCTTCATTAGCCTAAATGTATCCATAAAAACTTAATTAATAAATAAATAAATAAATAAGAAAAAGCCATAGGTATTCAGATGCCATATATCTGAAATACTTAATGTCTATGGGGTCATTTGCAAACATCCCATGGAGCTCCATAACAGGAGGTTTAAGGCATCATACAGTGAAAACTATAGCTTGGCTGAGTTTTTCTTGCAGTTTTTGCTGAATGGTTTGTCTGCAAGGACTTTTTACTTTTTAGTTTGGTATGAGAGAGGAGGTGAAAGGAAATGTGTAAACTCTATTTGAAATGTTAAATGTAGCTTCTTGCTTTAGGAAACAAGCAAGTCATAAATTGCAAGTAAACTGTACTTCCAAAGGAGCATATCTCTAGAACAATGAATGGATGCAGATATTAATGAGCAAACAGTTAAAAGATGTAAGCAAAATCTTGAGTGCTGATGGTCTATTCTTTTTGGGCGGATGTACTTTAACATTTATTCCTGAGAAACTTGTCCATTATGTATGACAGCACTGGTTAATTAATTTTTGGGAAAGCAAGTGAGTAACGTATTAACGTATTCTGATGTAATACTTTTTTAGAAAGGAAATTATGTAATCAGTTTATCCCAGGCTTTTTGAACAGAAATGAGAAACTGAAATGTACAAATATTTGTTACTGGTCTAAGGTGCCTTGGAGTGTACTGAATTTGTTTTGTTCCAGCCGTTGTGGTAATAAAAGTTTTTTATACCAGCAAGGACTTGTTTGCCTTCCTCCTCTAGTGCTTTTGTTACTAGTTACTGGTCTAAGGTCTTAATCTTGTCTCAGTCTAATCTTGTCACAGCAGGGACACCATGGTACATTCATCTAAGTTCTGTGAAAATCTGCATCTGCCTGTATTTTTTTAAATTTGTATAGCATAGAGTATCTTTGTCTAGTAATTCTTTTGAAGAGACAGCTAGGATATTTAGTTAGCTGTAGATCAAATTATTCTTTCTATATTTTGTCTGATAAACTGACTGTTGTTTTGATATTCTTTCTCATTCCTCTGCATGTGCAATCTGTATCTGCACTCTTTCATTTATTAAGTAAAAATTATGTATTCACTTAAAGTTCTTATGGCTGGCATTTATTATTTATTTATACATTTTCATTTGACATATGAAAATATGGATTGAAAAAGCTCAAGGTATGCCCCCTTCTGAAGGAGCTAGATTACTTAGCCTACCACCTGTGAAATATTAATCTTGATATATTTATACATGGCTAACTCAAGAGTAATCTTATAGCCAATGTGTCTGCATTTCTACCTCTGCAGATGAGTGTGTCTCCACGCATTTCTGCAGTTAACTTCTACTGCACCTGTAGGTGTCAAATATTGCTTTTTCATATTTGCATTAATAATTCCAAAACCATGCTACATACAAGGTATCAGATTATTTTATCTTGAAGCATACATGATGGCAAACACAATTGTATTGATATCTGACCTCTGTCAATGAGTACTTGTTAGAACTGTAAGGTGATAACTTCACGTTTTAAAGGCTCAAGCCACACCCACTGGGAGTTAAAGGTTCATATGCAAAAAGGCTGTACTAGAATGGAGGGAATGAGTTAACATGGTGGTAGTACTGCCATGCCAGGATAAAAGTTGTGGGAAGTTGGAGAATTCTTCCAACCTTCTCTGGGGACTGTGTGTGCATGTGTGCTTGTGTGTGTGTGTGTGTGTGTGTGTGTGTGTGTGTGTGTGTGTGTGTGTGTGTGTGTGTGTGTGTGTGTGTGTGTGTGTGTGTGTGTGTGTGTGTGTGTGTGTGTGTGTGTGTGTGTGTGTGTGTAAATAACTTGTTTGCTGAAAGTGTGGAGAGAAAAGGGCTTGGGTGGTAGACCAAAATCCCAGCTCCGTAAGTGGCCTGTGTACTGTTTCTTGTGAGTGTGGATATTGAAAGCTCATATTCATTAGTGCACTGCATATTCCTGTTTTGTTCTTGAAGCCAGGTTGCATTTCGTGAATTGATTATTGAGTTAGACTTATTTGCCCTTTATTTCTTTCTTTTAGTTTAACCTGTTGGATGCCAGTGGTGTGACTCAAGACCATTCATCTGGTGCCATCTTGGTCCTTCCTTCACATCTGGTCAGCAGTTGTGGGATTCAAACCACATCCATGCCATCTGGTTATGACAGTGCCATCTTGTTATGTACATTTATCTTATTGAGTCATTTCTATGTGTGAATATTATGCCACCTTTATTTAGACTATTGTTCAGACACCATTTAGATTATCAATCATCATTATGCACATATTGGGTGAAACAGATCATTAGAAAGGGTCAACTGGTATTTTACTAATAGAATAAATAGAATAAAAAAGAGTTAGTTGCACAGAAAGATTTACAGACATTTTTGGCTGTAATATGTTGTTGATGCACAACTGTTTTATTAACAAAGTACTAGCCAAATATATTAGGTTTAGCTTTAAAAATACCTCATATAATAACACAAGCATCAAGTTAACGATATACACAAATATAACAGAAATCTAAAAAAAATATATTTTGAAATTCAGTGTGTTATTTTATGGAATCAACTTCAGTTACTTTTGAAACAATCTAATGAAGGAAACTTTAAGACTTAATTTGCTTGTGGGCTGGGAGCAGGATTTAAGACCCTGACTTCTAATGGATGTAGACTCATTAATGACCTTTAAAGGTCATGAGAATTTTTATACAATACATTGTAAAATTACAGTTAGACCTTTTTTCATAAATAACTTTCATTGCACATACATCACATTCCATAGTAGGATGGAAAAGGTCCAGAAATATTTTTCAAAACAAACTGCGATTGTGAAGAGACTCAGCTACAAAAATAGATTGCAAGTGCTGGAATTCTATTTGATCTGTATAGATTATTCAGACAGTACCTACTTTTGGTCTACAGGAGTTCAAAAGGCATGGTTCTACATTCTAGTCTATTAATTTTATTTTTCATCCCACAATATTGATACAAGAAATAGTCAATGGTAAATTGTGAATGATATATAACATGTAAGCATTAAGAGAAATATTTTTAATTAGAATAAAAAGGCTTAGAATCATTTACCTTAAACCATTAGGAACTCTACAGTAAGTATTTCAAATGCAGTATAGATTTTTAAAGAAATGTCTCTGACATATTCCACATGGAGTGCATCTCATCATTATCTGTCATCATAACACAGTAACATTGTAACTTGCTTGTTTCTTAGAAGAAACTGCACTGTAGGCACTGTGCTTAGTTTTCTTTATTCAGCAGTTCAATCAGTTTCTGCCATTAAGCAAACTACAGTGGTTGGCAGTTCTTTTCACGGTTTCAGGAGGTTGAAATGTTATATCTGTTCTGGCCTCCTGTTATCAGTGTGTCTAACTCTGAAGTTTATAAAATTTAATTTTTCCACTCTTTCAAATGTGTGCAGTCATTTTGCCAATAGCATATCTATTTCTGAATTCCCTGGTTCTTGCATTTCTATTAACACCACTTTCTTTGTAGGATAGGCTGTTGCCAAATGTTCCTGTACAATGGTTGTATGTTCCCATGTAACCGGTTTCAAGAATTTCAGCCTATCATGTAAGCTGGTATAGTATTTGCTGAATACTTAAAGGGCAAAGACATAGTTGGCCAACTACACAGTTTTGCCCTTTTTCTCCACTGTAGTGTGATCTCGGAGTTGATATATTAAGTTGTGGGGTGTGCGGGCACAGCTCCCCACACAGGTGGGTTTGGTTTAGGTAAATTTAGCTCCATTGTGTTGTGGGGCAGGTATTTGTTTTCCTCTTTAAGTATTCAGCAAAGTGTGGAAGTGAATTTCACTGAATACTTATCAATAATGTAGTGTTTGCTGTTATGATGTTTCAACGGCGTAATATAGACCCCTTTTGTGCAATTCCACCCTGATGTATTATCACTGTAATAGATGTGTAGAAATAAAGTTTTTGTAAAAGGAATTGCAGAACATCCTTGGCAGAGGTTTCTGGTAAGACCCATAGACAACGTGATGAAAAATGTCAAAACAAAATATTATGAAAGATCTAAGTTACGGGTACTTGTTGAAAATATACAAGAGTGAACCAATAATAGCAAGATTATAAGAGCTTACCCGCATATGTTGGGATCTAAATAAATGAAGTTATATCTGCTGTGCAGGAAGGAAGACTAGTATACATAGGCATAATAAAAAGGTGTGGAGGGAATGTTGGTTGGTTAATCAACTGTGGGACATTAAAATATGATTTTGCAGGTAGCAACAAGAAATTTTATTACAAAAAAGATGGATGACATGTATTTATTTTGGGGAACTGTTACCAGCAGATTGTCCAATCTAGTCTCATTCTGAAGGGCTCTTGCACGGAAAACTGGAAAACAAGAGTGAGAGGATGAAAATGTTATGTCTTAGATGACTAGTCAGTCAAAAGATGAATGCAAATATATGTAAACTGAAAAAAGTGGCCAGAGAGAAGACTGTCTAAATCAATTTTCTGTGGAGGCAAATCTACTCACGCATACTATAGGGGTAGCACTCCCATATCCAACACTTAAAATAATCGAATGCAACTTTCAGCCCTTTATAGTAACAGGAGAAAACCTTAATAGTTTTGCAACTGGAAATCAAAATTAAATCACTGTATACTTTTAGCAACTTCAGTTGGTGAAGCAAATGACTCCCAGGGCAGATTTTAAAATACTTTTTACAATGTGTTTATGCTTCATAAAGGACATTTGTTTTAGTTCCTGGTCTTGTCAATGACAGAATGAATACTGACCAGAATCAGAAATGCTTGTATTCAGGCATTTTTGATCCATTTATGCTGCCATGCCTGCTGATTGTCAAGTCTTTCCTTGATCTGACATACCTGTCCAAGGTAGGACTGTCATCCAATCAACCATGAGGGTAGTTTGTGCTCTTCCCAACATACAGGTAATTCTGATTTATTTTTAATTTAATGGTCTAGCCCACATCTGGGTGGTAACATGTATACTTATATCACTGCAAGGAGTGCCTATGCCCTCTAGTTCAGCTATGTGTGTTCCCCTACATTCAGTGACAGAGGCTACCATCAATGAACTAGGTGATCATATCCATGTCTTTCCAGCACTAGCACCCTACATAATGGTGAGTATCCACTCCCACACAAAAACCCACTTAACATGACAGCAGCGGCACAAGCTTCGTAGAACTGAATCTATGTCAGTTTATCAAAAAATCACATTGTTGAAACCAATATGGTCAAAACCATATGGTTCACAATGCAGTTAATCGAAAAATGGACATAACTCCACACAACACCTGCCAACAGCACAAACATTTTTGCACGGGGTCAAGCTCCACTGCATCACCACAGGCCCCGCTAATTATTTATACCAATTCCAAGATTACACTACAGTGAGGAAAAGGGCAAATTCGCCAATCCCTGCTATACCATGATCTCAGTCAGAGTAATTCGACAAACCAAATTGTCGACCATATGGCTCCACCATATGGGCTTCTACACTTAGGTCCATTGACCAATTGATATAGACCTGTAGGAGCCATAATTCCCCCATGGTTCTGCCCATCCTATCTGCCTGTGCCCTCAAGTATCCTTATATGCTAAAGCATGTAATCAAACCCAGTGCACTTGAGTGGTGGTCATGACGTTATCCTTCTACATCTCCAGTGGAGGCATGGTGTTTAATCATTTGTTGTATACAGAGACATTATTAGGGATATTGGTAGGATGTCAAGCTGAGTGAGTGGAAGGCTAGCTATTTGCAAAGATTCTCCATATCATAAGAAAACAAATTAGCATTTCATGAAGAATATATCATCTTGGAGATTCATCTTGGTGCATCGAACATCCAGTAAGGGCAGGGGTATCCTATCTCATTGTATAAAATGTTGTCAGGAAACTGTAGTGTTGGGATTGTGTATGTTTATTTTTTATTTTTGAAGGAAATGTACACTTAAGGCTTACACTTTTTCAAGGGTTTGTTATGTCAGAAAGTAGTTTATTGAGAAACAGTTAACTGTTTATCAGGATTTGCTAGTTTTGATATTTAATAACTTATTTAGACAGGTAAATGGGTAACATCTCCCAGCTGCCACAAAACAAATGAAGTACAGTTAAAAAGTTACTCCTTGAACTGTGCTTTGGGGATCCACAATTATTGATCTAACACACACATTACAAAATAATGAAATTAATATATCTAAAAGATGCAACATCGTGAGTACAACGACTTGCAGTACAAGACATCTCATAAAGTTTAAATACATCATTTGGCAGGTGTTCTTCTTCTGTGCCATTGATTTCTATGCATACTGCAAACAAGGTACGACAATGTGACTAACTAAAAAAATTGGAAAAAAAACTTTTATTTTCTTCTTGTCACACAAAGTTAGAAAACACATTCCAGCATACAAACTTAAATAATGGTTGAAGCAGTAAGATATTGGCAAATCATTGTACCAATCAAATGGCTGCAACCATTGTAGAAATATCACAGAAGGTAATCAGTTTGGGTGAGCTGGCACAGTTTTGATTTTCTCTGTTTGCAGGAATTGGCACCAGGAGAATTAGACACCCCACCCAGTGACATTCCATAACAATTTGAAATTATGAGGTAGGGAAGACTATTAGGAGGATAAAGGACATGTTTTCTTTATTGTTACATCAAAATAAAACAAACTAAAAAAGCAGCTGTGGTATGCAGTGGAAGATTTTTCATTATTTCCAAAAATTCTCAGCACTGAAGGATTATTCACTAAAAAAGACTGAAATACAGACTAAAAGAACATATCCAAGGCAGTACAAATCAAAACTATGGTTCATTACTTATCACATAAGAATGTGCCTTGCATTGTAGCCTTCCTTTCACATTGCTGAAGATTCAAGATGATGGAGCTGAAGGAAAAGTGCAGGAGTCTTGACATCAACTTGATCTTGTTGAAGCAATGGATTAGAGTAAGATTTGATGAATCCCTGCTAATGAGCTTTGAGCAATATTGAGTGCACATGTGTTTATGTCAGCACTAAGTTAAGTAATTGAAAAAGTCTACCTGATGGACTTTGAGGAGGGTTGTATTGTGTTTTTATAACTTTCAATAAAATGGTTAATGAAGCAAATTACCTTTGGCATACAGTTAAGTCATCCTCTGTGTATTCCATGCATGTGCATAGTAGCATCAAGAAATAATGAAGTAATGCACAGAACATGTACCAGTGAAGTAGATATACGAGAACTGACAGATAATGAACCTTCAGCTGCTGGTGGAAGTGTGAAGTATAGCTCTTATGAATCATATTAGAGTGTATGCACTATTCTGATTATCCACCATTATTAGACAATTCACAGATTTTGCTGTACTCCTACCTATGTCTCACATCTTGTTGTACTGTGCTGTCTTCGTGGGAAAGAAAAACAACACTTTTAAAATGTCCATGCTCAAAACATGTCAGAAAAGGGTCACATGTTTTCACCATGCCCTTTTGGTTCATATAACAAACAAATAAATAAGTCATAACAATTTCTTGTGCACTGCACACACAGATGAGGGACAAATTAAAGTGAAAACACAAAATCCTTAGTTACCCAATAGAAGCATAAAAGGGTAGTTAATGTAATCTACAATAAAATAAGAGGTTCACAGGGAAAAGTGCCTAATTCTATTTTATCAGAATAAGAATTCACAGAAAAGTAATTCATAAAAATAAAATAACCTGATTGCAGTGAACAGAAAAAAATGAACATTATGATTCATCTGTATACTTTCCACAATTAAAGTTGGCCAAAATGTAACCAAGGAGATCTAAAATAAATAAAAACAAACGACAGCACTTTTATCATATGTTAAGATATGAAGACAGAATGAGAAATAGTGTATGCCTGCTACTTCAGATAAGGGCATGCTTTCTATTTTAGTGCTCTTACAAACATCTCAACCCAACTTAGGGTTATACTGTATAAATTAAATGGGAGATAAAATGAATGAAGTAAAAACTTGACTGAAGTGCTTAGTCTCTCAAACCGAGGTGCTTGTAACATTGTTGCCAAAGAGAAAAGTAGGATTCAAGCAGCTGACATGGTTTTTAAAGCATGTAACAGCAAATACCTAGTACACACACGTAGCCTCCAAGAATCAAAAGCAGCATAGTTTGCATTCCATGGATTTGTAACCTGCATACCTAGCTCTAAAATGTAAAACACTTCTATAATAACATGGGCGGCTGTATGTATACAAGTTACATATTAGGTATGGTGGGTTGCACATCAAATGTTTACAACCATGCCTGACCTCCATTACAATGTATGAGTGAAACAGTGATAATAAAAGTATTTTCCTGCTCCCTTATTCTGCCATAATCAGTTATTTAAACAATAGTGAGTCATGTCAACATTCTTTCCATGTACACCTGTAATCCAGTCAGTGAACTTTGTCTGCCTTGTTATGCATTTGACAGTATCATCAGACAGTGTTCACACACTGTGTTAAATAGGCCTGTATTCCACAGACTGAGTAACGCTGCCTGTCAGATAGAGGTCAATATTAATTTTAGGAGCAAGCAACTTATTAAGTACTATGAGAAAAATATTGTCACAGATTTGTGGTGTTTAGCACCTTTTTGTTATTTGTAGCTGCAAAAGTGGTACACCCTGATTTAAACTGGCTACCTCCTCTCCTTTCTCCTCCCTTCTAAAACAGGGCAAATCTTAGCCATTGTGGGGTCTAATATGGAACATTTTGATGGGGCCCTCATCTGGTCCCCCCATTACCCACCACATCTCTCAATTCACTTCCTATTTTCTTGAATTGAAGACTATTTCAGATTTGGTATCATGAATGCATAATCTTAATATATATTCAATTAAAATAATTTGTTTACTTTGAGCTTATTTTTTGTCATACGATATGTTGTAACAGAAGTAAACTACAGGACTCCTGGATCACCTCCTATTCCAACATCTCCTGTAGCTCTTCTTTCAGGGTCTGCTTAACTCAGTAAGGCCCAATATAAGGGCACTGCTTGATGGGCCACTGAGTTCCATTGTCAACATAGTGTGTCATCAGATGGGTGCACCGTGGCTTACCAGTAAACATGTTCCCAAACTCTGTACTTCTGCCTGGATCTTCTGAATCTGGGTAGGAGACAGCTGCACATTTTCCCCTTGTCCCCCCCCCCGACACACACACACACACACACACACACACACACACACACACACTTGTTTTATTGTATTTTATTTTATTTTTTCTGTTTCTCTCCTTCACTGCCTTCCCCTCATTCGACTCATGACATACTCATCTTGGGTCTATATTAGATCATCGAAACGGTAGAATTTCGAATGATCTAATATCGAACTCAATATCTTGAATGCTGAAAACAGAGAAGCTGCACAAAACCGAATTCTCCTAGGGAAAGAATTTGGTTGGCTGTTGTTGTGGCTTTGCTGTTTTCAGCGATGTGGTGGAAAGTTACGGGTTGGGTAAAGGTAAGTGTGTGATTGTGTGGATGTTCGGGTTAGGGCATGGGTTGGGTGAGTTAGGGTTAGGGCGCGGGTCAGATAAGTGTGCAATTGTCACAGAATTTGGGGTTGGGGTGGGTTAAGTGAGTTAGAGTTAGGGCGTGGGCAAGTGTGCGATAGTGAGAATTTGGGGTTGGGGTGGGTTAAGTGGGTTAGGGCGCGGGTGAGGTGAATGTGCGATAGTGAAAATTTGGGGTTAGGGGCAGGTTAAGTGAGTTAGGGTTAGGGTGCGGGTGAGATGAGTGTGCGATAGTGACAGACCTTAGAGTTAGGGTCTGGGTTAACTTAAGTGGATAGATAGTAGTGTATGTGCAGTGTAGCATAGGGTTAGATGTAACTTTTAAATGTATGAGTGTGGATAGCTGCTTTTTAGTGTGCTTGTGCTGTGTGTATTTCTTGGAACAGCAAATTTTTTCCTTTGGAAAAAATTTACTGTTTTGTGGTTTCGATATTGTTAGGGTTTGGGTATTGCAGTTCGATGTTATGATCTGATATAGACCCACTCATCTTCACATCTCATACCCAATAATTATACATACAGGATGTCGCACATTCTTTTCTCCATGGAAATGTTTTGCTTTGTGATGTTATGACAGTGTACAAGTAGTCTTCTTAACTATTTTACTACTTACTTTGCTGACTTAAGTCTTGTAGCACATCTCACCCAAAAAATATTTAATATAGTAGAAAACTGTTTCCTACAGCGCTGCCTCCTCCTGAACCCCAAAAAACAAAACTATTGCTCTTCACTCCAACGCAAAAGTCCTGCCCAATAAACTTCACAATTTCTTCTAATAATGGTACTGTCATATCTCCTGACCCAACCACAAAACTCTTAGGAGTTATAACTGACCACAATGTTAACTTTGATGCACACATTAACTCTACAATAAAAACATTAAATAGAAAACTAAGCTCCCTCTATAGGATTAAACCCTTCCTTACTCCAAAAGCTAGAACTACTATTGCCCACACCCATCTTATCTCCACCCTGCTCTAGGCCTCACCCATTTATACCAATCTATCCAAAACTAACCTCAACAAACTGGCAACCTCCTATAACAATATTGCCAGATTTGCCACTGGCTCCCCATTTAGAACCCGCCACTTTCACAATCTAAAACAGCTAGGATGGCTGGAACTTCATAATCAGCTTCAATTTCACCAACTTATTATTGCCCACAAGACCCTTCATCATCCTAGCTATACTCCAATACTCACTAGCCTTATCACCTCCTACAAACATCTTATGACCCTATGCTCTGCAGCTAAATTACTGGTAGCCATTCATAAATCCAACAATAAGGCGGGAGACTCACTGTTTTCCAACACCGTGGGGAAAAAATGGAACTTACTTCCCAGTGAACTCTCATCTCTTTCCTCAACACTACTTTTCAAAAAGCAACTTAAAGTTTACCTTAATTCTCGCTGGCTATGCCCATGCCCTAACCCAGACTAATAATCCCCTCCTGCTATGTTCACTGCTTACTTATCTCACTACTGCTGCTTTCTGTCGTCCTCCTCCATGAACCTCAGAGAATATGATCTGTAAGCTACTGAAGTCTGTCTTGATTTAGTCTTTACAGGGAACCTCTACAGAGTATAAACTGGCTTAGCAAGCTATCAACTGTATAGACACATCCCTACAAACATTTACTTGTTTTTTTTCTTTTTAATATGTTAGCAACCTCAGTACAATGCTATATGTAACTACGTCCAGCCCTGGTCTTACTATTTATTGTACTGTACAATGCTATATGTAACAATTTGCATCCCTGGTCTTACTATCTATTGTACTAATGTTGCTATTATCTCTATTGGAGCTTATCTCCCCAGGCCTCTACTGAAAATGGACATATATCCAGTTATAATAGCCCGGTCAATATACACACACACACACACACACACACACACACACACACACATATATATATATATATATATATATATATATATATATATATATATATATGTAAATATATATATGTATATAAGAGTACTACAGATATGTATTTTTCCCTTATGTTAAATGGCTGTAGTGCATGATATGTTTGTAAAAACATTACAAATTCCTGCAACTCACTACAGCTCAGATTGTGTAGAGGTATGTTGTTGTGATTGTACTGCACAGGGTCCTGGGTCCAAATCTTGGTAGTGATGACTTTTTTCATTAATGTTAAATGACCATTATGCATAATATGTTTGTAAAAGCATTACAAATCCTCACACACCTCACATGGTGCAGTGATACATTGTTATACAGTGTACTGGGTTCAAGCCTTGGCAGGACTGATTATTTTGTTGCTGGGTAGAATAAGGGCTGATGGAGACAGAGTGATTAAAGCACTTTTAAGCAGTTGTAAGAGGGTTTGCATGGTTTTTCATGAAGCTATGTGATGCTAACAGATGGTTAAGTCCTCTTAACTTCGCTTAGCAGCACCTAGTCTCGTTTAAACCTGCTCTCATTTTAATTAACTCATTTTAAATTTTAATTAATTTCTTTCTCCATGGACACTGAAAGCATTTTCAAAGTGCTGTACACCACTTTGACAATGCAGAGGATGTATGTGACAGTACCTGTCACACATCCCCTGCATTGCTTCATATCCATACTTCCTGCTTTCTGTGTCTCCGGTCACTGAAAGCACTTGCAAAGTGCCGTACGTCACTTTGACAAATCAGGGTGTGTGTGACAGTACCTGTCACATGCCCCCTGCATTTAATTCAGGATCTCCTAGCTATTTGTCCATGGACACTGTTTTGCTATTTTATTTGCTTTCAGTGTCCGCAGATACTGAAATGCATTTAAAAAGTGCCGTACAGCACTTTCTGAGTGCAGGGGCCATGTTAGATGTGCATGCACTACTTAAACATGCCCCCTGCACTCAGTAGTGCTCGTGTCCACCTAGCCTTATCAGTAGCACGCCTTCATGAATATGCAAGGCTCGCTGCTGTTAAAGCTAAGCGGAAATGGACACGGTTCACTCCATGCAGGAATAGCACTATTCCTACACGGCGTTTATTGAATCCTGGGGCAAGTGACTAATAGTAGACTGAATTGCAGAAAAACAGTATTAATTAACTGGTATAGAATAGTTAGAAACCACGGCAAACCCATAACAGCTAATAGTAAAATTGAATATTTCATGAGCTGTCAAATAACCAAAGTTCTGCACTGGAATCAATAATTTGCTCTATTTAAATAAACAAAATAATATTGACCAACCCTTTTCTTCACTAACCTCCAGCAAAAATTGCCAAAGATTTTATATCAGATTTTAGGTTCATGGGTGTGTACTTGGCTAATGGTCCTGGAGCCTTTACAAGCCTAGCCCATAGGATTACCCCAGTGGCGGTTGGTGACTTCAAATTAAAGGGGGGCTGCAGGAGACAGCTGAATGGGTGGGGTCAATGGGTGTGGCAAATTAAAAAGGGGGTGGAGCTATGCTCAAAACCACAACAACTGGAACTTTAATTAAATACACTGCCCTGGGTGCCAAACCATCATTACGTGAGTCCAATCAAGACAAAATGAAGTGTAGAAGAAAAAAATATTTCAATGCATTGGCTGCATGACAACTTACTTAATATCTAGATGGAAACACAAAGGTTGTGAGGCATGAAAAAATAAATTGCTTTTTAAATACATTACT
Organism: Protopterus annectens; assembly: GCF_019279795.1. Lineage (NCBI taxonomy): Eukaryota > Metazoa > Chordata > Ceratodontiformes > Protopteridae > Protopterus > Protopterus annectens. Next base: position 1,812,894,200 of record NC_056726.1, on the reverse strand, counting down.
GGAATGACCGTCAAAAGCAGTTCCAATTATAATTTATATTCAGCTTTATAAAATTACCAAGTAAAATGTTGAACGTAGCAATCTCTGTGATACCCCCACTTATAAAAATGTTTCTTATCCAAGAAAGACCTGCTGCCTGACAACAACTATTGACTTGTTTCATAGGGAAGACATGATCAAAGTAAAAAATGAATAGCAAACAAGAAACAAGTTAAGATAAATTGCTTAAAGGATTACTGCACAAGTTATGGACCACACATGATAGATTGGCATTCTGTTTAGTTTACAGGTAAAGCCTGCAAAGATGACTACATGTCTCCAACAAATGTAATGAGCTTCTGAAAATACTGTAAACCTGCCCTTTTTTACAAATACTGTCATATGCATTTCAATACCTAAGGCTTATACATTATCTAGTTATGTAGATATTCTCTGCAATGCAACAACAAAAAGGCTGTCAATGTTGGTAATTCTTTAACACTATGCTTATTAAAGTTTACTTGCATCTTAACAATCACCGACATGCTTACCTGATGGTCATTAAAGCATTGCTACTTAAACACAGAGCAACAAGACACTGCAACAGCATGCATTTACTGAATAATAGGAAGCATAAATCAACAGTATAAAAATATTACAGAAAACCAGAACATTCTGCAAAATCAAAGACGGATGAAAAAGCCATGGTCGTACTTGTGGTCTTCCTTGGATAGGGAAATATTCTGCACACTTACACTGCATAACTGCTCCTTGCCTTGCTTGGACACATCCAAAGCTACTACAGTGGGGAGTGGGGTGCAACAAGTATGTCACAATTTGAAATGTCTCTGGCTGACGGCAATGGCTCATCCATCTCAACCTCAGAGCAAGAAATCTGGACAAAGCCATACATAGAAGTGGGACACAGGCCCAAAAATAAGAACAATTTTTAAATATTGCTCTTATAAACTTAGAAAGATAATAGACTAGTAGTAGGTCTTGCATTAGTATGAATTTTCCTAAGGGTATGAAATCTGAAACTCAAATGTCTGCCATTATTTTCTAACTTCAGTCTTTAATGATTTGCCACTAATTGGCCAGAAAACCACAATTTTATGAAAAACAGACTAAAAATGTGATGTAAAAATATAAAATCGCCACACAATACAGCTGGGAACCTATCAAAGAAGGGACACCTTTTTAATATTAGTACTGTTAACTTGAGCAGCTGACAAAACAAGAGCATCTACATGCATTTCTGAAATAAAAGTAATCTATAACTCTGATCATTACAGTTATTTATAAAATTGTAAGCCCTCCATGTTTTCTTCCAAAATTGCCATTTTGCAGAGGGATTATTAGGGGGAGAGCAACATTTTGAGCCAAAATTGGGGACAGTTGTGAGGTTTGGATATTCCTAATTCTATAAAGCGATTTATTTGCATGTACCGCTCAACCTCTTAATGCAGGAAATCTGGACAAGGCCAAATATATTGGGGGAACATACAAACAGTACTAAAAATTGCTCTTGTATAAACTCAAGACAGTTGATAGAATAACAGGTCTTGCTTTAGCATGCATTTTTCAGAAGGTTATGATGTCTGAAACTCAATGTCTGTCATTATTTAGTGACTTCATTCCTAAATGATTTGCCAGAAAACCACAAATTTTATGAGGAACAAACCAAAAATAAGAAGCAAAAATCTGGACAGTTGAGAGATATAATTCAGCCGGGGCTGTCTTTGAGTTTGCTGCCCTTCCCCCCTCACAAAATCATGGTCGAATGGAGCCTCCCCCCTCCAGCCATTCCAATGTCCCATTCCTTGGTTATTTTGCCCCCCATTTACCATAAACACTGTAATGTGCACACTGCTTAACTTCTGCGATGATTTGGATTTCATTTGAAAGTTTTATTTTGCATTTTACAACACAAACACTAATATATATCTGCTAAACAAAGCAATGCAGTCTCACAATGAAAACAGACTTAGCATTGAAACTTCTCTGCCCTTGAAACTCACATTAATTGAAACAGCATTGAAACCCACATTCAAAGAAAATGCATTTTGCCAGTGGCAGATAAAGATCAACTTTGGGCTGTTTTCAAATCATAGGCCCCTTGAACATGAAACAGACATGTGCTCTTTGATACACCTTCCTGACTGTATTAAATTATATTCCTTGTACAATACAATACAGTTGTTAGACAGCATCTTAAATGTATTGTTTTGAACATTTTTCCAGTAAACAATGAAACAAAATGCATGCACCAATAATGACAAAACTGCCTAATTCAGGACATTTCCGTCATAAAAGTCTACTCAAACTTCTACAGTCCACCAGTATCAGTAAATATCCACAATCTCTGAAGTAAAAGTCATCTAAGTTCCACATTAAAGAAATCTGTAACTAATGAAGAGGTTGCTGCTAGCAAACAACTTTATATGTCATTGTTTCATCTACAAATAAAGTGCCTGTTGCTCTTGAGGAATAAATTGTCTATGTTGCATTAAAAAAATGGTAAGCTACAATATCGCAATAGGGAATGGATGGCAAACTGATAACAGGTTCATACTTACTAGGTATCTTCACCAAAAAGGACTGCAGCATCCACCCCTTTACAACATAGTACAGTATGAGCAATGCATCTACCTACTGTGGGAGTAGAACCTACAGCCTTCTTCATCAAAAGCAAATACACTACCTGTTGTGCTATTAACAATGCAAGCCAACTCAGCATAAGCAGCACTAAACTTTTGTTCCCCTGCAGCTCTCAGCTCTTTGTAAAATCTACTCGACACTCAGCTGTATCTCTGAACTTTGCAACACAAGAAATCTGGAAAAAGCCAAAATTTATTTGGGGGAGAGGAGCCCAAAATCCAGGGACACATTTTAAACATTGCTTGTATATGTTGGAAAGTTGCTAGAAAAAAATGCTGTGTTACCACCATACATTTCACTGGCAAGTCTTAAACCCAGGACCCTGTGCAAAACAGTCAGAGCAACATACCACTATGCCAAATCAGCTGTTTTGTGCAAGAGAGGAAAACAAACTTAAATGGCTACCATTTAGTGAAATCAAGTTCTCACCATAGCTGTCAACCTCTTAGCACAAAACACCTGAACAAAGTCAATAATTGGGGAATACAGCCCCCAAACATATTCAGCAAATTCAGTTCTCACCATAGTTCTCAACCTTAGCACAAAAAACCTGGACAAAGCCAATAATGGGGGAATACAGTCTCAAAAATAGGGACAAATTTCAAATACCCATGTTATAAACTTAGAAAATTGCTAGAATAAAAGGTTTTGTGTTACCATATTCTTTCTGAAGAATATGAGGTCTGAAATTCAATTGCCTGTTATTTTTATTTATTTAACATTTAACCAGGAAAGTCTGACTTGGAACAAAGCCATTTTTTAGCAGAGGCCCATGGAGAAACACTGCAGACACATGTCTTTGTAAGATGGGAGGACTTGCAGACTCCACACACAAGGCACCTAAGCCAAGAATTAAACCAGATAACCTGTAGCTGTCAGGCAACAATGCTACCAGTGCACCACTGCACTACTGACTGTGTAAGGAAAAACAAACATACAGAAACCACAGATTTTATGAGGAACAGAACAAATATGAGGTAAAAATCTGCAAACATTTTTTACAAATGGTGGTGGGTAGGGAATTCAGGCCCTTGCCACTTGCATCCATGGTACAGGGTTCAAGCCTGAGGTATTCTCTACCCACCACCATGTGTTCTCTGAGGCATTTTACACACACAGACACACAGACACTTCTTCTACCTCAGCATTCTCTACCCACCACCATGTTCGCTGGTGCATTTTGCACAGACACACACACACACACACACACACACACACACACACACACACACACACACACACACACACACCTACCTACCTCACCTGCATTAGTTCAGCAGCACACACACTTCTTCTACCTCAGCAGTCTCCGTTCCTGTCCTCAGCCCATGGAAGCAACATCTCTGACCTGAATTACTTCAACAGTCTCTGTTCCTGCAGTAAATCCACATGCTCCTGAATTACTTCAGCAGTCACCATTCCTGCAGTAAAGCCACATGCTCCTTAGCCCACACAAACTAATGGCTGGGTTGCTGGTCCTCCTCTCAGTCTGCTGATTTCTTGCAAGGGTAGGCTGGAAGCCCCAGCCTGCTGACGATGCAGTCCGGTGATGGTCTGTTCCATGGTCTCATCATCACCACACAGACTTCTGTACTGCAGGGCAGGAATGCTGTTCTCCCTTATCTGGACTGCTTGGCAGAGCAGTCTGGAGTTCTGAGAGAGTATGGAACTCCAAGCACAGCACACATGCGTGGAGTTCTGGACTCATTCATTTTATTTCTGTTTTATTTCCCTTTTCTTCTTACATTTCTACGTGGGGGGGCTGCAGTCCTGCAGTCCTATAACATGAACTGCCCCTGGATTACCCTGACATCATGACACCCGACCTTACTTCCCAGTGCATCTGTCGAGTAGAGCCACTGGAGTAATCCCTGGGGTGAATTTTCTATTTCCCATCCACTCATCAAGATTTCTCTTGAAGAAGGCCAGTGAGGTGCTCTGTTTGACATGTATGGGAAGTCTATTCCATAGCATGGGCAGTCACTGGGTTATAAACCTGTCCCTCTAGCATGTTCTGTTGATTGTGGTAATGAGGTTGAGGTCTCTGGAGCATGTGGTGCGGAGGGATTTGGATTTTTTAGATGTAGCATTTGTAACAGCGCTGGGTCAGACATGGCTTTGTAAATCAAGCAGAGATCACCTCTAAGTAGGCAGTATGAGACAGAGAATAGTTGGAGTTTTTTAGTCTGTCCATATTGGACAAGTGTTTAAGGCCTACGATCCTCTTTGTCAGCTACTTTTGCAGCCTCTCCAATTGTTGCAGGTGTCCAGTGAGGTACACGCAAAATGGGGAATTGTACTCAATGACTGGCCTAATGAGGGAAGAGTAGAGGGAGACAATGACCTCTTTCTTCCTGGATGCAAAACCCCTAGTAATGAGTTGTGCCACATAGAAGGACATTCTGACCACAGTGGCAATGTGGTGATCAAAAGAGAGGTTGCTGTCAACCTGTGTTCCCATATCTCTTATAACACCTTCTGTGTTCAGTGGACTACCATTGATGTGGTAATTCATGGGAACTGGGTTTTTCACAAAGGGGATGACAACACATTTTTTGGTATTGAGATTAAGGCCATGGTTTTGACACCAGTGGGTGGTCTCAGTGAGGCCATTCTATAGGATGTCAACATCACTTGGGGAGTTAATAATGGCTCCCAACTTGCAATCATCTGCAAACTTTGTCACCCAGAGTCCCTTCAGTTGGCTTGGACTTCTGAGAAGTAGATACCAAACAGGAGAGGATCCAGGACCGAACCCTGTGGGACTCCACTCATGACTGGTCGGCAGTCTGACTTGGAGTCAGCGAATTTCACACTGTGGGTTCTATCTGTGAGCTAGTTTGCAACCCACCTAGTGATATTGATACCTTGCTTAGTGAGTTTTTCTGTGATTTCTGAGTGGGGAATGGTATCAAAGGCCTTGGCCAGATCAAGGTAGGCTGTATGAACCACTTTGCCTTCATCCACAACTCTGGTGACAGACTCAAAGAAGTCGACCAAGTTGAGCAAGCATGATCTACCCTTCACAAAACCAAACTGTGTGGGATCCACATTTGGAGAATCCCTGTATCCTTGTTTATTAGGTCCATAATGATGCATTCCATCGCTTTGCATATCAGACTTGTCATATTAATGGGATGATAGTTCCCAGGGTCTGTAGTTGCTCCTCCTTTGTGGAGAGGGATGACTGTAGCAGTGTGCCATTCAGTAGGGACAAAGCCTGAGGTGAGGCTGTGATTGAACAAGGCACACAGGTGAGGTGCCAGTTCACTCTGTAGTTCATGTAGAACACAGCCAGAGATATTGTCAGGTCCCATGAAAGCAGTACTTCTGGCCTTGGACAGTTCTGTTTTAATTTGTGCAGCAGTAATACTGGGTGCCTCACAATTTACTGGTATTGTGATTGGTCCTTTGGTGGGGGAGAGAGTGGTAAAGTTATCACTGAATCTGTCATCCAGTATATTGGCAAAATCTGTTGGCTCAGTATAGGCAGTACCATTGTGTAGTAGCTCAGCGCAAATCTGGGTATTGCCATGGAGATTCTTTACATAATTATAGAAGGCTTTGTGGTTGTCTTTACTATCTGCTGCAATTTTTTTTCACAGCTAGCTTTAGAGGATTTGATAAGGGATCTCAACTTTTTGTTGAGACTGATAAGGGAGTTTTTCCAGTCTTTGTACTTCACCTTATTCAGCATCAGTTTCCTCCTTCTGTTGTAGAGTTTGTTTATTGTAGGAGACTACCAGATTGGCTTCCTTTTTTTTTTTTTTGAGGAGAGTGTCTTAGTTCTATTGGGTATGGCGAGATCCATGCATTTGTGTACATGTTCGTAGAGTGCACTGGTGTATGATTCAGTGGTCATGCAACTATTCTCCATTTGCATGTGTGCTGTGAAGTTAGCCACGTTTGTTTTCAGGAGCCCAAAGTTAGCTTTGGAGACGTTTTTCATGGTGGTTACCTTCGTGGAGGGTGGGGGGTGGGAAGGATGTAGATTTGTGGATTTCCAAAGTGATTAGTTTGTGGTCAGATCTAACCAGGGAGGCATTGACTATTGGTGTAGAGCAATAGTCGCCCGTGTTAGTAATGACCAGGTCAAGGATGTTGCAACCTCTAGTGGGGGTAAGAATGAGCTGGTCCAGGCCACTGAAATTAATGAATTCCAAGAAAAATTGGGCAAGCATATTGGTACATGAGTAGTTTTCCCAGTTAATGGAGGGGTAGTTGAAGTCGCCCAGTATGAGAGTGTTAGGTTGGACCTTAATATTCTCCAGGTTGCTTAGGAACATGGAGTGTGAGTTTTGGGACATGATTGTTTGCCTATAACAGGCTATGACATGAATCGCTGTTTTACCCAATGTTAGCTGCACCTGAAGTATCTCTGATGCATTATGTTGGGCTACCAGTCTGGAGGTGTGCACATCCTTTATGAATATGGAAACACCACCACCTGTGGTGCTTCAGTCCAAGGTCTGGGGCCAAAAGGTGTGGAATGAGTTATAGCCTGGTAGTGAAGGGGTGCTTTCTGCTGCTTTGAACCAGTTCTCTGTTACAGCACAAATGTTGATGTTCTCTGTTTTAAGTAGTGCTTCAAACAAGAGCATTTTGAGATTTAGACTTCTAACATTGAGCAGCATGACCCTCAGATTACATTTTTTTGTAGCTGTTATAGTGGTAATTTGGTCTTTGGAACATCGCCTAAAAAAGGCACTATGGGGTGGCAAGAGCCTTGGCTATTATCCGGAAGCTTTTGTTAGTTACCATTCTACAGCCTGTTAAAACATTGCATTCCAACTCATCTGAATCCTATAACAGTATTTCCTTTGGTTGAGCTTCAATCTTTTGCCACAAGATTCTTCAGGAAACTGTTGTTAAATCTCAAACCAGGGTCTTGAACCGCTGACAGCTTGATGACTCAATGTCAAAACACCATGAACTGGGAAATTCTCACAGTGCTTCATGTGGTTGGTTGTCTTTTCTAGTCATGCTGTTTATCATGGATAAAGTTTTTTTTTTGTTAAACCAGTTCAGTCAGTGTGAATTTGATAAAACTGCAGTATGTAAATGCTGTATGTTGAATGATGGATGAAGTGAAAAAATGCCAGAAAATAAGAACTTAAAGGAGGAAATAGTCTGTAATATTGAAGAAGTGCTGGATGGCTCAACCAAAGGAATTTTAACAGTGACATTGAAAAGCTGACCTGATTTTAGCATTAAAGATATGGTATTATGTTAGAAGAAATTTAAGGGGGATGTTATGTCCATTAACAGGATTTTATATGTAAGTCATTTGAAAATGGCTGAAGTAGTGGGCTGTGATTTTTTTTAATGTACAGCACTAAGATCTCTGTCAAACAGAAAGTTAATGAGATGTCTGAAAGCAGATTGGAGCTTGCTGGAAATATAACTGTGTAAACCAGCAGCTGATCTCACCGGAGGATAAGGCTCATAGAAAGAATATAAGGCTGACTGGTGTGCTAGAAAAAGAAGCCATTTTTTGGACTTTTATTAAAGCAAAGATAGAAGCATGGTTTTGTGAAGACATCTTTGGGACATGAAAAAGTTGTTTGGTTGACATTGAATTTATCCAAAAGAAAATATCAGAAGCCTATGGTAATTTAAGTTCAGTTTATATCATATAATTATTCCCAATCTAGCATATCTATTTAATATGTCTTGGAAGGCTTGTCATGTCCTTGATGCACAGTGGGAGGCAATTGTTGTTCCTGGGCATACTATGGACAATTCCAGGCTACAAGTCTTACTTGTATTTTGGAAAAAGGATTTAATGGGCCTTGTTAACTACTATGCCTTCCAACTTTTGCTGATGAGGTCAATAAAAAGGCCAAAACATGCATGCCTACAGCTAGTGGGGTTTGGCTTCATTAGCCTAAATGTATCCATAAAAACTTAATAATAAAAAAAATAAATAAAAAATACATAAATAAATAAATAAAAAGCCATAGGTATTCAGACGCCATATATCTGAAATACTTGATGACTATGGGGTCATTTGCAAACATCCCATGGGGCTCCATAACAGAAGGTTTAAGGCATCATACAGTGAAAACTATAGCTTGGCTGGGTTTTTCTTGCAGTTTTTGCTGAATGGTTTGTCTGCAAGGACTTTTTACCTTTTAGTTTGGTATGAGAGAGGAGATGAAAGGAAATGTGCAAACTCTATTTGAAATGTTAAATGTAGCTTCTTGCTTTAGGAAACAAGAAAGTCATGAATTGCAAGTAAACTGTACTTCCAAAGGAGCATATCTCTAGAACAATGAATGGATGCAGGTATTAATGAGCAAACAGTTAAGAGATGTAAGCAAAATCTTGAGTGCTGATGGTCTATTGTTTTTGGGCTGATGTACTTAAACATTTATTCCTGAGAAACTTGTCCATTATGTATGACAGCACTGGTTTAATTAATGTTTGGGAAAGCAAGTGAGTAACATATTGTGATGTAATACTTTCTTAGAAAAGAAATTATGTAATCAGTTTATCCCAGGCTTTCTGAACAGAAATGAGAAACTGAAATGTACAAATATTTGTTACTGGTCTTAATCTTGTCTCAGTTTGATCATGTCACAGCAGGGACACCACGGTACATTCATCTAAGTGCTGCGAAAATCTGCATCTGCCTGTATTTTTTAAATTTTTATAGCATAGAGTAGCTCTGTCTAGTAATTCTTTTTGAAGAGACAGCTAGGATATTTATTTAGCTGTAGATCAAATTCTTATTTCTATATTTTGTCTGATAAATTGACTGTTGTTTTGATATTCCTTCTCATTCCTCTACCTGTGCAATCTGTATCTGCACTCTTTCATTTATTAAGTAAAAAGTATGTATTCACTTCAAGATCTTATGGCTGGCATTTATTATTTATTTATACATTTTGATTTGACATATGAAAATATGGATTGAAAAAGCTCAAGGTATCCCACTTCTGAAGGAACTAGATTACTTGAGCCTACCACTTGTGAAATATTAATCTTGATATATGTATACATGGCTAAATCAAGAGTAATCTTATAGCAAATGTCTCTGCATTTCTATCCCTACAGCTGAGTGTGCCTCCAGGTGTTTCTGCAGTTAACTTCTACTGCACCTGTAGGTGTCAAATACTGCTTTTTCATATTTACATTAATAATTCCAAAACCATGCTACATACAAGGTATCAGATTATTTTATCTTGAAGCATACATGATGGCAAATACAATTGTATTGATATCTGACCTCTGTCAATGAGTACTTGTTAGAACTGTAAGGTGATAACTTCACGTTTTAAAGGTTCAAGCCACACCCACTGGGAGTTAAAGGTACACATGCAAAAGAGCTGTACTGGACTGGAGGGAATGAGTTAACATGGTGGTAGTACTGTCATGCCAGGATGAAAGTTGTGGAAAGTTGGAGAATTCTTCCAGCCTTCTCTGGGGAGTGTGTGTGTGTGTGTGTGTGTGTGTGTGTGTGTGTGTGTGTGTGTGTGTGTGTGTGTGTGTGTGTGTGTGTGTGTGTGTGTGTGTGTTTATGTGCACATGTGTGTGTGTGTGTGTGTGTGTGTGTGTGTGTGTGTGTGTGTGTGTGTGTAAATAACTTTTTTGCTGAAAGTGTGGAGAGAAAGGGGCTTGGGTGGTAGACCAAAATCCCAGCTCGGTAAGTGGCCTGTGTACTGTCTCTTCTGGATGTGGATATTGAAAGGTCATACTCATTAGTGCACTGCATATTCCTCTTTTGTTCTTGAAGCCAGGTTGCATTTCATGAATTGATTATTGAGTTAGACTTATTTGCCCTTTATTTCTTTCTTTTACTTTAACCTGTTGGATGCCAGTGGTGTGACTCAAGACCATTCATCTGGTGCCATCTTGGTCCTTCCTTCACATCTGGTCAGCAGTTGTGGGATTCAAACCACATCCATGCCATCTGGTTATGACAGTGCCATCTTGTGATGTACATTTTTCTTATTGAGTCATTCCTATGTGTGGACATTATGCCACCTTTATTTAGATTATTGTTCAGACACCATTTAGAGTATCAATCATCATTATGCACATATTGGGTGAAACAGATCATTAGAAAGGTTCAACTGGTATTTTAGTAAGAGAATAAATGGAATAAAAAAGAATTAGTTACACAGAAAGATTTACAGACAATTTTGATTGTAATATGTTGTTGATGCACAACTATTTTATTAACAAAGTACTAGCCAAATATATTAGGTTTAGCTTTAAAAAATACCTCATTTAATAACACAAGCATCAAGTTAACGATATACAGAAATATAACAGAAATCTAAAAAAAATATGTTTTGCAATTCAGTGTGTTATTTTATGGAATCAACTTCAGTTACTTTTGAAACAATCTAATGTAGGAAACTGTAAGACTTCATTTGCTTGTGGGCTGGGAGCAGGATTTAAGACCCTGACTTCTAATGGATGTAGACTCATTAATGACCTTTAAATGTCATGAGAATTTTTATACAATACATTGTAAAATTACAGTTATAACTTTTTTCATAAATAACTTTCATTGCTATGTACACCACTTTCTTTGTAGGATAGACTGTTGCCATATGTTCCTGTACAATGGCTGTATGTTCCCATGTAACTGGCATCAAGACTTTCAGCCTATCATGTAAGCTGATATAGTATTTGCTGAATACTTAAAGGGCAAAGACGTAGTTGGCCAACTACACAATTTTGCCCTTTTCTCCACTGCAGTGTGATCTCGGAGTTGGTATATTAAGTTGTGGGGTGTGGGGGCACAGCTCCTCGCATGGGTGGGTTTGGTTTAGGTAAATTTAGCTCCGTTGTGTTGCGGGGCAAGTATTTGTTTGCCCTTTAAGTATTCAGCAAATTGTGGAAGTGAATTTCACTGAATACTTATCAGCAATGTAGTGTTTGCTGTTATGGTGTTTCGACGGCGTAATATAGACCCCTTTTGTGCAATTCCACCGTGATGTATTATCACTGTAATAGATGTGTAAAAATAAAGTTTTTGCAAAAGGAATTGCAGAACATCCTTGGCAGAGGTTTCTGGTAAGACCCTTAGACAGTGTGATGAAAAATGTCAAACCAAAATATTGTGAAAGATCTAAGTTACAGGTACTTGTTGAAAATATACAAGAGTGAACCAATAATGGCAAGATTATAAAAGCTTACCTGCATATGTTGGGATCTAAATAAATGAAGTTATATCTGCTGTGCAGGAAGGAAGACTAGTATACATAGGCATAATAAAAAGGTGTGGAGGGAATGTAGGTTGGTTAATCAACTGTGGGACATTAAAATATGATTTTGCAGGTAGCAACAAGAAATTTTATTACAAAAAAGATGGATGACATGTATTTATTTTGGGGAATTGTTACTAGCAGATTGTCCAATCTAGTCTCATTTTGAAGGGTTGTTGCAGGGAAAACTGGAAAACAAGAGTGAGAGGATGAAAAGGTTATGTCTTAGATGACTAGTCAGTCAAAAGATGAATGCAAATATATGTAAACTGAAAAAGTGGCCAGAGAGAAGACTGTCTAAATCAATTTTCTTTGGAGGCAAATCTACTCATGCATACTATAGGGGTAGCACTCCCATATCCAACACTTAAAATAATTGAATGTAACTTTCAGCCCTTTATAGTAACAGGAGAAAACCTTAATAGTTTTGCAACTGGAAATCAAAATTAAATCACTGTATACTTTTAGCAACTTCCCAGTTGTTGAAGCAAATGACTCCCAGGGCAGGTTTTAATATACTTTTTACAATGTGTTTATAGTTCATAAAGGACATTTGTTTTAGTTCCTGGTCTTGTCAATGACAGAATGAATACTGACCAGAATCAGCAATGCTTGTATTCAGGCATTTTTGAGCCATTTATGCTGCCATGCCTGCTGATTGTCAAGCCTTTCCTTGATCTGACATACCTGTCCAAGGTAGGGCTGTCATCCAATCAACCATGAGGGTAGTTTGTGCTCTTCCCAACATACAGGTAATTATGATTTCTTTTTAATTTAATGGTCTAGCCCACATCCGGGTGGTAACATGTATACTTATATCACTGCAAGGGGTGCCTATGCCCTCTAGTTCAGCTATGTGTGTTCTCCTACATTCAGTGATAGAGGCTATCATCAGTGAACTGGGTGATCATATCCATGTCTTTCCAGCACTAGCACCCTACATGATGTCGAGTATCCACTCCCACACCAAAACCCACTTAACATGACAGCAGCAGCACAAGCTTCGTAGAACTGAATCTATGTCAGTTTATCAAAAAATCACATTGTTGAAACCAATATGGTCAAAACCATATGGTTCACAATGCAGTTAATCGAAAAACGGACATAACTCCACAGAACACCTGCCAACAACACAAACATTTTTGCACGGGGTCAAGCTCCCCTGCATCACCACAGCCCCCGCTAATTATTTATACCAATTCCAAGATTACACTACAGTGAGGAAAAGGGCAAATTCGCCAATCCCTGCTATACCATGATCTCAGTCAGAGTAATTCGACAAACCAAATTGTCGACCATATGGCTCCACCATATGGGTTTCTACACTTTGGTCTTTTGACCAATTGATATAGACCTGTAGGAACCATAATTCCCCCATGGTTCTGCCCATCCTATCTGCCTGTGCCCTCAAGTATCCTTATATGCTCAAGCATGTAATCAAACCCAGTGCACTTGAGTGGTGGTCATGACGTTATCCTTCTACATCTCCAGTGCAGGCATAGTGTTTAATCATTTGTTGTATACAGAGACATTATTAGGGATATTGGTAGGCTGTCAAGCTGAGTGAGTGGAAGGCTAGCTATTTGCAAAGATTCTCCACATCATAAGAAAACAAATTAGCATTTCATGAAGAATATATCATCTTGGAGATTCATCTTGGTGCATCGAACATCCAGTAAGGGCAAGGGTATGCTATCTCATTGTATAAAATGTTGTCAGGAAACTGTAGTGTTGGGATTGTGTATGTTTATTTTTTATTTTTGAAGGAAATGTACACTTAAGGCTTACACTTTTTCAAGGGTTTGTTATGTCAGAAAGTAGTTTATTGAGAAACAGTTAACTGTTTATCAGGATTTGCTAATTTTGATATTTAATAACTTATTTAGACAGGTAAATGGGTAACATCTCCCAGCTGCCACAAAACAAATGAAGTACAGTTAAAAAGTTACTCCTTGAACTGTGCTTTGGGGATCCACAATTATTGATCTAACACACACATTACAAAATAATGAAATTAATATATCTAAAAGATGCAACATCGTGAGTACAACGACTTGCAGTACAAGACATCTCATAAAGTTTAAATACATCATTTGGCAGGCGTTCTTCTTCTGTGCCATTGATTTCTATGCATACTGCAAACAAGGTACGACAATGTGACTAACTAAAAAAATTGGAAAAAAAAATTTTATTTTCTTCTTGTCACACAAAGTTAGAAAACACATTCCAGCATATTAACTTAAATAATGGTTGAAGCAGTAAGATATTGACAAATCATTGTACCAATCAAATGGCTGCAACCATAGTAGAAATATCACAGAAGGTAATCAGTTTGGGTGAGCTGGCACAGTTTTGATTTTCTCTGTTTGCGGGAATTGGCACCAGGAGAATTAGACACCCCACCCAGTGACATTCCATAACAATTTGAAATGATGAGGTAGGGAAGACTATTAGGAGGATAAAGGACATGTTTTCTTTATTGTTACATCAAAATAAAACAAACTAAAAAAAAGCAGCTGTGGTATGCAGTGGAAGATTTCCATTATTTCCAAAAATTCTCAGCACTGAAGGATTATTCACTAAAAAGACTGAAATATGGACTAAAAGAACATATCCAAGAAAGTACAAATCAAAACTATGGTTCATTACTTATCACATAAGAATGTGCCTTGCATTGTAGCCTTCCTTTCACATTGCTGAAGATTCAAGATGATGGAGCTGAAGGAAAAGTGCAGGAGACTTGACATCAACTTGATCTTGTTGAAGCAATGGCTTAGAGTAAGATTTGATGAATCCCTGCTAATGAGCTTTGAGCAAGCAGATGTGTTGAGTGCACATGTGTTTATGTACACCCTGATTTAAACTGGCTGCCTCCTCTCCTTTCTCCCCCTTCTAAAACAGGGCAAATCTTAGCCATTGTGGGGTCTAATTTGGAACATTTTGATGGGGCCCTCATCTGGTCCCCCCATTACCCACCACATTTCTCCATACACTTCCTATTTTCTTGAATTGAAGACTAGTTCAGATTTGGTATCATGAATGCATGATCTTAATATATATTCAAGTAAAATAATTTGTTTACTTTGAGCTTATTTTTTGTCATAAGATATGTTATAACAGAAGTAAACTACTAGACTCCTGGATCACCTCCTATTCCAACATCTCCTGTAGCTCTTCTTTCAGGATCTGTTCAACTCAGTAAGGCCCAATGTAAGGACATTGCTTGATGGGCCACTGTGTTCCAGTGTCAACATACTGTGTCATCAGATGGGTGCACTCTGGCTTACCAGTGAACATGTTCCCAAACACTGTACTTCTGTCTGGATCTTCTGAATCTGGGTAGGAGACAGCTGCACATTTTTCCCTTGCCCCCCCCCCCCGACACACGCACACCTGTTTTACAGTATTTTATTATTTTTTTTCTGTTTCTCTCCTTCACTGCCTTCCCCTCATTCGACTCATGACATACTCATCTTGGGTCTGTATTAGATCATCAAAATTGCAGAATTTCGAATGATCTAATATCAAGCCCAATATCATGAATGCTGAAAACAGAGAAGCTGCACAAAACCGAATTCTCCTAGGGAAAGAATTCAGTTGGCCGTTGTTGTGGCTTCGCTGTTTTCAGCGATGCGGTGGAAAGTTACGGGTTGGGTTAAGGTAAGTGTGTGATTGTGCAGACGTTCGCATTAGGACATGGGTTGGGTGAGTTAAGGTTAGGGCGCGGGTCAGGTAAGTGTGCGATTGTGACAGAATTTGGAGTTGGGGTGGGTTAAGTGAGTTAGGGTTAGGGCGCGGGTGAGGTGAGTGTGTGATAGTGAAAATTTAGGGTTGGGGCGGGTTAAGTGAGTTAGGGTTAGGATGCGGGTGAGGTGAGTGTGCGATAGTGAGAATTTGGGGTTGGGGCAGGTTAAGTGAGTTAGGGTTAGGGTGCGGGTGAGGTGAGTGTGTGATAGTGACGGACCATAGGGTTAGGGTCTGGGTTAAGGTAAGTGGATAGATAGTAGTGTATGTGCAGTGTAGTGTAAGGTTAGATGTAACTTTTAAATGTATGTGTGTGGATTGCTGCTTTTTAGTGTGCTTGTGGTGTGTGTGCTTCTCAGAACAGCAAATTTTTTCCTTGGGAAAAAATTTGCTGTTTTGTGGTTTCGATATTGTTAGGGTTCGGGTGTTGCAGTTCGATGTTACGGCATTCGATAATGAGCCGTTTCGATGATCTGATATAGACCCACTCATCTTCACATCTCATACCCAACAATTATACATACAGGATGATGCACATTCT
This sequence comes from Protopterus annectens, assembly GCF_019279795.1. NCBI lineage: Eukaryota > Metazoa > Chordata > Ceratodontiformes > Protopteridae > Protopterus > Protopterus annectens. The sequence goes on along the minus strand of NC_056726.1, from coordinate 1,812,878,054 downwards.
TTTCTCCATGGAAACGTTTTGCTATGTGATGTTATGACAGTGTACAAGTAGTCTTCTTACCTATTTTACTACTTACTTTGCTGACTGAAGTCTTGAAGCACATCTCACCCAAAAAATATTTAATATAGTAGAAAACTGGTTCATACAGCGCTGCCTCCTCCTGAACTCCAAAAAAACAAAACTATTGCTCTTCACTCCCAACGCAAAAGTCCCGCCCAATAAACTTCACAATTTCTTGTAATAATGGTATTGTCCTATCTCCTGACCCAACCACAAAACTGTTAGGTGTTATAACTGACCACAACATTCTCTGACACGCACATTAACTCTACAATAAAAACATTAAATAGAAAACTAGGCTCCCTCTATAGGATTAAACCCTTCCTCACTCCAAAAGTTAGAACCACTATTGCCCACACCCATCTTATCTCCACCCTCCTCTATGCCTCACCCATTTATACCAATCTATCCAAAACTAACCTCAACAAACTGGCAACCTCCTATAACAATATTGCCAGATTTGCCACTGGCTTCCCATTTAGAACCCACCATTGTCACAATCTAAAGCAGCTAGGATGGCTGGAACTTCATAATCAGCTTCAGTTTCACCAACTTATTATTGCCCACAAGACCCTTCATCATCCTAGCTATACTCCAATACTCACTAGCCTTATCACCTTCTACAAAAATCTTACGACCCTACGCTCTGCAACTAAATTACTGGTAGCCATTCATAAATCCACAATAAGGCAGGAGACTCACTGTTTTCGAACACCGTGGGGAAAACATGGAACTTACTTCCCAGTGAACTCTCATCTCTTCCCTCAGCACTACTTTTCAAAAAGCAACAAAGTTTACCTTAATTCTCGCTGGCTATGCCGGTGCACTAACCCAGACTAATAATCCCCTCCTGCTATGTTCATTGCTTACTTATCTCACTACTGCTGCTTTCTGTCGACCTCCTCCATGAACCTCAGAAAATATGATCTGTAAGCTACTGAAGTCTGTCTTGATTTATCTTTACGGGGAACCTCTACAGAGTATAAACTGGCTTAGCAAGCTATCAACTGTATAGACACATCCCTACAAACATTTACTTGTTTTTTTTCTTTTTAATATGTTAGTAACCTCAGTACAATGCTATATGTAACTACTTCCAGCCCTGGTCTTACTATTTATTGTACTGTACAATGCTATATGTAACAATTTGCATCCCTGGTCTTACTATCGATTGTACTAATGTTGCTATTATCTCTATTGGAGCTTATCTCCCTGGGCCTCTACTGAAAATGGACATATATCCAGTTAGAATAGCCCGGTCAACAAATGTAAAATAAATAAATATACTTATGATTGTAAGAAAAAACAAAATGATACCTATAAAACACTGGACATCTTCGCTATAACACAATGAAATATAAATCAAGCAAAAAAGTAGCAAAGGTCTGGCTTTAAACTGTCCAACAGGCATAAATATCCAGGCAGAATCCAATAATATTGAGCAGCTCTATTTTATTCAGCACAAGAGCTTTCACAATAGCTTCATCAGGTGCATACTGATAAATGAATAAATAAAATGCACACCTTATATAGTCATTACAATCACATGACATCAATTAATATTTAAAATGAAACAGCATACTAAAAACTTGCCACAAAATACAATACATATAAACATATAAAACACTATTATGTGCATTGTTAAAATACACAAATAGATCATTTATGTAAACATCTCTTTTGTAAAATGGGTTTTAACGGTATATACTCATTGAGGCCATGTCCATAGTTGGCTCTAAGCCTTACTATCCATTGTGCCTCTATTTCTTCAGTTCTTGCTCTAATATTACCTCCCCTAATGCTAGTAAAATTCCTTCCTAATACAGTAAACTTAAATGTATGATGTGTATCAGTGTTTCTCACATGTTTAGCCAGAGCATTCGTAATATTGAATTTCTTTATGTGGTATAAATGCTCTCTAATTCTTTCCCTTTGAATCAGTCAACAGAGCTGTGGATGAAGGCAAGGTGGTTCATACAGCCTACCTTGATCTTGCCAAGGCCTTTGATACCATTCCCCACTCAGGAATCATAGAAAAACTCACTAAGCTAGGCATCAACCCCCATATCACTAGGTGGGTTGCAAATTGGCTCACAGATAGAACCCACAGTGTGAAAGTAGCCGACTCCAGGTCAGACTGCTGACCAGTCATGAGTGGATGGCAATGCCACTGCTTTTGATCAGACATACATGGCTACTTAACTCATCCAAATTCAATCTCCTCATTTTATTGTCCTCCTTAAAGGGGTACCCTCAGCCTTTCCTCTCATTCATTTTTCTTAGCACTTGAAAATGCAAAGTGGCATGCAAACCGCATGTGGTGCTGAGCACGATGGATTTCTCTGTGTCAGCCAGGAGGTGTAGGGACTGCCTCCCTTAAAGGAGAACTTGTACTGTGGGCTGATAGTCTGAAACAGACTGGACATAATGAGGAGCAGACATATACATATGACATGGGGAGGTTTATTGTTTGGGTTAAGATTAGGAAAAATGTATGGCACACCAAGTGCATAGACAGAGAGGGAGATAATTATGCTCATGCACATCAGACACTTGTAGGTAACTGTGTCATGCATTTTATTTATTTAGTTAGTTAGTTATTACATTATGACTGTAGTGATCTGCAAACACTTTTCATCCATGACTCTGGCCAAGAGAGGCAGCAGATGGACTTTTACGACATTCATAAAGACAAAGGAATACTTGAAATTTGCCATTACATTAGATGCATCATTTATAGTACATATGCATTATGCACAGTCTAATATAAAGACATTTCCATGAAGATTAACAATTAACTTAGTTTTTTTAAGATGGAAAACCCTTACATGTTTAATTAGTAAGAACTGAAGGTGGCAAGTACAGGCAACTTATTAGCCATTGTCCTGAAAGGAAACAGAAACAGCTTCATTTTAAGGTACTCCTTCAGTTTTGTCCTCAGTGCTTTTAATGCTACTTGTTTTCTCACTTTTGTTGGGAGGTGATTCCAAATGGAAGAGCTAAGTTTAGAAAATGCTTTCTCCCTGTTGTGGTTCTGAATCAGGAGTCTGATGAAAGCAGAATGTGTCTTCCAGATTATCCCAGTGTAGTTTTGTTGTTTAACTTGGAGTTTATTCTTTAAGGATAGGCACTGGATCTGTTTGAGGACTTTTGAGTAACAGTGAGCTAAATAGCAGGGTAGCTTTGTTGTTCACAGGTAGCTTGCAAGGAGGTCAGACTAATGAGTGCAGGAATCTGCCAGAAAAATAAACCTCCTTATTTTGTTTTCAGCAGTCAGCTTGTTACAGGTGTGGGAAATGGAAAGAAAGTTTAGAAGAAATCCCTATTGCATTTTATGGATGAGATTATTCCTTGCCATGCAACAACGAGCCACGGGGAAAGAAAATGGGCAATTCTATAGCACAGTTTAAGATGAGTTAGAGTTTTACTAACAACCCTGTGTGTATGCTGAGCAAAGAATAAAGTAGAGTCAAGAGTTAATCCAAGAAATCTTTGTTCTTATCAGCTAAGTATTGACTAGAGGCAAACAGTAAACTACAGATCTACACTGATGTGTGATTTAACAGAAATTGCCTGGAGTTTTTTTTTTTTCCTTTTTTTTTTTTTTTTTTTTTTTTTTTGCTGTGGCTCCAAAAACTAGTTTATCATTTTCATTCTACATCAGCAGTATTATTACTGGACACAAAAAATAAGTTCATATGCATACATGACTATTTCAATGTTCAGAAGACCATTTGGAAGGTCATTTAGAAAAAGCAAAAAGAGCCTTGTGGTATCCCATTTTGGAGTGTGCCAGGTTCAGAGAGTGAGATACTTGAGTATACATGGAAGGTTCTGGTCTCAAAGTAACTTTAAAACCATCCCAAAGTATTCATTACAAAGTTAAGTTTACTGAGTTTAATAAACAATGGTGTGTTATTTACAGTTTCAAAGACACAGGTTAAGTTGATAAAAAGGCCTACAATAAAAAGACCACCATTCATAATTTTGAATATGTTACCAGCTGCAGCGTTTACTGCAATCATAGTACTGAATGAGTTACAAAAAAACATGTTGTTCTTCGCATAGAAGATGGCATTAATTTATTTATTCAAAGTGCTGCTTTTAGACAATTTTTAAACATTTATGCTAGTGGACACAATTTGACTTTGGGCTATAGTCTTTCAGTCTTTTGGACTAGAGACATTATTTATGGTGCCATGTTTGAATGGGGAAGTAAAGATACCAGAGGATAAGGATATATTGTACATACTGGTGAATGGTTTAGCAATGAATGCCAAAAGCTTTCTACAGAAGGTTGGGTGGACATTGTGAATCTAGCTGTTGATCTAGAATTAAGGTTGTTTAGGGCTTTTTGACTTCCTTCACAGTTGCGTAAAATGAAATGTTGGGCAAAAAGTGGCAAGTGGATATAACTGTGTGTGATGAAAGGCGGTACTGCCAGCACAGCTAGCTGAAATTTTGTAAATAATTATATGTCATTTGTAAATATCAAACTGATTTATATAAGATATTTGTGTTACAACTGTATTAAAACATTATGTCATACAAGATGCTGGTGTTACAAATATATTAGAATTGTATGTCATGCATATATCAAACTGATTTATACAGACGTTTATGTTAAAAAGTTATTTGTAAAGTGTTTGGGTTTAAATGTATTCACAGTGTGTCTTACTGGAGAGAACAGAAATGTACATGCACTAGTGTAACTGTTTAAATGTATATGTTTTAACAAAGGAAACTGGAGGGTTAACCTCAGTCCAGCAAACTTTAGAAAAATATCTAAAATTTTTAAATCACTTTATAGGTTAGGCCATAAAGATGCTATCTCACAGAATTCAGTGTAGCTAGAGACACAAAGTTTGTATTAGGAAGTTTTCTATATTGGCTTTATGATGAACTAATCACTACTCTGGAAGCATAGAGGTATGCAATTGTTTTGACTTCCAGTGCCTACCATATTTATTTGGTGAGACTGTGTGGACTACTCCTAATAGTCTTGCTCTTATTCAAACTGCCATTTGTATTAGTATTAATAGTACACAGTAAAATTTGACACCTTTTGTTAAGGGCATTAAAGTAGCTGGCAAGGGGTTCTGGTGACAGTGGTAATTACCTTATAATCTGGGTAGAAGGGGGCATAACTGGTAAACCTGTGCCAGCCTTTCCCAGGTATGTGTGTGTAAAGCAAATCTCCAAGTGTGTATGTGTCAGCTACTAGGGCAGGGATATGGAGCAGTGGTTGAACAGATAGAGTATTGTAGGACTTGGCTTGGAACCCTGACTGAGGACTCAAATCTATAGTTATTCCAGTGGGGAGTCTTACTGGGGATCTGGAGACAGAGGGAGAAACTATCCCCAGATTGACTGTGGTCTCTGTGTGCTCATAAGAGAAATTGCACCTGATGCAGAGAGCTGCATCTGGAAATGCTATGTGTGTACCTGCTTAACCTCTCAGTGAATGTCTCCCACTGGCGTCAGTGGTAAGGATTGAGGGTCCTTGATTACTGGCCCAGAGGTTAGGCATCACATATTTATTTGTGGCAGTGGTGGATTTACCATATCACATATTGGGATTCAGTTGTATGAATATTGAGCTCCTGTAAACAGAAATCACTAAAGAAGGTATGCGTACTCTCAAGCAGTGACATGGTAGACATTCAGAGTTTCATATCACAATACTTTATTTATTTATTTTTTGCAAGATTAGTTGTCAGAGAGAGCAGGCAAGGCTGTAAGCAGAGGATTATGGCAAGCTGACAAGGAATCAGTTGGTGGAGGTGTCCTAAGCCAAAGGACTGGTGCATGCCAAACTGACTAAAGGGGAAATTATTGCAGCTTTAGTCTCAGCTGCATCACAGACCAGCAACCAGGAAGACACCCAGACTGGACTTAGGGATGTACAACTCTCAGAAAATGGACAGTTCAACTTTTCCTCAGAGAACTTAAAAATCTGTCTGGAGTTAAAGAGACTTGAACTGAAAGCCAGAAAGATGGAATTAGAATCAGCAGAGAGAGATGAGACATCTGAAAGCTGAAGAAAATGAGATGCAGAGGCAACACGAAAAGGAGATGCTGACTCTTTGCAAGGGTAATGGAGGTAATGGGGAAGGGAATAACTGGACCACAGAAGCAATAAAGGTCAGTAAATTTCTTCCACAATTTGCAGAGGGTGATACTTTTATTCATATGTTTGACAGGGTATGTAAACAGTATAATTTTGACCAAGGGCTCTGGGTACAGTTCCTGTCCCCCTTACTCCATGGTAATGCTGTAACTGCTGTTTTTCAGTTGTTTGATATTAATTGTCTAGACTACAACCAAGTAAAGAAATGTTTATTTGAGTGTTTTAAGTTAACACCTGAAACTTATAGAAAAAAATGTTGGGAGCATAGAAGCAAGGCAGGTGAAAGTGTGTGAGATTATATTGTTGAGTTAAGCACTTATTTTCATAGGTGGGTGAGTGGGTGTCAGATCACCACTTTTGAAGGGCTGGTAGACTTTTGGGTGAGGAAACAAGCCCTTAGTACTTTGCCTGAGGACATCAGAATCTGGTTGGCAGATATGGAATGCAATACCGCAAATGAGATGGGAAAAAAAGGAGACCTGTACCTAGCAAGCAGGGCATCATTTCACAGGAAAGGAATGCCCAGTGCTGCACGTGGTTATAAGGGAACCCATGGTGGGCAGCCTAAACCACTCTAATAGCATCTACCAGTAACAAGGGAAGCCACTAGTTCAGGTACATGGCCAGGATCAAGGGTTAAATGTTTTAAATATAACCAGTGGGGCCATGTAGCATATAGATGACTGCAGAGGTAAGGTGAGGAACAAAAGGTAGGGGAACCATAAAGTGGGAATAAGAGAATGCTAGTGGTAAGTTGTCTGGAGACAAGAAGGGTACCAAACTACCACAAGAAGGTATATCCTATCTTAATAGATGGGAAACAGGCCAATCCTAAGAGAGGCACAACCTCTAACTTAAGTATTCTGAAAACTGCATGGTTAAAGACAAGCACCACTTGCTTGGGCTGTCTACTCCAGTCAGTCCTTTAGGAGGGACCCCATTCCAAATACCTTTGGCTAGGGTTCATCTTGACTGTGAAGGTGGAAAAGGAAGCAATCAGGCAGGTATGTTTGAGGATACCCATGCAGATGTCCTGATAGAGAATTATTTTGATAATACAGTACATTGTGTGCATGCAGTGACATGCAGTCAGGCTTGAAGATAGGCATGTGGATCTAGTAGTCTGGGGGGAGGACTCAGACAGACAGCACACTTGAGGCCATGACAGGTGAGTTGGCTACTTCAGGGAGAGAGCTACCCTGTAGCAGTGAGACTGAAGGTAAACCATAGCTGCTGGTGGGTACTGATGTTCCCTTGGACAGAGTGACTGCAATGGCATAGGTGAGTAGTAGTACCTAGGCTGACACTGAGACACCGCTGTCAGAGGATACCAGACTTCTTGTGGAAAGGGAGCTGGGAAGGGTTACAAAGAGAGAGTTGAGACAGGCTCAGGTCTCAGACCCTACATTTCAAGGCTTAAGGGAGGTAGCTAGGGAGGCACCTGATTCTCAAGGAAAATGGGATTCTGTATACTGGAACAAAAGGTTACTGCATAGAGTATGGACCCCTGAGGAAGGGCTAGAAGGTGAGAGAATACAGCAGTTGGTAGTGCCCAGAGCCTACCATCTGGCATTTCTAGCCACAGCCCATGACATTCCCTGTGCAGGTCATATGGGCATAAAGCATGCCAAGAGATGTATTATGCAGAACTTTTATTGGCCTGGAGATACAAGGGATGTAACAGGATACTGCAGGACCTGTGAGCAGTGCAAAAAAGTAGGCAAAGCAGGAGGCAAGGTCAAAGCTCCTTTGATGCCTTTGCCTGTGATTAAGGAGCCATTTCAGAGGGTAGCTATGGATATCGTGGGATCTCTGAGTACCCCACATTCCACAGGGAAGAAATATATTTTAGTGGTAGTAGATTATATTGCCAGATAATCTAAAGCAGTGGCCCTGTCCTGCAGTGAGGCAGAAAATGTGGTAAATGCTTTGTTAGATATTTTCAGGAGGGTAAGTTTCCCAAAAGAAATACTAAATGACAGAGGTGTTAACTTCATGTTAGACCTGCTGGCTTATCTAAGGAAGCTTAAGACCACCCCCTACCACTCCCCATGCTCATGGCCTGTTGGAGAGGTTAAACTCTACACTAACGACCATGCTATGGGCATTTGCAGAAAAGTTTAAGAGGGTGTGAGACAAATATTTGCCACATCTATTGTTTGCTTACAGAGAGGTGCCCCAGGAATCCACAGGGTTCTCATCTTTTGAGTTGCTGTATGGGCATAGGGTAAGGGGACCTCTAGATCTGATTTGTGATTAGTGGCAGGGTGAGTGTGAATCTCGCAAGGAGTCTGTTGTGGCATATGTCCTAAATCTCAGGACAAGGCTCAGGAAACTCATGGGCTTGGCCCAGGAGAACCTGGCAGGAGTCCAACAGCAGAAAAAGGACTGGGATGACAGAAAAGCTTGAGTGATAGCATATGCTGTGGGGCAGCAGGTTATTGCTTATTCCTGTCAGACACAATAAGCTGCAGGCAGCTTGGGAGGGACCCTTCTAAGTGGTAAGGAAAGTCAGTGATGTTAACTACATAGTAGAACTGCTAGGCAGGAGGCAGGAGCACAAACTGTACCATGTTAACATGATCAACAAATGTAAAATAAATAAATAAAATAAATAAATAAATCAATAAATTAAACCTTACCATGATAGGGAGGCCCTGGTGCTAAGTAATTGCAGTAGAAGGCAGGAGGAGTATGAGGGGGATATATGGCTACAGGGAGTCAGCCAGCAAAAATCCAAAGTTAGTATAGTGGAGCATAGGGTTGCAGGCATATGATATGATGGTGCAGCACTGTACTGGGGTCAGCAATGTCAAGGCAGCTGGGATCTCAAGACAAGGTATGGGGTAATGTATTCCCAGGCTCATCCCCCTCAAGCAACATTTCTCAAGAGGCACTTGAAAACCAGCTTAAGTATTCGAAGGGGAGAGAGGTGTGATGAAAGGAGGTACTGCCAGCACAACTAGCTGAAATTTGTAAATAATTATATGCCATTTGTGAATATCAAACTGATTTATATTTATGCAAGATGGTTGTGTTACACTTGTATTATAACTGTATGTCATACAAGATGCTGGTGTTACAAATGCATTAGAACTGTATGTCATGTGTACATTAAACTGATTTGTACAGACATTTGTATTGAAAAGGTATGTGTAAAGTGCTTGGGTTTAAATGTATCCACAGTGTACCTTACTGGAGAGAACACAAATGCACATGCACTAGTGTAATTGTTTAAATGTATATGTTTTAATAGAGGAAACTGGAGGGTTAACCTCAGTTCAGCAAACTTCAGAAAAATATCTAAAATTAAATCACTTTATAGTCTAGGCCATAAAGCTGCTATCTCACAGGTTTCAATGCAGCCAAAGACACAAAGTCCGTACTAGGAAGCTTACTGTTTTGTCTTTGGGATGAACTAATCACTACTCTGGAAGCACAGAGGTATGCAATTGTTTTGCGACTTCCAGCACCTGCCAAATATCTGAGCAAAAGCCCTTGTTTGTGTATTCTTACGGGTAGGTGCTAAATACTGCCAGCTGCCAGCAATGGAGGTTTGCATGAGAATTAGAAGTCAGATGACCAGAAATTATGTCAGGGTACTGTAGGACCTCTGAGCAGTGCCAAAAAGTAGGTAAAGCAGGAGACAATGTCAAAGCTCTTTTGACCGGCAGTGTTATTTCAGATATTATTTTGAGAAGTCTTTTAGAGAGAGAGTGAGCATTCTGTATTCTGCCTTGGGCCTGACAACAACAAGAACCATTCACCACATCATCTGGCTTGCTCTATTAAGTAAGCTATTAGGGATTAATAATAATTCTCTTAGATTTAGTCAGGAATATAGTGAAGCTTAGTTTAGATATTGTTTTTCTTTATTTGTCTGTGCCTGTCCTGCAATGTTATTTTAAATATTTCCTGTGATTTTGAACTCTGATGTCACTGTGAATATATACTTAGTATTTTATTGTTCTTTTATTATTTATTATTAACTATATTTAAACCTTTCACTGTGGCTGATCTTTGTAGAGATATTTAAGTTGTGAGAGTACTTGCATATTTATTTGGTGACACTGTTTGGGCCACTCCTAATAGCCTTACTCGTGGTCAAACTCCCATTTGTATTAGTATTAATTTTACACAGTAAAATTGGACACCCTTTCTTAAGGGCTTTAAAGTAGCTGGTGAAGGGTTCTGGTGGCAGTGGTAACTACTTTATAGTCTGGGAAGAAGGGGGCATAGCTAGTAAATCTGTGCCAGCCTTTTCCAGGTGTGTGTGTGTGTGTGTGTGTGTGTGTGTGTGTGTGTGTGTGTGTGTGTGTGTGTGTGTGTGTATGTGTGTGTGTGTGTGTGTGTGTATAAAACAAATCTCCAAGCATGTGTGTGTGTCAGCTACTTGGTCAGGGACATGAAGCACTGCTTGAACAGAGAGAGGATTGGAGGACTTGGCTTGGAATCCTGGCTAAGGACTCAATTCAATAGTTGTGCCAGTGGGGAGTCTTATTGGGGATCTGAATGAGAAACCAGCCCCAGACTTACTGTGATCTCTGTGTGCTCTTAAAGGAGATTGCACTTGATGCAGAGAGCAGCATCTGGAAAAACAGCATGTACCTGTTTAATCTCTCAGTGAATGTTCCCCACTGGTGCCAGTGGTGAGAATTGAGGATCCTTGATTACTGGCCCAGAGGTGGGCCGTCACACTGTGAACCAGGTATGCCAGTAAGGGTAGCTGCAAGACAGGGTTGTGGAGAGAATTTATTACAAGTTCTTGTATTGCTGAAAGAAGAAATAAATATGTATTTATTTGCAAAATTGTGAACGTCTTTTCAGTCGCCCTTGATGGTGCGATGTTTCACAGTTCACTGAAATATAGCATATTAAACATTCTTTCTTTTTCTCCCTCATTTGAACAAGTAATCATGTATCACTCAAATCTCACTTGTTTGACTAGTGAAACTTTAAACAATTTTGAGAAACATTGTTGAGTATGACTTGGAATGCACTTCAAGTTAAACCCAAAGAGGTACATGCAGATCTCTTCAGAAGGACTTTTCATTGCATAAGTATCCTGATTCCAATTTTCCCTTGCACATTGTAGGATTTGATAAGCTGTCCATTGTCAAACTTTCTAGCAGTCAGTTGCTGAAGACATTGCTTTTAAGACATTTTGAAGTTATCTGCTACATAAACAGACCAAATCCAGGAAATATAAAACATATAGAAGTGTTACCCTATAAAATAATAAATGTACTTTTAAGGCTATAATTAAAATGCTCTGCCACGTATACAATATGTACTCTTGTAATTCCACTATCTCTACCCCCAGTACACATTGCATTATGTTTAATAATATGCGTGTCTGTCATGAGAAATCTGCACCACATTGTTTCTAAAGCTGATCTGCTAACAATTTAGACCTCCTGACCAAGAAAGCTAAATGCCAAAAGAAGGGCATAAAACAGATAGTAGACAGGCTTCCAGTTTTCAAAACAAATAATTTTATCTTGGAACTGACATAAACTTAAGGGGAACTGCCATACATGCTATAGACTATAGCAACAAACAATAATAAAAGAGCTATTGCCAACACAGAAATGCTGAAAACAAATAATTTTAACTTACTCTATCATTTACTCACCAGTTGATAAAAGTAACCAAAAGAATGTATCTGATGTTTTTTACTTGTAGCTTGTCAGATAAATGAACACTTGGATCTTTCTTCATTTAGGAATCAGCTGCAAATATCATATGAGGTCTGCTGCTCTTCTTTCAACCACTACCAAGACCACACATGCACACCTAAATACAGAAGGTATTAAGTGAGTAAGCAATTGTCTATTAAAAGAAAAAAAAGGCCCTGTGTGAAAGTTGAAAGGCTAAACACTGTAATTTTTCAGATTACTCCAAAATACTTCAGATTATGGTGAAAGAAAATATAAATTTCCCTACTGCAATACATCAGGAGCTGACATCTGTTGACAGTGAGGATCATATGTTGGCACTGGAATATATGTTATGTTATGTTATGTTATGTTATATTATGTTATGTTTTATGTTTGAATAATTTAGTAGCAAGACAGAGATTGTAAGAAGAGGAGAAAGAAGAAAAAAGAAGGTGTAGGGAGAGAACGTAGGCAAAAAGAGAGAAGAAAGGGGTATTTGGATGGTAAGCAAGGGGAAGGTGTAATAGTAGATGAATAGATGAGGCTGAGGGAGTATGAAAAACATCAGGAAGAATAAAGTAGTAAAAGATAAAACGGGAGGAGTGGTGGGATTTAGGTGATGCAGTTCCACCAAGTTCTGTGAAAAGAAGTTCATTAAACTGAGCTGTGAATTTTGGGTGGAAAGTTAATTCTTTTTAAGAAAGGAAAATGATGAGATTCCCAGTGTTTTGCTACTAGGACTGAGAAACTATAGTCAAAAGCAATGTAGTTTTGTTTTGAGGGCTTGCAGAATCTGAACCAGTTTGACTCTGTCTTCTAACATTGTACAATAGCATTTCATGGTGAGCTTTGCAGCAAGATGCCAATATGTTTCTAAATGCAAACGTTTGAATAATAGACATCTTTCCATGACATTAGCTCTTTGTATGATTGGTAGCCAATTAGCTTTAATGACTGCATTATAATAATATTTATGTCAGTGAAAGTTCATGAAGAAATGACACATTTTGTTAGAGATGGTCTTTCTGAGCTGGAGACAGTAGAAAATAAGGGAAGTTCATATTCAATTTAAGCAAAAAAATACTCTTACAAATGGTGGATCTAGCTGGAAAAGATAGGTTTTGGGAGAATCCTTAAGTCAAGAAAGGTAGATAATTAATTTTACATCTGATTTTCTCAATATGAATTGAGAGGGATTTTCAGCCAGACTGTCAAGTACTCCATTGTCATCCCTTTACATAATATAGCCACTACCAAGAACTACAAAAGCTACTGGCCTAAATGTAATGTATGTCCAATTGCTAACATTTTTGAGAAAGTCCTTTGAAAGCAAATATTTAAGTACATTAACAGTTACTGTATACTCCCTGACTGCCAGCATGGCTTCTGCCAAGCCTTTAGTACCACTACTGTTTTACTTTCTGATACTAACTATATATGCCATACTATAAATTAGGGATTAATTACAGCCGGGGTCTTTGTTGACATAACATGTACATTTCAGTCTGTAGAAACTGAAAAGGCATAATTGTGATGACAGCACTATTAAACAGTTCAAATATCAAAAATCATAAAAACTAATTCAATAATCAATCTTTAAGCCAAAGCACCCACCACATAGGAGTAGCCCAAGGCTCTGCCCTAGACCCACTCCTCTGCTCCCTATTCATTAATAATTTAACAAAAGACAAACTATGTCTAGATCTCACTCTAAATACTGATGACATTTTCCTCCCAAAAGGCACATAACCAAATAATGTATAAGAGGAATTCTACAAAACAGTTTCACCAAATTTTGTCAATGGTCAGCTTTTAATAAGCTGCTAAGAAAGCCCACAAAGCTTATCACATATCCTGCTTAAAGGCACTTAAAGCAACATTATCCCTGATATTACCAAATACAAATACCTAGGCCATTAATCTTGACTACTCACTAACTTTCACTGCTCACATAAACGAAATAAGTAACAAAGTTATATCGCAACTAAAACTTTTCTGCAAGATCTCATACATATTATCTCCAATAACTAGAAATGTGAGTGTACTACAAATGCTCGTGTGGTATGGAGCTTGTGACACACGTGATTGCTGCCACTTGCTCAAAAAAAGTAAATGCTGCAACTTCCACTAGCCTGGTCTCCTGAAACTAGTTAGCCCTCCCAGTATCTAACCCTATGAAAATGCATAGCCCTACCAGATCCATAATTCTAACTCTAAAACCCCAACCCAGTCCCTAACCCAATTCCTGGATTCTTAACCCTGAAACTACACTCCCCCTTCCCTAACCCTAATGTCTCCAAATACTCCCTAAACCTAAACCTAAATTCCTCATTTGCTCCTGAATTCTAAAACTGTTATCCTGTTCCCTAAACCTAAAATCCCCTCCCACCCCTAAAGTTAACTTCCCTTCCTGGTATAATTTACATTCCTATTCCCCTACCCTGTTGGCTGCTGCTGCTTGCCTGAACTCATATTTGTGTTGTAGCATGAGCAGCAGCTAACATATGGTGCAAGATACTTGAATCCCTGGCTTTGAGACAGTGGTTTTCGAGAGCCTAGGATTCAAGCATTTGTAGCAGAATTTAGAACTCCTACAGCCAGGAATATACTGCTCCTTAAATTTTAATAAGGTTTACCCCTGCTGATTTCAAACTTACCTTACAATTTGCAATAATACAAATAACTGAAAATAAGATTTTTACATTTGCAGAACTAGTAGATTCTTATAACCATCACCATGAACTCATTAATGAACTTCTATGGCTACCTGTAAATGATAGGGCTTCTCTCTTTTTGCTGCTATTGTTGAAAGTCTTAAAACAAGGATACTGCCCACCTCTAAGAGCTAATCTCCATTTCAGAGAACATCCTTGCCCCTTAAGACAATATAAAACTGCAATAGGAGAAAAAGCCTTTATTCGGCTGAGACCTGCTACCTGCAGTCACATACTTGCAGAAATCAAATCACTAACCACACTACAATAATTAAAAATCACTATATAAGCATCTTAACAATCAAAATAAATGCATTTGCTTTAGACAAAATTACCAAACTTCTTATACAGTCAAATTTCAGAAGCCCCTGTCTGGCAAATCATCCAACAAGTAAGATTGTATATTTTTGTGTGTGTATCTTTTTGTTGATGGTTTACACAAACGTTTTAAGTATATTTTGTATGTAGTTGTTCTATCTGTGTGCATTCATTCCTTCTGATGGTTTTTGTAAGTGTATATCTGACATTCTAAAATTGTGTTATATAATTATTACCCTGGTACCTCCATGATAAGTTTTTTTTAACTTATTGATATACATTAACTTTCTTTTGCACACTTTCAAAATTGTATTATACTTACAAATAATCCGTGAGTATGAGTCAAACTTGTTAGCAGAAAAGTCCACCTACCCAGTCAGCAAATAAAAACAAACCAAAAAAAACACATAAATAAGTAAATAACATTTGAAAGTTTATGGCATTGTCAAGCCAAAATTTCAACCCAAGTAATTTTCAAGCTGAGCTTAAAGCTTGCAACTGGTCACCCCTAAAATACCTACCTCTTGACAAAGCCATTTCACACTTTAACAAAACATTCTTGCAGATCCTTGAGCAACATGCTCCCACCTGTACTGTCAGATCAAAAAATAAACCAGCCCCCTGGCTGTCTAAGGACACAAGGCTAGACATGCCACTAAGGAACAAACTCTGGTCCAAATGGAGAAAAACTAGAAACCCAATAGATCACCTAAACTTTAGACAAATTCGCAATTCCACAAAAAAATTCATAATCCTTGACAAAAAAAACTTCTAACTCAAATTCCAACAAAACCAACAAAATAATCTGCAAAAGTTTTGGTCAGGTATCAACAAATTACTCCACCCAGGACAGTCCAAAACACCTACCCCCTCAAACCTATCACAAACCTCCCCCAGCCATATAGCCAACACCTTTAATAAATATTTCTCTGAAACAGTCCAAGCACTAGCAACCACCTTACCACCTACTTCCACCACTAAATTTCCCTCACCAACCAAATTACCCCAGCCTTTTAACCTTCAACCTGTCCGAACATCTTTGATACACTCCTTGCTTCTTAAACTAAAACCATGTACACCATCAGCTGACCTGCTTCCAGCTGAATTCCTGCAAGTCGCAGCTGGTGTACTTGCCTACCCTATTTCTATCCTAATAAACAGAACCATCTCTGAATCTTATGTCCCATCCATCTGGAAAATCTCCCATATCAGCCCTCTGCTTAAGGGAGGTACCTCTAATGAATTATCTAACTTTCGCCCAATAGCCCTTCTCTCCCCCATTGCAAAAATTATGCATCCATCGGCAATTACTTCAGTATCTCCTACAAAACAACCTTCTAGTTGACTGCCAGCATGGTTTCAGGCCTCACCACAGTACCACAACAGCTCTTCTATCCTTTACAGATAGCATTAATAAAAACAGGAATACTAACCTACTATCTTCTGCTGTTTTTATAGATCTCTCAAAGGCCTTTGATATGGTTAACCACCAAATACTATTAAGTATACTTGAATCACTTTCCCTTGATCATCAACTAGTAAAATGGTTCCAATCCTACCTTGTAAACAGGAAACAAGCAGTCCTCTGGGAAAACAATCTATCTTCTCAGCTTCCTATCACCCTTGGAGTCCTTCAAGTATCTATTCTTGGACCTCTCCTTTTCACAATTTTCATTAATGATCTAAAAACTTCCCTTCCATAAACTACATGCATACAATATGCTGACAATTCAACTCTGGTATGTGCCGCATCCTCCCCTGCTGAATTACAGGCTAACACACAAACTGTCTTTACTTTAGTGGAAAACTGGTTCCATCAACGTTGTCTCCTCCTGAACCCTAAAAAAACTAAATTACTGCTATTTACTCCCACACAGAAATCCCCCTCTATCAATCTCACAGTAAAATCAAACAATGGCACAGTAATAGCCCCTGAAACCACCACCAAACTCCTCAGTGTATTAATAGATAACCATCTCACCTTTGACTCACATATTAACGCTAGTATTAAATCAGTAAATAGAAAACTTGGATTCCTCTACAGAATCAGACCATTTCTTACAGAGTCAGTAAAGATCTCTATTTCCCAAACCCACCTTATTTCCACCCTACTCTATGCCTCACCTATATATACCAACCTATCCAGAACTAATCTAAATAAACTAGCAACCACCTACAACAACATAGCTAAATTTGCCACTGGTGCCCCCTTCCGTACTCACCACTGCCTTAACCTTAGACATCTCAGATGGCTGGAAGTACAAAACCAACTAGTTTACCAGCAACTTATTTTTATTCACAAGATTTTACATCATCCTTCAAACACTCCCATACTATGTAACCTAGTAAATTCTTATAAAAACCTTCCTACCCTAAGATCAGCTAAAAAACTACAAGTCGCCACTACCAAATAATTTAACAAAGCTGGAGACTGCCTATTCTCAAATGCAGTTGGCAATTCCTGGAACAAACCTCCAACTGAGATCACATCCCTTACTTCCACCAACCTTTTCAAGAATCAGCTGAAAAACTTCATTAAAACCAAATGGCTTTGCCCCTGCTCTCAGCCTGACTGATACTTATTTCTCCTCTTTCTACTCTAACTCTCAAACTTGATTTCTTTTGCTGAAACTCCTCTACCTTCTATATATGGCAAGTTTAAATACTTCTTGCTCTCTTTTTTTGTATCTCCCCATTATGACTTTTTGTATTTTTTTGCTTACTGAAACTGAACTAGAACTTTTTTTCTTTTTTTGGCTGTAATAAAAAAAATATATATATATTATTTTTTTGCTGGCAATCAATTGTTTACTCATGTAATTATTCTTGTTTTTAACTTTTTTCCTTGGGGACTATACAATTATTTTTTTTTGTAAATTGCTATTTTTTTGCGGATTATTTGTATAAATGTTTCTTTTTTTCTGTCCTTGTTATTGTCTCGGAGCTTTTCTCCTCGGGCCTCTACTGAAAATGGACATATATCCAGTTAGACTAGCCCGGTCAACAAATGTAAAATAAATAAATGTAAAATAAATAAATAAAATAAATTTGAAACAGGTTGTTTCAGTTGGTGCATTGTTAGGGTCTTTATTATCTAGGGAGTTTACTTTCGCAAGGACTGAGTTTTAAAAAGTATTAACTTTTTAAAAAGTTTAGATGTAGTTTGTTTTTGGTAATTCATTTCTATAGAGTGTGATGATTATTTTGTAGTTGTGTTTGTATCTTAAGGTAAGAATGACAAGACCTAAAAATGACCATGTCATCAGCAGGTTTAATTTCTTCAAGTGTTATATTCCTAAGTCAGGGTACAATTTGAGTTCATGAATTTAGTATTGTTTCATCTTTGATGTTAGCAAACATCTCTTCAGCACCTGAAAGATACCCAGACTTGACTCCAAATCAGACTTCAGACCAGTGACAAGTGGAGTACCACAGGGTTCAGTCCTGGGTCCTCTCCTGTTTGGTATCTACTTCTCTGAAGTACAGGCTAACATTGAATGTCTTTGGCTAACTAAATTCGCAGATGACTGCAAACTAGGAGCCATAATCGAAACTCCTAATGATGTGGACATTCTACAAAAGGGCCTCACTGAGACAGATGCCTGGTGTCAAAGACATGGTCTCGAGCTCAATGCCAAAAAGTGCATTGTCACCCCTTTGGTAAAAACTATGTACGCATGAACTACCACATAGGCAGTAGTCTACTTAACACCAAAAGTGTGATAAGAGACCTTGGGACACAGGTGGACAGTAGTCTATCCTTTGATAATCACATTGCCACAGTGGTCAGGAAACCCTTCTACATGGCACACCTCATCACAAAAGGTTTCTCATCCAGAAAAAAAGAGATCATTGTTCCCCTCTACTCATCACTCATTAGACCCATTATAGAGTACAACGCCCCTTTTGGTATCTACCTCACAAGACATCTACAACAACTGGAAAAGCCGCAAAAATACCTCACAAAGAGGATTACTGGCCTCTAACAGATGCCTTATGCAGACCGTCTCAAAAAACTCCAGCTTTACTCCGTTGCATATCGCCTCCTCAGAGGCAATCTCTGCCTAACATACAAATCTATGTCAAACCCAGAGCTGTTGGACATGCTCCACTTAAAGAAATCCCAGTCCCTCTGAGCTACACGCTCTAGGGACCTAAACCTTGTCACCACAATAAACAGAACATGTTGGAGGGATAGATTCCTGTCCCAGAGACTTCCCATACTCTGGAACAGACTACCTATCTATGTCAAACAGAGCTCCTCATTAGCACTCTTCAAGAAGAATCTTGATGATTGGATAGATAATAGGAAATTCACCCCGGGGATCACTTCTGTGGTTCTGCTTGACAGGGGCACAGGAAAATAATTTTCTTGGGTGGCAAAAGCCAGGGTACCTTTTTGGCTAGGCTTGTATAGGCCCTAGGGCCAATAGCCTAGTACCTACCTATGAACCTATGAACCTATTTTGTAATTAATATAGTTACATGTAATGGTAGCATATATAAGTATAATTGTAAATTATTATTATGTACAAGTTTAGTGCTATATTATGATACTCGTTCTATACTGCACTATCTATATATTGTATTCTGTGTTTATCAGTATATCTCCTACTTTCACCTTACATTTATTTTTTTACCATCTCTCTATTCTTACACTTTCCTCATATCCTCTTGCCCTTCCTCCATCTCTTTTATTATATTAGATATATAAATATTAGTATCAAGTTATTGTCTCAGAATAATATGACAGTTAATTAGAGTTCTTTTTTTCTCATATCTTTCCTTTCAGAGCCTTTCATCACTATATTCAACCTAGATATTGTGGAGGCTGTGCCACGAGGGTCGACTCCCAAACATTTTCATGGAAAATTTTGTCTTTATATAATGTAAGCAAATTTAACTTGAAAAACCTTGATCTGTATTAACATCATCTAGTCAAATAAATGCCTAAAGGTGCTGGAAATGAGTTTTTAACATCCCCAACCCCTAACAGAGTTGTCCTTGCACTTTAAAGACCACTGCCTATGTTGGCCACTGTCCTTTTTCTTTACTAATGGATTACACTGTGTATGTCAGTTATTTAGTCTTCCTGGCTTGCAGATTTCTGTATTCAGAAAATGTTAGAAAACCTGTATACTTGGTACCACTCTGCTAATTGCTTTCTATTGCCTATAAACTGATTACTCTCTGTTATACTTTGACATGTAGGCAACATTCATGAAAAAGCATAATATAGATCAAGATACCTTGCGCCATTTGGGAAAGAAGTGAAAGTGGAAGTGTGAAAATATAAAGAACAATACCTAGAAATGTTTGAAAGGTATAAAAAAGAAACATGGACATAGGAAAGAAACAGAGATCTGATACTGTGTAATATTTATGCAAAAGAGAAAGCCAAAGTAAAGGAGCTCCAAAGATATGTGAAGAAAAATATAGGAAGAATCACTCAGATATGGAAAAGCTCACAATACAAAAAATCAAAATCGCAAAAGGAGAACATAGAACATAAGACTAGTAAAGTAGAAGTTAAAGAAATAGAAGCTGAAGTTATGGAATACCTGCAAAGTGAAGGATTTAGTGTAGAAAGTCTAACACAGGTTACGTCACAGCATGGTGGAGCAATGAGTCCACAAAGTACGGAGAAACAGGTGGAGCTGGAGACATCTGAAGAAGAACTATGGACATGGAAAAGAAAAAGAGATTTAATATGGTGAAATATTTGTGTATAGGAGAAAGCAAAATTAATCAATACAAAAAAGGCAGCACCAAAGATACTTGAAGAGAAATACAGGCAAAGTCATCCGAATATAGAACATTTTACAATATGAAAAATTGGATGATTAGTATTTGAGAAGTTAAAGAAATAAAAACTGAATTTATGGATGAGGTGAAGGATTTAGTGCAAAATTTATTTATTTTTATTTAACATTTGTTTACTGGGAAAGTCCGACTGGGACAGACCCCATTTTCAGTAGATGCCCAGAGAGAAATGCTCCAGACGCATGTCTTTGGAATGTAAGAAGAAACCAGAGCACCTGCAGGAAACCCACACGAATGCAGGAGGAACGTGCAGACTCTGCACAGAAGGCACTCCAGCCGAGAATTGAAGTGGAGAACCTCTAGCCGTGAGGTGACAATGCTAACTGCTGCACCACTGCCCTGACTCTGGTAACATCACAGCATGATAGAACAGTTAATCCCCATATTAAGGAGAAATGGGTGGAATGGGAAGCATCTGATCAGTTGCCACATGAAGAAACTCTGGAGCCTTCAGATGGAAAATAGTTCAAAACTTCAGTTGGACTTCTACAGCAAGGGAAGGATCAGGAAACGGTGGCAACTTTGATGCAGTCAATGTTGTACAATGATAGGCCAGTGAGTCACCATATGAATGAGCAACAGATGACACAGGATGCAGCTGAAGATAATATGTCATAGAAGGTGTTCGGGAATTTTCTGTAGAATGCTCACCGGAAATGAAGAATAAAGAATGTGCCCTTAGTTTAGAAGAAAAAGATCTAAAGGAAGAGTTGTTTGATTTAATATAAAGTAATAAACAAATTAAGATCGATGAAAGAAATAGATTGCAAAAAGTCAATACGACCCATAATGTTAGAAGTCTGATAAAACAAACAAACACACCAATCAAGACTATTAACAGAAATTCATTTGATATAACAGAATGAAATAGATATATTATTGTGCAGCAAAATTAATGACAGATAAAGTCTTACCATAAAAATACAGGGCAATAATTTATTTATTATTTTATTTATTTATTTGACATTTGTTAACCGAGTTGGTCTGACAAGGCAGGAAAGCCCTTTTTCAGCAGAGATCCAAGGAGAAAAGCTCCAAATATAAAAAATATAAACAATACAAAGTAGTATAAACACTACAAAAAGTTTAAACAATGCAAAAAGATACATGAACAGAAGAAAAAAATAATTCAACATTAAAATGTAGAGCATAATTATTAGTAAAAGCATGGTAGATGTAAGCTATATTGGTAAGAACACAGACTACTAATAAGGGAAAGAAAGAGAAGAAATCAAATGCCATCATGGAAGTATCGCATAGAGAAAACTATAAAGCAATTAAGACATGAAGTGGCAATGTTAGAAGAGTATAGAAGAGGGAATAGATCAACAATAATACTCAGAAATATAGACGTGATAAAAGTAAGGTGCAGTATTATTATGGATCAGGATTTATTATGCACTGTTACAAATAATAAACTGTCTGCCTGGGATGACATGATTGACAGACCTTGATGCTTTCCCAGAGATGGCATGCATCTGTCACCCCTGGGCTTCCGGATACTGGCCAAGGCGCTTGCCACCACTGTAGTGCCTTTTTTAGGTGGTGTTTCAGAGACCAAATTGCCACCATAACAGTTATAAACAAATGCAATCTGAGGGTCATTATACTCAATGCTAGAAGTCTAAATCTCAAAATGCACTTGCTCAAAGCACTCCTTAAAATGGAGAACATCGACATTTGTGCTGTAACAGAGACCTGGTTCAAGACAGCAGAAAGTACCCCTGCACTACCAGGCTATAACTCATTGCACACCTTTCAGCCACAGAACTTGGACCAAAGCTCCAAAGGTAGTGTTTTTTCCATATTCATAAAGGATGCACACACCTCCAGACTGGTAGCCCAACATAATGCATCAGAGATACTTCAGGCGCAGCCAACATTGGTCGTAGCCTGCTACAGATCCCCAACCATGTCCCAAGACTCAGACTCCACATTCCTAAACACCCTGGAGAATATTAGGGTCCAACCTAACACTCTCATACTGGGCGACTTCAACTACCCCTCCATTAACTGGGAAAACTACCCTTGTACCAATACACTTGCCCAATGTTTCCTCGAATTCATTAATTCCAATGTCCTGGACCAGCTTGTTCTTACCCCCACTAGTGGTAGCAACATCCTTGACCTGGTCATTACTAACATGGGCAACTGTTGCTCTACACCAATAGTCAACTCCTCCCTGGTTAGATCTGACCACAAACTACTCACTTTGGAAATCCACATCCCTTCCACGTACCCCGCAAAGGTAACCACCATGAAAACTTCTCCAAAGCTAACTTTGGGCTCCTAAAAACAGAGGTGGCTAACTTCACAGCACCCATGCAAATGGAGAGTAGTTGCATGATGGCCGAATCATACACCAATGCACTGTACGAGCATGTACACAAATGCATGGATCTCACCATACCCAATAGAACCAAGACTCCTCCAAAAAAAGGAAGCCTATCTGGTGGTCCCCCTGCCATAAACAAACTCTACAACAGAAGGAGGAAACTAATGCAGAGTAAGGCGAGGTCCAAAGACTGGAAAAACTCACTTATCAGCCGCAGCAAAAAATTGAGATCCTTCATCAAATCTTCTAAAGCTAGCTATGAAAACAGAATTGCAGTAGATAGTAAAGACAACCATAAGGCCTTCTATAGTTATGTAAAGAATCTCCATGGCAATACCCAGATTTGCTCTAAGTTACTGCATAATGGTACCTCTGATACAGAGCCAACAGATATTGCCAATATACTGGCCAACAGATTCAGTGCCAACTTTACCACTCCCTCCCCCACCAAAGAACTAATCACAATACCAGTAGGTTGCCAGGCACCCAGTATTACTGCTTCACAGGTTAAAACAGCACTGTCCAAGGCCAAGCATACAGCTTCTATGGGAAATGACAATATACCTGGCTTTGTTCTACATGAACTACAGAGTGAGCTGGCACCTCACCTTTGTGCCCTGTTCAATCACAGCCTCACCTCAGGCTTTATCCCTACTGAATGGTGTACTGCTACAGTCATCCCTCTCCATAAAGGAGGAGCGTCTACAGACCCTGGGAACTATCGCTCCATTAGCCTGATGAGTATGATATGCAAAGCTATGGAATGCATCATCATGGACCTAATAAACAAGGATATAGGGAATCTCCAAACTCTGGATCCCACACAGTTTGGATTTCTGAAGGGTAGATCATGCCTGCTCAATTTGGTCGACTTCTTTGAGTCAGTCACCAGGGCTGTGGATGAAGGCAAGGTGGTTCATACAGCCTACCTTGATCTAGCCAAAGCCTTTAATACCATTCCCCACTCAGGAATCATAGAAAAACTCACTAAGCTAGGCATCAACTCCTATATCACTAGGTGGGTTGCAAACTGGCTTACAGATAGAACCCACAGTGTGAAAGTAGCTGACTCCAAGTCAGACTGCCGACCAGTCACAAGTGGAGCCTCACAGGGTTCGGTCCTGGGTCTTCTCCTTTTTGGTATCTACTTCTCTGAAGTCCAGTCCAACACAAATGGACTCTGGCTGACAAAGTTTACAGATGACTGCAAGTTGGGAGCTATTATTAACTCCCCAAGTGATGTTGACATACTGAAGAAAGGCTTCACCGAGACCAATGACTGGTGTCAGAACCATGGCCTTAAGCTCAATGCCAAAAAATGTGTCGTCATCCCCTTTGGGAAAAAACAGGTTCCCATGAATTACCACATCGATGGAAGTCCACTGAACACAGAAGGCATTATAAGAGATCTGGGAACACAGGTTGACAGCAACCTCTCTTTTGATCACCACATTGCCACTGCGGTCAGAAAATCCTTCTATGTGGCACACCTCATTAGTAAGGGTTTTGCATCCAGGAAGAAAGAGGTCATTGTCTCCCTCTACTCTTCCCTCATTAGGCCAGTCATTGAGTACAATGCTCCATTTAGCATGTACCTCACTAGACACCTGCAACAACTGGAGAGGTTGCAAAAGTACCTCACAAAGAGGATCCTAGGCCTTAAACACTTGTCCTATATGGACAGACTCAAAAAACTCCAACTATTCTCGGTCTCTTATTGCCTACTTAGAGGCGATCTCTGCTTGACATACAAAGTCATGTCTAACCCAGCTCTGTTAGAAATGCTACATCTAAAGAAATGCCAATCCCTCCAAACCACATGGTCCAGAGACCTCAACCTCATTACCACAATCAACAGAACAAGCTGGAGGGACAGGTTAATAATCCAGAGACTGCCCATGCTATGGAATAGACTTCCCATACATGTCAAACAGAGCACCACACTGGACCTTTTCAAAGGAAATCTTGATGAGTGGATGGGAAATAGAAAATTCACCCCGGGGATCACTCCAGTGGCTCTACTCGACAGAGGCACTGGGAGCTAAGGTTGGGTGACACTATGGGCTAGACTTGTAATGGCTCCAGGGCCATTAGCCTAGTACACACCTATGAACCTATGAAGATATAAGCAGAGTCAGAAAAATTAGAAGATATGCAGATAAATAAAACGGAAAAGTACAAACCAGGCAATTCGTTGATGATCCAAAAAAGTTTTATAGAGAATTGGGAAACAAAGCAAAATGAATAGCAACACCACTAAAAAAGAAGAAATAGATAGATTTGGAGAAATATCTATGAAGACCCTGTGATACATAGCAAAGATGCTAAATGGATAGAAGAAGTAAAAGAAACAGAAGAAGTTCAGATGTACAGGATATGAAATGGGATGAAGTAATTGCCAGAGAAACTGAAACAAAATCAAGAAAAGCTTCTAAATAGAAAATCCCAGGCTGAGATACAATACTTAATATCTGGCTAAAAGTATTAACACTGTTACATGAAGACATAACCCTTAGTAAGAACTACTTATATGCACGCCCTGAACATGCCGTTGATCTGTTCAATTGCCGGTCCTGTGGGGTTGTTTACATCATAGGTTGTGGATGTGAACCCACAAGATGGTACATAGGACAAACAAAGAGGATGGCAAAAAAATCGCATTATGGAACATTAGTGTGATGTCAAACATGGCAGGGTTGAAAATCCTGTGGCACATCATTTTCAGTTAGCTCGTGCTGGGTCTGATATTAGTTTGTTTTTTAGTATACTGGCCAAACCTCTCAACAAATAAGGTGAGCATTTTCTCACTACATTTATAAAGTTAGAGACAAAGTTTATTATTATTTATGGCACATTATTTCCTAAGGGTTTAAACCAGGAATTTAACACCAGTGTTTGGCAATATAAAATGTCTTAGATTTATGCTATAATATAACACATCTTATTTAGTATTAAGTTATGAAAGGCATTTCAGGGTGATGTTTTTTAGGTTGAATAGTTTCTGATATTTCAGTATTTTTGGGGGGCACATGTTAAGAATGGGTATTAGCCTTAATAATATGCTATTGTGTCTTTATTTCATTATTGATGTTTTTATTTATGTCTAATAAGGTCACAAAATGTAGAGAAAATTCTATTGTAGAGACATCACTCA
Organism: Protopterus annectens; assembly: GCF_019279795.1. NCBI lineage: Eukaryota > Metazoa > Chordata > Ceratodontiformes > Protopteridae > Protopterus > Protopterus annectens. Next base: position 1,812,851,860 of record NC_056726.1, on the reverse strand, counting down.
TTGGTATGTTTTTATTTTATATGTATGTATTCACATTTTACATATCTTGGGTGTTTGTACACTATAATTCATTAACCATCTTTGCATTTTTGCATTTTGTATATTGGAAGTTCAATGTATATACTTCTTGTAAAGGGTTAATGTGTAGTGTTTAAATTTTGATCACTATTTGTAATTGAATGATGATGTGTTAATCAGCCTCTTAATCTGTATTTAAAGTTGTTGTATTTGGTGCAAAAATGATTCCTTTGAAAGGCTGTCAAGCCGAGGTACCGAGAAGCACTAGTAAATATTTTACATACCATTTTTGTGAATTGTTTTCTTTACTTCAGCTTGGTATCCAGTTTTTTGATGTTTTATGAGGTTTGGTGTTTCTACGGTGTTTTTTGTTTACTTATATGCACACCCTGAACACATACTAGCCTGGTTAACAACAGGAAAAATGATACTCCTTCTTAAGAGTGAACCTGCAAGCTATCCTAAAAACTATAAACCAATAACTTGCCTTCCCAACAATGTACAAACTGTATACTGGAATTGATGTTGACAGAGTCTATAGTCATTTAGAAGAAAATTCAAGCATTGCAGTAGAACAAAAGGGTAACAAAAGAATGTCATATAGAGCAAAGTATCATTTGTTGTTAAAGTCATGATGGAGAATTGTAAAACAGGGAATAATCTATGTATGGCATGGATAGATTACAAAAAAGCATTGGACAGCATCCCACATTGATGGAAAAAATCGTGCTTACAAATGTATAAGATACACCCTATCTTGATTAATTACATTACAGTGACTATGAAACAGTGGCAAACCACTTTTCAGCTAAATCATGATAAGGGACTAATTATTATCCCAGGGATAAAAATTCGAAGGGGGATATTCCAGGGTGACTCTCTGCCACTGCTGCTGTTTTGTCTTGTCCTTAACCCATTAAGCTGTCTAGTTAACAGATTGGGTTATGGTTACAATTTGGCTCCCTGACAACAACAAAATATAAAGACCTCACATCTTCTTTTTGTGGATGATTAAAAAATGTATAGTTCATCATACGAAGAGCTGAAATCACACCTAGCAATGGTCAAAACTTTTTTCAGATGATATAAGAATGTCATTTGGTCTTGATAAATATGCAAAAACAACATTTGAAGCAGACAGTTGACTGGGACAGAAATGTGATATAAAGGAACTTCAGCAGGAGGAAGTATATAAATAGCGGGGAACTGATGAGGGATTGACAATAAAACATAAACAAATGTGAACAAAACTCAGTAAAGCATATTTTAGAAGACTAAAGTTAATACTGAAAACAGCCCTGCCATCTAGGAACAAACTCCAAGCAATACGTTTGCTATTCCTGTTCTAACTTAGAGTTTTGGGGTGATTGACTGCCCTCAAAGGGTAATAGATTAGTTGGACAGGAAAACAAGAAAAATGCTTCACGCTTATCAAATGATATATAAAAATTGGTTTATACTAAGATTATATGTGCCTCATTCTGAAGGAGGTATGTGCCTCCTCACAATTGATTACATGTATAGAGCTGCAATCACAGGACTGCATACATATCTGCTGACCTCACATGATCCAAACATAGTGAAAGTTTTAAAACATGAGAACAAGTCTAGGATGACTTACCTGCTTAATTTAGCAGAAAAATATCAGTGTCAAGCATGAATGGAAATCAAAGTATTAGTAGATAAAAGTCAGGCAGCAAATGAATGTGCCAAAAAAAAAAAAAAAAAAAAAAAAAAAAGAATATAAGGTAAAGGATCAGATGAGAAGAAAAGAAATGTGAAAAACTCCTTGAACAACCTGATGTCAATCAGCATCTGACACAAGAATGGTTAACAAGGTGTGAATTTAAACTAAAAGGCAAAAAGTTAATATTGGTGGCCCAAGATGGTGGACTATATACACCTTGGTTTATAAGGTCCATTGAATATTTTTATTTATTTATTTATTTTATTTTGACATTTATTAACCAGGATGTCTGACTGGGCATGGGCCCTTTTTCAGCTGAGGCCCAGGGAGAAAAGCTCCAGACAAAACAAGAATAATAATAAAAATAATGACAATAATGTTTACATAATTACATAGTTAACAAGCATAGAAAGATTATACATAGTAAAATTAAAACAGGGTCTGAGTATGAAAGCAAGACTTAGTTGTGAAACAGAATGACAGAGAGAGTTTTCAGAGAGAGCTGTGAGGTTTAGTAGTAAAATACAGTAGCAGAAAAATGTTTCAAGGGAGAGCAGAACTATCTGCAGAGATGTTCTATAAGTACATGACAGGAGTTGGGGAGATGGAAATGATGTAGGTAGTGGAAAAGGAGAAAAAAGATGGGATTAAAGGAGAAGAGTCGCGGTACATGGCAGTGAGAGGATGATTAATTAGTGGATAGGACAGGAGATGATGGAAGATAAGGAAAGAGCATGGGAATGTGCATAGCACAGAAGAAAATGTGCTAGTGGATAAAGGGGGTAGAGTGGAGGTTTGGGAGGAAAATTAGAGGAGGAGCTAGAGGAGTGAGGTAGGTGAGTGGGAGATTAGGTGTTATTAAGGTAGAGGCAGAGCCAGGAGTTAAGGAGTTTTTCTCTTAATGCTTTCTTAAAGCTGAGATGTTTGGGATAGATCTGATGGTTAGAGGTATTTTGTTCTAGGACAAAGCAACAGTATAGCTGTATAGAGAATGGCCTAGGGATTTTTTAGGCTTGTAGATTTCTAACAGAAGCTGGTCAGAGCTACAGCGTGACTGATTGCGTATATAGAAAGTGAGGAGTGGAGCAATGGCAGCACAGGAAGTAGGTTTGCTTGTTATGAAGTGAGTGAGAAGAAGTTGTGAGAGGAGGAGCTGGTGAGGTAGCTCAAGCCAGATGAGAATTTTTAGAGATATACAGTGGTGTGAGTTATAGGACTGGTTATAAGCAAATATAGCAATTGTATTGTAGCAGAACTTCAGCTTTGCTTTAAGGGTGATTTATAGGCTGGTGAGAATATGACAGGCATATAGTAGGATGGGGAGAAGATATGCATTAGCAAGTGTGAGTCTAATGTCATTAGTGAGGATTTTGTTGTTGTTGTTGTTGTTGTTATTGTTGTTGTGTAGCATATCCCTAGTTTTTGGTGAGTTTTTTGATGCACTTTTGGAAATGTAGGTCAAATTTTAGTTGATCATCGATGATGATGCCCAGGAGTTTAGTGTGTGTTGCTACTTCTGTTGGGGTGTCATCAAGAGATATAATGGTAAATGATGATTTCTGGTGTGATAGAGACTTTGGGAGGAAGAGAACCAGTTTGTTTTTTATCAAGTTAAGAATAAGTTATTTTTGTTTAGGCACCTTTCTATTGAGTTAATGGTTTTTTTGGCAAGACTTTGTAGGTGTTGGAAATTGTCGAATGAGCAGATGATGATGGAGGTGTCAGTGTACTGAATAAGGTAAGAGGGAGAGCAGAGTGTACAGGTGGTAAATATGTTGAAAAGTATTGGCCCAATAATGGAGCCTTGGGGTACACCAGTGTTAATAGGGAGGAAGTTAGAGAAGGAGGAAAGCCACATAGCAGACTGTTCATAGGTTCATAGGTTCATAGGTTCATACTAGGCTATCTGCCCTAGGGCATTTATAAGCCTAGCCAGAGTGTGTTTGGCTTTCGCCACCCATTTTAAAGTAATTTTGCTATGCCTTTTTTTGAGGTTAGTATGCTGTGCCTCTGTCTAACAGTGACACAGAGGTGATAGCCGGGGTAAACCTATGATCTCCCATCCACTCATCAAGATTCCTCTTCAAGAGAGTCAATGTGGGACTCTGCCTAACCTGGACTGGGATTTTATTCCAGAGTGAAGGGAGCCTCTGGGTTATGAATCTGTCCCTCCAGCATGTCCTATTTATTTCAGTGCTGAGGTTCAAGTCTCTCAAGCGTGTAGCTCGATGGGATTTGGATTTTCTGAGGTGCAGCATGTCCATTAACTCCGGGTTGGACATGGCTTTATACATCAGGCACAGATTGCCTCTGAGCAGGTGGTATGCCACTGAGTAGAGCTGGAGTTTCTTTAACCGGGCAGCATATGGCATCTGTGTGAGCCCTTTGATCCTCTTGGTGAGATACTTTTGGGGCCTTTCCAGTTGCTGCAGGTGTCTGGTAAGGTACATCCCAAAAGGGGCATTGTACTCAATTATGGGCCTGATGAGGGATGAGTAAAGAGGCACGATGACCTCCCCTGATCTAGATGTGAATCCCTTCATGATTAGGTGGGCTATATAAAATGTTTTTCTAACCACTTTGGCCACGTGGTTGTCAAATGAGAGATTGCTATCAACTTGGGTCCCCAGGTCCCTAATGACGTCTTCTGTACTTAATGGATTACCACCTATGTGGTAATTTGTGGGCACTTTGTTTTTGCCAAAGGGGATGACTATACACTTTTTGGCATTTAGCTTGAGGCCATGGCTCTGCCACCAGTTGTCTGTTTCTATGAGGCCCTTTTGGAGGATGCTTGTGTCGGCTGGAGAGTTGATTATGGCGCCCAGTTTGCAGTCATCTGCGAACTTGGTCAGCCACAGTCCTTCCGTGTTGGCCTGTACCGCCGAGAAATATATATCGAACAAGAGAGGTCCCAGGACTGAGCCTTGTGGGATGCCACTTGTAACTGGTTTGGAGTCTGACATGTCTCCAGCAATTCTAACCATGTGGGTTCTGTCCTTCAGCCAGTTTGCAACCCATCAAGTGACATAGGGGTTTATATTTAAGCTGGTGAGCTTATCTATAATGCCCGAGTGGGGTATTGTATCGAAGGCTTTTGCAAGGTCCAGGTAGGCTGTGTGGACCACCTTCCCCTCGTCAATGGCCTTGGTGACTGTTTCAAAGAAATCGACCAGGTTTAAGAGGCAGGATCTGCCCTTAACAAAGCCAAACTGGGTAGGATCCAGTGTCTGTAGGTCCCCAATATCTTTATTTATGAGGTCCATGATGATCCTTTCCATAGCTTTGCAGACCAAGCTAGTCAGGCTTATGGGGCGATAGTTTCCAGGATCCGTTGAGGCACCACCTTTGTGGAGAGGGACCACTGTTGCTGTACGCCACTCTTTGGGTACATATCCTGTAGTAAGGCTAAGATTGAACAGTAGTTTTATGTTTGGGTTTAGCTCTTCTTGGAGTTCATGTAGGACGCAGCCTGGGACACCATCTGGTCCCATTGATGCTGTGTTTTTGGCTTTGGAGAGGGTGGCTCTTACCTGAGCATCTGAGATGTCAGGGGGGCAGCACTCTGTTGGGATAGATATTTGCCCTTTTGGTGGGGAGGGGGGGAGAAGTTTGCACTGAACCTGTCAGCAAGGATGTTGGCAATGTCTGTGGGCTTGGTGTATTTTTTTGTCATTTTGGACTAATTCTGAGCATATCTGGGAATTCCCACCCAGGTTCCTAACATAACTAAAGAAAGCCTTGTGATTATCCTTAGTGTCCTGTGCAATTTTTCTCTCGAAGCTGGCCTTAGGCGATTTTATGAGTGCCTGTAGTTTTTTGCTAATACTGATCAGAGATGCCTTCGCTTTTTGGGATTTTGCTCTATCATGTAGTAGCTTCCTCCTTCTATTGTATAGTTTGTTTATGGCTGGGGTCCACCAGACATAATGTTGGCATTAGAAAGATAGCTAGAAAACTATTTTTATTTTATTTTATTATACATTTGTTGACCGGCTAGTCTAACTGGATACATGTCCATTTTCAGTAGAGGACTGGGGAGATAAGCTCCTAGATAGGACAATGAAATTGACACAATAGCAACTAAGGAAACATGAACCAAACAAAATAAATCCTATTTACAGTACCTATTACAGGTTATCACAGTAAAATTAACAGTACAGAATACAGGTATAACATAGCATGCTAGTACAATCAAGATATTCTAGAGATAGATAGTATAATGGTTAATAAGGAAGAACTTGCAGTTAATGAGTAGACGGGGTAGGAAGAGTAAAGTATTAAGAGACACAAACTAGTCAGGCTTAGTACAGGGGCATAACCAGTGTATTTTCAGTAACACTTTTCAATTTGTTTTTGAAGCAGGATAGTGAGGGAAGTGTGGAGAGTTCATTGGGGAGGAGATTCCAGGCTTTTCCAACAATATTAGAAAAAAGGGAGTTTCCAGCCTTGTTGTTTGGTTTATTAGTATGTACTAGAAGTCTCTGAGAAGACCTTAAGGATTCCAAGTTTTATAGGGAGTGATGAGTGTGGAAAGAATAGGAGTTTTGGAAGGTTTGTAAAGAGTGTTGTGGGCTATAGTTAGTTGATGGAATTTAATCAGATTTTGTAGTTCAAGCCATCACAGCTGCTTTAAATTAATGCAGTGATGGGTTCTAAATGGGTTGCCTGTAGCAAATTGGCAATGTTATTGTAGGACATTTCCAATTTGCTAAGATTATTTTTAGATAGGTTAGTAAAAATAGGTGAGGCGTAAAGTAGAGAAGAGATTAGATGAGTGTGTGCTACTGTGGTTCTAGCTGAGAGCAGGAGGAAGGATTTTATCCTATAGAGAGAGCCTAGCTTTTTGTTGACAGTTTTTATAGTATTGTTAATATGGATATCAAAGTTCAGATTGTTGTCAATGGTGACACCTAATAGTTTGGTGGTTGGTTCAGGAGATATAATAGTTTTATTGGTAGAGTTAACTGAGAAATCCAGAGGGGGGGGGACTTCTTAGTAGGAGAGAAAAGGAGGAGTTTAGTCTTTTGGGGGTTTAGGAGAAGGCATCTATGTGTGAACCATTGCTCAACTGTGTTAAATACTTGTTGGGTAAGAGAGAGAAGTTCAGAAGAGGAGGGGGCTGAGCATATCAGTGTAGAGTCATCCGCATATTATATGCATATAGCTTGGGGGATGGCAAGGTGAAGGTCATTAATGAATATGGAAAAAAGTAGTGGTCCTAGGATGGACCCTTGAGGGACACCAAAGTTGATGGGCAGGTGAGTAGAGAGAGACTTGTGCCATGGTACGGCCTGTTGTCTTTTATCAAGGTAGGACTGGAACCACTTTATAGAGGATGTATCTAGTGACAGGGATTTCAGTATTTTGGTGAGAATTTGGTGATTTACCATGTCAAAAGCTTTAGACAGGTCAATAAATAGTGCTGAAGAGAGTTTGTTTAAATTGCATTTTTTGTTGATACAATCTGTGAATGAAAGAAGGGCAGCAGTAGTGCTATTTGATGGTCTGAAACCATGTTGACAGTTGGCTAGTAAGTTATTTTGTGTTAGATGGTCAAGTAATTGTCTGCGAATGCATTTCTCCATGATCTTCGCCAAAGGTGAGAGGAGGGCAATGAGGTGGTAGTTGGGAGAGTTCAGTGGATTGTCCTCCTTTATGGAGGGGGATAATATTAGGAAATTTTCCATAAACCGGGGATATAACTTTCGGTAATAGTTCTATTGATCAGGATAGAAATGGGATAAGCAATAGCTTTGGCGGATTGTTGTAGGAATTCTGCAGGTAGTTGGTCTGCTGAGGGTGAGCATGGTTTCAGTTTCTGCAGAAGGGTTAGAATATATGTTGTTGGGACAGGTTGAAAATGAAAAGTAGGGGGTGAGGTTGATTCATAGGAAGATAGAGTGAAGTTGTTTGGTGATAGTTGACTAGCTAGTGTTTGTATAGCATCAGTAAAAAAGGTATTAAAAGCATTAGCTGTATTCATTGGTTTATTGTGTTCAGTGTTTTGAGGGTTTGGAGTAGTGGATTGCCTTGGATGGAGTAGTTGGTTAATACTAGACCAAAATTTCTGCGGCTTGTTTTGATTAGCGTGTTGGGATTGCAGGTTGTAGTTTCTTTTGTCAGATATTATAGCTTTCTTAGTTTCATTTCTTAGTTGTCTAAATGTTACTTGGTCTATAGGGTTTCTTGTTTTCCTCTATTTTGCCCAAAGTTTGTTTCTAAGATTTATTTTATGTTTGGTTTCTTTTGAGAGCCATGGAGCATGTTTGGTTTTAATTTTAATTAGTCTGGTTAAACTAGTTGAGAGTTGAGTTAAAGAAACCAACAGCAGACATTTTATGGAGAAGTAAGGGTGAGAGATTATGTTGAAGGCTTTGGAGATTTTGTTTAGGAGACTACTAATACTCTTAGAGATGATAGTTAGATTCTTGATGGATAATCTAGAAATAGAGTAGTTTGGGGGAAGGAGTTGGGTTCAAGATTGGGGAGGTGTTGGGACAAGTGTTAGGGTGTATGTCTCTACAAAGTAAAATATTTGTGGAGAAAGTATGTTGTGCAGGGAGTTTAAATTCGTTAGTAAGGTGTTTGAACTTGTGTGGAAGGGAGTTGATGTTGAGGAGTTTGAATTTGTGCATAAAAAGGTGGGTAAATTAAACAAGTAAGGAGTTATTATGATATGGTAGGGTTTGTCAGTACTATAAAGTGAGTGAGTGAGGGTTGGTGGTGGGTTGATACGAGAAATATTAGTTTTGTAGCAGGTAAGGAGAGATAGCAGAAGAAGTGAAAGGATAAAGAGAGATACAGAGATCATGTTTGGATGGAAGGAAGAAGGTGGAGGGGTGAAGAAAAGGAAATGGTAAATAAGGAGGATGGGTAGTGACAGGATAAGGAATAAGACTAGAAATAACCCTAGAAAATAGAACAGAAACTGGAGGGGGAGGTGGAGAGGGGGAAGAAATAAAATGGTCTGAGAGGGGAAAATTGGAGAAAAAGGAAGGCTATGTGAGAGCAGCAAATTGTGAAAGAAAGATTAAGTGGGATAGAATAAGGAGTACTGAGAGGAAGAGGTGTGCTGAGCTGGAGGAGGTAAGGTGTGATGGAGAAACAGACACATGCATGTTTTGTAAAACAGAACTGAAAACAGTTACACATCTTGTTGCTGGGTTTTATACACTAATGACAGAGGGCCTGTATACTGAAAGGCATAATAATGTGGTAAGACTTTTGCATCAGGGATTATGCAAACATGGCAATACTGAAGTAGCTGAGAAGCATTGGAAATATGGGCCACAAAGCATTATAGAAAATTATGACATTTATATCACATGGGATCACCCATTACCAACAGTTCAAAAAATAGATGTGAGAAAACCAGATACAGTAGCCCATGAAAAGAAGACAAAAGTAGCATTGATCATAGAAATTGCTATACCAAGTGATTACAGCGTATTACGTACAGACAGACACAAAGTCATAAAATACCAGGATTTGCAGGCAGAAATGAGGGCAGTGTGGGAGAAGGATACCCAGGCCAGACAGTTCCAATAGTAGTAGGAGCAATGTGTCTTATAAAAAAGAATTTACAGCCTTACTTAGATATACTACTGATACATAAAACTCTGTATGAACTGCAGAAGGAGTCAGTTCTGGGCACACTGCGAGTGCTGCAAAGAGCACTTTTGGCTAACATCAAAGACTGAAACAATACTAATTTCATGAACTATAATCATAGTTTGACTTAGGAATGGGGTCTATTCCTGTCATTGTATTAGAAACCCAAAAACATGGTGAAATTAAACCATGAAAAGCCAAAAACTTTCTCATAAAAGCAGCTAAATCTATACTTGCCACTACTTATCTCCTCACACATCTTTATGGCCATTCCATCCTTACTAACCTTCAGGCATCACAAAAATGAAAACCTGAACAATCATATAACAAAGCTGCTAAATTTGCAGCAAATATCCCTTTCAGAACCCACAACTGTACAGTACTAAAAAGCCTAAACAACTTCATCAACCAACATATACATGGCTTCTTACCACCTATAAAATTATCTGGAATCCATCTGCTTAACACTAAATAATATTCTTCACAGCTATGTTCCTAGTTCCTAGTCAGTAATTATGATTCACTGACCAAAAACTCCTGTCTGTCCACAAACCTAAAATATATGCTGGGCATTGTCTGCACTTTTATCATGTTGCTAAGACCTGGAACTCCTTATCTCTATCCATCAGGTAAAACTCCGCTCACATCCTTGCAAAACCATTCTGAAAGACTTCCTAGTCAAAAGCTGATGCTGTTTTTGCTCAACACTAGGATAAACTGCATCCATAAATGTGGACAAATATCTATTCATACCTTAGATCTCTTTATTCTCTCTTCTTCACTCACTTATTTCTACCAATTTCTTTCCCCTCACTTTCTCTCTAAATATACCATCACCCTGCTTTTCTCTCACTTTGTATTGCAATTCCTGTTTGTATTATACTGTTACCTTTAATTTATCTATAAACTGGCTACAATTTCTCTGTTATATCTTTGTTATATAACTTGTATCTATTCTTAACCAGTGTTTTCATATTATGTCAAAATTAATCTTCTTCTTTCAGCTGTTCCCATTAGGGGTTGCCACAGTGGATCATCTGTTTCCATTTCTTCCTGTCCACTGCATCTTGCTCTGTCACACCAACCACCTGCATGTCCTCTCTCACCACATCCATAAACCTTATCTTAGGCCTTCCTCTTTTCCTCTTACATGGCAGCTTCATCCTTAGCATCCTTTTCCCAATATACCCAGCATCCCTCTTCAGCACATGTCCAAACCAGCGCAATCTTGCCTCTTTGGCTTTGTCTCCAAACTGTCCAACCTGGGCTGACCCACTAATATACTTATTTCTAAGCCTGTCTACCCTCGTCACACCCAGTGCAAATCTTAACATCTTTTACTCTGCCACATCCAGCTCTGACTCCTGCCTTTTTATCAATGCCACTGTCTCCAACCCATATAACATAGCTGGTCTCACTACCCTCTTGTAGACCTTCCCTTTCACTCTTACTGGTACTCGTCTGTCACAAATCACTCCTGACACTCTTCTCCACTCACTCCACCCTGACTGTACTCTCTTCTTCACCTGTCTTCCACATTCGCCATTACTCTGAACTATTAATCCCAAGTATTTAAACTCATCCACCTTCGCCAACTCTACTCCCTGCATCCTCTCCATTCCTCTATCATTCCTCTCATTCACACACATATATTCTGTCTTAGTCCTGCTGACCTTCATTCCTCTCCTCTCTAGAGCATATCTCCACCTCTCCAGGGTCTCCTCAACCTGTTCCCCACTCTCACCACATATCACAATGTCATCTTCAAACATCGTAGTCCACAGGGACTCCTGTCTGATCTCATCTGTCAGCCTGTCCATCACCACTGCAAATATAAAAGGACTCAGAGCTGATCCTTGATGTAATCCCACCTCTACCTTAAATGCATCTGTCACTCCCACTGCAGATCTCACTGCTGTCACACTACTCTTGAACATGTCCTGTACAACTCTTACATACTTCTCTGCCACTCCCAACTTCCTCATACAATACCACAACTCCTCTCTAGGCACCCTTTCATATGCTTTCTCTATGTCCACAAAGACACAATGCAACTCCTCCTGACCTTCTCTGTACTTCTCCATCAACACTCTGAGAGCAAACATCGCATCTGTAGTGCTCTTTCCTGGCATGAAACCATACTGCTGATCACTAATCATCACCCAGTGGTGGCTGGTGACTTCAAATCAAAGAGGAGCTGCAGGAGACAGCTGAATGGGTGGGGCCAACAGGAAGGGGTGTGGCCAACTAAAAGTGGTGGGGCTATGGTACAGTGGGATCAATGCTGGACATGCATATCAATTTACATGAAATAAATGTTCAGTCATTATGGTGCATGCTGAATACTCTACATAGCTCACATTGTTACATGTAAATACAGGTTGGTTTGAAGACTTACCTATGCAGTATGCTGCAAACAGCACTTCATACTCTGTTTCTGCACCTGATGAGAAGCTGTGGTCTGGTCTGTAGCACATCAGTTCATACTGGATTTCTCCCCCCCCCCTTTTTCATGGAGGCTCAAAAGGGACAGTTAGTTTCCCAAGCAAACACTATTCACGTGACCCCACCTGGTTCCAAATAAGTGCTTGTAGTCTTCTCTTTTGGCTGTTCCCATTAGGGGTCACGACAGCAGATCATCTGTTTCCATTTCTTCCTGTCCTCTGCATCTTTCTCTGTCACACCAACCACCTGCATGTCCTCTCTCACCACATCCATAAACCTTATCTTAGGCCTTCCTCTTTTGATCTTACCTGGCAGCTTTATCCTTAGCATCCTTTTCTCAATATACCCTGTATCCCTCCTCAGCACATGTCCAAACCAACCTAATCATGCCTCACTGGCATACAAATACTGTGGATGACTTTCAATATGATATCACTTTATTGGCCCAAAATCATCGAAAATGGATACACATTCCTTGTTATGCCAGCATTACTGGGACTAGCTTAATATTCAGTGCTAACCAGTACAGATACGGTTAAGCATCAATAAAACAGTTTACAATTATCCTTGATGAAGAAGTTGTTTCTTGCAGAACTGAGAAGTTAGTGCAAAAGGAGCAGGCAGAAGATAGGGTACCTAAATCAACTGGAGAGGCAGCAAATGTACCTCACAAAGAGGATCCTAGGCCTTAAACACTTGTCCTATATAGACAAATCCAAAAAACTCCAACTATTCTCTGTCTCATATTGCCTACTTAGACTATAGCATGGCCCCCTACACATTGCAGTTTGCCCTTCCTTTCCATTGGACAGCTTTAAGATTCCAACCTAGCTCTGCCATGTACCCTGTCCATGGTTTGTTTAGCATTTGTATTCCTCTCCAAGACATGAGTAAGCTACGATAACATATAGTGTAGGTAGCTGCTATATGGAAATGTATTTATTGCATTTGATTATTGGGAAAAATCTGACTGAGCAATAAAATCCCTTTTCAGTGAGGCCAAGGGGAAAAATGAACCAACTAACAAAGATATATATATATATATATATATATATATATATATATATATATATATATATATATATACATACACACACATAAGATACATACAGTATACTGAGATAACAAACATCTCTGGTAAGGTAAAAGGAGTAAAATAAAATCCACATTGCCATATAATAATCCAAATAACAATGAGTACCACAGGAAACATATGCTCCTGAGCAGAAAGCACAGAAATAAAATCACAAAAAATAATAAAGGAAACTGCTCAGGTGGAAAACCATGCAGAAAATAGCAAGCAGCATACAATGAGTCTCTTCAGACCAAAGTCATATAAATCACACCAAACAGCATACGACAAGTCTCTTCAGACCAGGAATATAAGAATAATTCAATCCAATGAAGCAAAATGCTGTTAACATCTTTAAAACCAAATCTTTTATTAGCAGATATCTGGTAAGCGCTTTCGCCAAAGTGGCTTCTTCAAACCATAAGAGTATAAAGCAGTTCAAGATACACCTTATATACATTCAAGTACACCTTCAATTACTAATTAAGCCTAATGATGACATCATAATTAAAACATATACATTTAAAGTGAACAATCAAATAGTATTACAATACATCTTTACAAGTAGTAAAGGCAAAATATTTAAAACATTATTACTGCATAAAAATGAACATCACTTAAGCATCCTAAAGATATTATATAAATAATATCTTTAATTAATCCATCAATAAAACAATTTATTATAAAAAATAAAAAATGTTTAAAAATCTATTTAAAATGAAATATTCTGTTTTTAAGAGCTGGTCTTAAAGGGACCTTATCATTAAGACCAGGGTGAATATGTACTTGCAGTCTGATAATCCAGTTAGTTTCATTTCTTTCGGTATAATTCCTTATGTCCCCTCCCCTCAAACTAGGTGTATTAATATATAAAACTAAAAACTTAAAAGTATGTGAATCGTTGGTTTCTAAAACATGTTTAGACAAAGCATTGGTGTTTGACCGAATACGGGTCTGATATAAGTGCTCCCTCACCCTGTCCTTAAGCCTTCTATCGGTTTTACCGACATAGAAGGCAGGGCAAGAAGAGCATAAAGCGAGATAAACTACATGTTCCGTATTACAACTAGCACTGACATCAAAGCTAAAAAATTGAGATGTATTGGGATGTATAAGCATGTTCGTTTCACATATAAATTTGCAAAAATTACACTTATTACATGGTTTGGTGCCTAAATGACTTCTATTTTCATGGAATGAAGTAGTATTAGTATAACATAAGAGTCTTTGCAAATTCTTCTTGTTTTTAAATAAAAATTGTGGGTATTCACCCACAATTTCCCTAATATTAGGGTCAACTGTTAAAACATTCCAATGCTTACACAAGATGTCTCTTATTTGGTAGAAATCATGTGTGTAGAATAATGAGATTTTTTGTGTTGGTACATTGACATTGGTGGCATTGCTTTCTGTAGTATAATATTCATCGCCCTGCTCTGAAAAATAAGGGCATGCCCTATCTAATCTAAAGTTCTCTATACACTGAAAACCTATAGAAATTTCATCTTCTTTATATTCCCTTATTAATAATCTTTTATGCAGGGTTACCAATTCTGTTTCAAAACTACCTGGCATAGGGTTTAACCTAGATGCCCGGATTGCAGGGACAGTTTTTAAATATTGCTCTTACAAATTTAGAAATTTGATAGAATAACAGGTTTTGCATTAGCATGAATTTTCTGAAAGGTATGAAGTCTGAAACTCCAATGTCTGTCATTACTTTGTAACTTCAGTCTTTAATGATTTGCCACCAATTTACCAAAAAAACACAATTTTATGAAAAAGTTTCTCAGTGTAAGAATTTTTATGAGCCTTATGTTCATTTGTTACCTAAACCTAAATAAAGAGAGTTCATTATCTGTGGCACTGGAGAATCTGTGTTATTTACACACAGGCCATTAGCACTTTATAGTAATAGTTTCGGCAAGATCAAAGACACACATCTACAGGGTAAACAGCCAAGTTATAGTGAGGAGAGTTGGTGCTTCTTTTCAGCAGAGATCTCTTCAGACATTTACTGACCTTAGAATACAAGCTTAAAAACAACTTTCATACATTACTCCTCTGTCTGCAAACTACCTTATTATCATGTACATGCGCACAACATAGTCAAAAATAATACAGAATAAGTAAGGTTCTTCTCATGCAGCCATCCCCACAAAATGAAGGTGTATTATTTATAATAAAGAAGTACTCCACTTTAAATGGAAACCATTATTCATTGATAAAACATGCCAGATAAAATTAACTGCATATAATGAAGTTGCTGTGATAAGACTCTCATCATAAAAAACATTTTGGAGTTTAATGACTCAAAGAAACTATAAAATTAATTGTACCAACATTAAAGTCATTGCTGATAAAGCAACCATCTATTTCTTCTGCAGAAATTGTTTACACACTAAAAATCAAAGTATATACTTCTGTCATTATAAAAAGATAGTTGGGGAAAGATGCCATCTGTGAAGCAATTAAGGATGTGTTAAAAAGTGATGACTGTCTGAACCTTTAAGTTTTATAATACAAACTTCAGCACAAAAAGGTCACAAAGAAATATAAAGAGATCTACCTAATTAAAAGATCACGTCTGATGTGATACAACACAGTTGCTTTCTTTGAATAAAATGTTTAAAAAATATACATCCAAAATCCGGTATTAATGTGCAAGTATTTGTATATATTAATAGCATCATTCTTAAGCATGGCAGTTCATTTGAAGCTGTTCTAACATGCTATCTTTACTCTTTACATTTTTCGGAATGCTTTAACAAACCAAGCATGACACTTGAGAAAAAAGTGGTATTCTAATATCCTTGGGCCAGATAAGTGAAGGAAAAATATTCTCATTTTATTCTGTAAATTAAACCCGTAGAAAAGTGCTTCATTGCTTATCTAGATTCAACCAATGCTTGGGATAAGATCAGCCTGTGGTCATTGAAACTTGTCTGCCCATTACTTGAACTTGGTTTGGTAAAAATGTTTTAAATGATCTGTTTTGTAATTTGAGAAGTTTAATCATTCAATTTCCACCACTTACTTGTCACTGGCAACAATCATTTGCCCTGAGTCTTGCAAAATCCCACAAATAATCCTACCTATAAGAACGTCTTTATAACTTCTGTGGTACCGTACACATAGTTTGTTATATGTCTGACTTACAGTCTGACAGCTTCTCTTTAAAAATCAAATCATTCATTTGTTAGTCTGTGTAGCTCTTTGGCATCCATTTGCCAGCACTTAGTATCTACTAATGTCTTATCCACAACTGAATTAGACACATGCATTATTCTGCCTCCTACATACAGTGACACCCATATACACATGTGCATGTATGAGACAGCATACACACACACACACACACACACACACACACACACACACACACACACAACACACACACACATAGACACACACACACACACACACACACACACACTCACTTGTCATTCGACGAATGGGAACTAAATAAATATAATTTCACTAATCCCGAGGTTATAAATTCTCATAATGCTTCTACAGTGATTAGTTCTACTGCTATACTGCAGTTGTCTGAGTCCTTTCTTCAGGCAGGTAGGATGTTTGTCTTTCCCCATAGTTGTACAACTAAGGAGTTAGTATCTAGAAGTAAGGGATAAGGTTGACAGGGGAACTTGCTTTCCTGTGAAAAAGTGTTTTTCTACTAATGGAATCCACAGTTTCAGTGGTTGTACATCTTGATGAGTTTGACTCATCCTGTTTGCTTTCAGGGTCATGCCTTAGGTAAATACAGTGGACCATGTACATACAGACTCATTCTGTTTGCTTTCAGGGTCATGCCTTAGGTAATTACAGTGAGTGGACCATGTACATACAGACATGCACACATCAAGTAGTCATTAAAATGTAGTTTTGAGTCATCTCTAATGAAAGAACAAATGGGTCGGTGTACCTGCTTTTTTACTAAATAAAAGTAAAATCTACATGAGTAAAAGTTCTAACAATGCAGGATCACCTGCCTGATTATGATATTTTCTGTTTTTGTATTAAAATGAATACAAGAAATATAATACTTGTTCACTGGTCAGACTATGCCTACGGAATGCAGAAGCTTTTAACAGAATTCCTGCTATAATAACCTCTAGTTTGCCTGTTCATAATCATCTTAAAACATGTTCATTTATTTTAATTCAGAGAGAGTTGAGTCAGTCAGTCAGACACTTGACTTACCTCAACTTTAAAAAAAAATCAAGTGATGAGTGACTGAGACTGTCCATTTCTGTCGTCAACTCGTCACGAACAACAAATGAAGTAGTCAGAAGGATTCAGAATCAGAAATCTTTCTTTCCTCTCAGTAGCACAGCCTAATCATATTAGCAAGTTGCAAGCCTCAAAAAAAGCTGTTTCCAATGGTAGCGCAAACCTGTAGCAACTAGCAAGTAACCAAAAGGACCTGCACTACCTGCTACTACTGATTGTTTCTCGCTCTCTTTTTCAGAAAGAGAGGGAGAACCAATCAGTAGCCCTCCTGCCATCCACGTCACGTACGTGACTGAGGACGTGGCAGTCCGACCCCCTTCTACTTTACTGTGCAGTTAACCACACAAACTTCCGGGCATCACGCTGATGCAATACTTTCCATAATCTGGACTGCCTTTACAGCAGTCTGAGACAGTCCAGATTTAAGGAAAGTAAAAAAAAAAAAAAAAAAAAAACGGAACTCGCCAAGCAACGAGCATGCACAGTTCGAGTTCCGGGACTTTGCGAGTCAGTCTGACTCATTTACAGCACTAGTCAGCCAGTTTAATTTAGAAATATTTTATTTCACAAAATTAATTTTTTTTCTTTTCTTCACACAGCTGGGGGGGGCTGCAGTCCTGCAGTACAATGCCACGAGCCGCCCCTGTTATCACCTCCCTTCTTAACCTAGCTTCTACTATTCTTTCCCATAATTTCATGCTGTGACTGATCAATTTTATCCCTCTGTAGTTACTACATCTCTGCACATCACCCTTATTCTTAAAAATCAGTACCAAAACACATTTTCTTCACTCCTCAGGCATCCTCTTACTTTCCAAGATTTCATTAAACACTCTGGTTAAAAATTCCACTGCCATTTCACCTAAACACCTCCATGCTTCCACAGGTATGTCATCTGGACCAACAGCCTTTCCATTCTTCATCTTCTTCATAGCTATCCTTACTTCCTCCTTGCTAATCCATTGCACTTCCTGATTCAATATCCCCACATCATTCAACCTTCTTTCTCTCATTCTCTTCATTCATCAACCCCTCAAAGTACTCTTTCCATCTGTTCAACACACTCTTCTCACTTGTGAGTATGTTTCCCTCATTGTCCTTTATACTTAAACTCCACTTATATTATTATTATTAGTAGCAGTAGTAATAAAGGCTATAAAATTATTGTAATTAAAATGTTTTGTAATACTTTGGAATTTTTCAACCCAGGCCCAGGAGAAAATGGACTCCTATCCAGTCGGACTTTTATGGTAAATTAATGTCAGTAAATAAATAAAGAAAGAAATAATAAATACATTTTTTTATTATAATGGCAAGCCAGTCTCCTCTTTATTTTTAGACTGGTCTAAAGTCTTTTGGCTCAGTTTGTCACAGCAAACTTCTAATTATCCTCATTAGGCTACCTATCCAATAGATATCATCAGTAAAATGACACTCCACCATCTCTCCATGCCTCCCCTTCACAATCACAAGGCTCTATCATGGGTACTCTCCTCTTTAACATTCTCACAACACCCTCCCACATCCACACAACAGGCCTCCCTAATTCAGTACACAGATGACTCCACATTCATTTGTATATCTGACAACATGGTACACTTCCAGAAAATTGCTTAGGAACTTTAACAGGGACTGAAATATGGCTTTGTAACTCACAACCTATGCTCAGTCTTAAAAACTACTACTTATTCCCCCAAATCCCTGTCATGAAAAAAACTAAACTTAAAGTCCTCTCTTTTGACAATACAACCACTGAAGTCACTTCTCATACAAATTATTAGGAATGATATGGATGATTATCTTCAGTTTGACATGCATATACAAAATTGCATAAGAAAAACAAATAAAAAATAGGGATGCTTTACAGGGCCAAAAACTTTCTCACAAAAGCAACTAAAGCTACAGTTGCCACTACTTAACTCCTTCCCCCACTTCTTTATGGCTATCTAATTCTTACTAACCTTCAGGCATCACAAAATCAAAACCTGAGTGATGCCATAACAAAGGTGTTAAATTTGCAACAAATATCCCTTCCAAAACCCACCACTGTATAGCACTAAAAGACATAAATTTGTTAGAACTACCCCATCAACTAACATACACATAGTTTCTTATCATCTATAAAATTATCCAGACTCTATCTGCTTGTCTGGTACTAAATAACATTTTATACAACTATGTTTCCAGCTGGTCATTACAATCCAATGACCAAAAACTCCTATTTGTCCACAAACCTATTAAATCTGCTGGGCATTTTCTGTACTTGTACCATGTTGCTAAGGCCTGGAATTTTTTACCTGTATCCATCAGGTTAATACCCTCCATCTCTTCCTTCAAAACCTTTCTGAAAGATTTTCCAGCCAAACGCTGATTCTGATCTTGCTAAACACCAAGATAAATTATATCCCTAAATGTAAACAAATATGAGTTCATATCTTACATCTTCTTATTGTCCCTTCTTCACTCACTTCCTTACTTCTTTCAATTTTTCTCTCCTGGTTTTCTCTCTAAATACCAAAAGCCTGCTTTACTCTCACTTCATATTGCAAATCCTGTTTGTATTATAATAACTTACATTTAATTTTGCTATAATCTGGCTAAAATTTGTCTAACTGTTAAATAATTCCCCCGGATTCTCTATAGCTTGCATGGAAATATGTCTGCTATGCCATCAAGGAACAGCCTGCAGGGGCATGATCGAGCGCTCCTGCACTAATCCTGAACGGACTAAGCCCCTGTATGCAAATCACCCCATTTGCAGGATAAATTTATGCAAATGAGGTGATTTAGCAATACAGGATGCTTGCAACTGGCCATGCAGGACTAGTGCAATCTGTAGAAATGTACTCGGTTAGTAACCAAGTACATTTCTGAAAAATCCAAAACGGAGCTGTGACAGCTCCAAATAAAGGCTGCATATCATGTAGCAAGCATGTTAATGGCCAATTATAAGGCCACTGGCATTGCAAACAGTGAAAAAAATAAAATAATCAACTTTTTTTTTAGCCAATCTTGGCTGTTTATGCATAGGGCAGCGGCGCACAAACGGAATCTGGGGAAAATAACAAAATAAACCTAAATTAAGCATTCTAACTAAAATCAGTATTCTGCCATGCAAGTCAATGGCAGGCAGAAGACAACATGGCCAGTGAATAGTGGTTGCTAAGGGGGGAGGCTCAGTGTGAGACATGTAACTATGCATTAGCAGGCAATCCTATGCAAATGAGGGGAATGATAGTGAATCCCAGTTTTCCCCAGCATGTGAGTCAGGTCCCAACAGTGTAAGAGTAGCAATAGCTTGGTGCAAGCCTAGGAGTTAGGTGACATCATGGGGGGTGTGTGTCAGGCATACTGTAAACGGATTGGAGCCCTGTGGCTCGGGATTGCTCCTAGCTTATCACAGCTAAGCTAGGGGGTGTGTCTAAACCTGCCTAGCACTCTTTACATTGCCTAAGCGGGTGTGCGTGCCACGCACTGGGTTTTAAAGGAAGAGAAAGAAAGTTAAACCAGGAAATAGCATCACTGTGCACATATGATCACTCTGTTTGCGTGGCGCACCCCCAGGCTTAAATAGGAAGGCAATGGGAAGAGAAAACAGCAGTAGGAAGGTAATCAAGGAGAACTAGCATAGCTGTCAGGTGAAATGTATCAGAATCAGCCAATTACACAGGCAGCAGACCAGCTCAGCCCAGAACACTACTATAAACTATGCAAACACCTTCCCCTCTGTTTTTTTCCCACACTCTACACCACCGGTGTATACAAGCGGGGACATTTTAACAAACAAACCTACAAAATGAGACAGGCTGCAGCAGGCAACATAGAACAACATGTGCAAGATGCTGAGGCTGGTGAGGATGTGAATGCTGCTGATCACCCCACAGTGAGGAGATGGAGAAGAGTGTACAGACCCAGGGTAACCAACCAGAGGCTACATGAGCTGGAGATAGTGGAGCACTATTGGGTGGACAGAGACCTCCTACAGCAAATTGTTGAGCTGTGCCAGCCACACCTGACATACCAAACTGACTGAGAGGAACCCATCCCAGTGGATACCAAGGTATGTGTAGGCCTAGGAATATTAGCCACAGGTACCTCCCAAAACTCAACTGGGGATATCATGGGAATCTTACAGGCATCAGCATCCAGAGTATTCCACCAGTTCCTGGATGCCATGTCAGCATATGTCGGTGAGCATGTATAATTCCTCAACACCCGTGAGGTGTTGGCCAGCAATATGCATCTCTTCCACCAAATAGCAGAATACCCTGAGGTAGTGGGTGCTATAGACTGCATGCACATACATATCAAAGCACCACTTGGTGATCAGAGTAGGGTCTACATCAACTGCAGGGGTATCCCCTCCATCAACTGCCAAGTCATCTGTGATGCCTAGAGCATTATAATGAATGTGTGAGCTGGCTACCCTGGAAGCTATCACAATTCCCACATATGACATCTGACTAAGCTGAACCAGAGATTTGCCAATGGGGACATTCCCTACAGTCACCTAGTAGGGGATGCTGGTTACACACTGGAGCCGTGGCTGATGACACTCATCAGAAATGCACACACACCTGAGCAAGAACACCATAATGAGGCACATACACAGACCAGATGTATAATAGAATGTGTGTTTGGGATGCTCAGGTCATGGTTCCGGTGTCTGAACACATCTGGTGGAGCCTTGCAGTACTCACCAGCTACATGTACCTAAATTGTTATGGTATGTGCCATGCTACACAATATGATCCTGTGGAAACAGCTGCAGCAGGAACAGCATGGGGCAGGGCCACACAGCCCCCCACCAATTCCAAGGAGTGCACAGGCACAGAGTGACTTGGAGGAGGAATAACCTGAGCCTGCCCCAGTAGGCAGATGGAGACGTGCCCAGTATGCTGAGGCTGTGGCAAAGAGACAATGCATAGCACATACACTGACACAGTAGGGACCCAGGTAATGACACCTCTCTCTGACTCTCACATACAGTAAAAGGGATGCCAAACATGACACTACCTGTGCTCAACCATGTATAGAGTGTGTACTATGTGCATCCAACATAGGCAGCCCACCAGCACCATCCACAATTCTGGCATACCATCAAGGTAAGTCAGTCAACCTGCCAATTGTCAAATGGAGTAGAATGTGTCGTCACCTGTATGTATGGTATGGATGTGAGCATACAAGGGAATTGGGTGGCTGAATGTCATGGCAGCAGAAAGTAGACACCCATAGTGACACCATGACATCTGTAACACATACTGGAGTCACCATATTAGCCAGTACTACACAGGGTGACAAAACCCACTGCAGGAAATGTGCTGGGGGATGTGTGTCCATATGACTCACACATGCCAGTCAGGCCGGTTCACATATCCAACAACAGTCTCAGCCAGCAGGACAAGTGTAGACAAACCCAAACAGAGCCTGTGCTATGGCCTCTGAATGATGGCTATGGTTAACCACCCCCCAGGCCTACACAGACAGACTACAGCAGGTCAGGCAGTGGGATGTTAGTTCTGAAGGGTAGGAAGTCAGACACTAATATGTAGGGCAACCAAAGCTACAATCTGTAGTACACTGGTATGCCTCTAGTCAGCATGATAGGTAAGAATACAGAATGAAATGGAGTACCTGACATGCCAGTACAGCCATAGCAAATGTGTACAAGTGTCAGGTGTGCTCCCCCATCCTATGCAGTAATGTAATAACAGTCAGGTGTGCCCCCCAATCATGTGAAGAAATGTAGAAATAGACAGGTGTGCCACCCCCATCCTATGTAGTAATGTAATAACAGTCAGGTGTGCTCCCCCAATCCTGTGTAGAAATTGTCAGGTGAGCCCCCCACCCTATGTAGTAATGTAATAACAATCAGGTGTGCCCCCCCAATCCTGTGTAGAAATGTAGAAATAGCCATTTGTGCACCTCCCCATCCTATGTAGAAATGTAATAACAGTCAGGTGTCCCCCCCCCCAATCCTGCGTAGAAATGTAGAAATAGTCAGGTGAGCCTCCCCATCCTATGCAGAAATGTAGTAACAGTCAATGCCAAATGCTCGATGGATACCCTGCAGAAACAGCCTGCTACCTGTTGGTATACACAAAGGTCAGCACTGCAGTACAAACTGCCTGGACTCGATCCACACATTAAGTACAGATGGGCATATTGTGCATGCTCACACACTTACAGAAATGAAGGCAATGTCAGTCAACAACATACTGAAAGGTCATACTGGGCATGCTCACACACTTTAACACATGAAGGCCATGTCTGCAAACACCAGAGGACCAGACATATCTGGCAGTCGCAGTTGTTAGTGCAGGCACTCATTAGTATGCACCACTCATGTCTTGCACACACAGTGGATAGGAATACAGACATATATGTAAGGACACCACACTATATTAAGCCAAAGGTAGACGTACATAGATGTGTGGAAGAGGGTAACTGTGACAAGGAGCCATCCAGGCCTGTCCCACCCAGCACACAGCCAAAGGACCCCAACCACATGAGGTTCAGATGTCACTCACTGCAGATACTAGCCACCAGTATCTGTCAGCATTACAGACTATGTGGTGCACGTGCTAGCTGTGCAACATGACTGTACAAGGAAGTAGTCATCTAGCAGCCGTATACACCTACCTGTTAAATATGACCCTGTGTGTGCCTGCATGTGGCGTGTCAACCTCTAGATGAATGGGTTATGGCCCATGCCCACACACTGCCCTCCCCATCGCCCTACTATAACAAGCTTGCTGAGGTCATCCACTGTGAAATACACCTTTGGGAGAGTTGTAGCCCAGTAATTTCCCTGGTGCATCCCATAACTTTGTACTGCTGTAGTGTGATAAAATATTTAGGTAGGAGTTTAAATCCCAGACATGGCAAGTGTGTATTTGTGTGTGTATCTGTTTGTCTCTGTCTGTGTAGAGAGCAATGCTTTTTAGGGTAGTCACACTCCCTACAATTGAAATGCTCTACTTTGGTAAGGCTGCTGATGTCATTCACCTAGAAATACATATCTGGGAAGGCTGTATCCCAGTAATCTCCATAGCACATGCCCTAAATGCGTACTGCTGTAGTGTGATAAAATAGTTATGGAGGAGTTTTAACCCCAGCCTTGGCAACTGTGTGTCCGTGTAGAGAGCAATTCTTTTTAGGGTAGTCACACTCCCTACAATTGAAATGCTTTACTTTGGTAAGGCTGCTGATGTCATCCACCTAGAAATACATTTCTGGGAAGGTTGTATCCCAGTAATCTCCATAGCATGTGCCATAACTGCGTAGTGTGATAAAATCATTAGGGAGGAGTTCTATTCCTAGCCTTGGCAACTGTGTGTGTGTGTGTGTGTGTGTGTGTGTGTGTGTGTGTGTGTGTGTGTGTGTGTGTGTGTGTGTGTGTGTGTGTCTGTCTGTGTAGAGCACAATGCTTTTTAGGGTAGTCACACTCCCTACAATTGAAATGCTCTACTCTGGTAAGGCTGCTGATGTCATCCACCTAGAAATACATCTCTAGGAAGGTGTATCCCAGTACTCCCTCTAGTGCGTGCCATAACTGCGTACTGCTGTAGTGTGATAAAATAATTAGGGAGGAGTTCTAATCCCAGCCTTGGCAACTGTGTGTCTGTGTGTGTGTCTGTCTGTCTCTGTCTGTGTAGAGAGTAATGTTTTTTAGGGTAGTCATACTCCCCACAATTGAAATTCTCTACTTTGGTAAGGCTGCTGATGTCATCCACCTAGAAATATATCTTTGGGAAGGTTGTATCCCAGTAATCTCCATACCGTGTGCCATAACTGCTTACTGCTGTAGTGTGATAAAATAGTAAGGGAGGAGTTCTAATCCCAGCCTTGGCAAGTGTGCATGTCTGTCTGTCTCTGCCTATATAGAGAGCAGTGTTTTTGAGGGTAGTCACACTCCCTAAAATTGAAACGCTCTACTTTGGAAAGGTTGCTGATGGCATCCACCTAGAAAGACATCTCTGGGAAAGGTGTATCCCAGTAATCTCTGTAGCGCATGCCATAACTGCATACTGCTGTAGTGTAATAAAATAGTTAGGGAGAAGTTCTAATCCCAGCCTTGGCAACTGTGTGTCGATGTGTGTGTGTGTGTGTGTGTGTGTGTGTGTGTGTGTGTGTGTGTGTGTGTGTGTGTGTGTGTGTGTGTTTGTGTGTGTGTGTCTGTCCATCTGTGTAGAGAGCAATTTTTTTAGGGTAATCACACTCCTTACAATTGTAATGCTCTACATTGGTAAGGCTGCTGATGGCATCCACCTAGAAATACATCTCTGGGAAAATTGCATTCCAGTAATCTCCATAGCGATTGCCATAACTGCATACAGCTGTAGTGTAATAAAATGGTTAGGGAGGAGTTCTAATCCCAGCCTTGACAACTGTGTGTCTGTGCATCTGTGTGTGTATGTGTGTGTGTGTGTGTGTGTGTGTGTGTGTGTGTGTGTGTGTGTGTGTGTGTGTGTGTGTGTGTGTGTGTGTGTGTCCATCTCTGTAGAGAGCAATGCTTTTTAGGGTAGTCACACTCCCTACAATTGAAATGCTCTACTTCGGTAAGGCTGCTGATGTCATCCACCTAGAAATACATCTCTGGGAAGGTTGTATCCCAGTAGCGCATGCCATAACTGTGTACTGCTGTACTGTGATATAGAAATCTGGTAGGGTTCTATTCCCACCCATGGCAGTTCCGGATGTTATGTGTGTGTTTCAATGTCTGTGTAGGGAGCAATGCATTTTTGGGTAGTCACACTCACAATAATTCAAATGACCTACTTTGGCATTCCTGCTGATGTAATTTACTGTAAAATACACCTTTGAGGAAAGAGTTCTCCAGTAATCCCCGTGGTGCATCCTATAACGGCTGTAGTGTGATGTAGACCTCTGTTAGGGATTCTCTACCCACACATGTCGGTTGTGGATGTTTTGTGTGTGTTTCAATGTCTGTGTAGGGAGCAATGCATTTTAGCCTAGCCACACTCACTACAATTCAAATGCCCTGCTTTGGCAAGCCTGCTGATGTAATCCAATGTGAAATACACCTTTGGGGAAGGAGTACTCCAGTAATCTCCATGGCACATACTATGACTGCATACTGCTGTAGTGTAATAAAATAGTTAGGTAGGAGTTCTAATCCCAGACATGATATGTGTGTGTGTGTGTGTGTGTGTGTGTGTGTGTGTGTGTGTGTGTGTGTGTGTGTGTGTGTGTGTGTGTCTGTGTTTGTAACTCATATCCTGTGTGGAGGTGGCTGTGAGTGTGTAACAACTGGGCACAATGTGGAGTGGGTTTTGCAAAATTCTTATATGGTGGCCCTAGTATATATCACAATGTCCACTGTACAGGGATAACAGATGTGAAATAGCCGAGAGGCTGGGGTGCAGATCCTAACCCATACATGTGACATCAAGGCCAGGCAAACAAAGTTAGCAACCCTAGTATTAGCCAGACAACACTCACAATCCATTTATCATACACACACACACACACACACACACACACACACACACACACACACACACACGCACACACACACTTACCTAGGCAACAGCCGCTATGTTGGTAGTACACTGCATATTGCCCACTGATAGTAACTATGGAGTGATTGTAGTGGCCTACAGAGGGCATGGCACCCTGTCCATCTGTCCAATGGGCACGTACATGCAGACAGTGCCCCTACCCCATGCTCCCAACTGGATACCTGCAACACCTGTGGTGCCATCAAATGTGACCCACAAAGGACATACCATGCCTTAAAACATGCCCTGCATGGACAGATGCCACTGACACCAGGGAATGCCATTAGCATGCTATTAATGCAGGTGCAGGGTAAACCTGCTGTCCATAACCAGTTCCTGCCACATGAGGCCAGGACTGGCACATCTGATGATAATCTGTGTACAAAACAATGGCCAGACACCCCAGGTATAGTTCCACATGTCACTGTACATGCATGTTGGAGGTGTGCACATCACAGACACTGTCCATGTCATAGACTTAGGAACACATACATGGCAAGCAATGCACAGCATTGCCCACATGCATTAATCACCTAGGTGATTGGATAGTGAACACAATACACACCTGTGTGGGCAATTCCAGAATCTACACCTCGAGCCACAATGCAGACCATTGTCATGTGGCCTGATGCCAAGGTGTACCCATCACCTAGCCTTGTATAGCCATCTGGCACAGTTCACCACTACACACCCGTGAATCAATGCACCCATGCATGTCAGTACTGTCACTGTGTATGTGTGTGTGTGTGTGTGTGTGTGTGTGTGTGTGTGTGTGTGTGTGTGTGTGTGTGTGTGTGTGTGTGTGTGTTGTATGATGCATATATTCACATTCACACTCACTGCAACCCTTATTGGCATACTGCAGCATGCTGTCTGATGTCAGACACCTCCGCATACCCTTTGCCCATATAACCTCTGTACGACCCTGTGGTGCATGTGATACTTCCACAGTAATGTGTTGTGGCAATCTCACTAGTGATGGGTTGTATTCTTGGCCCTGCCAAGTGTGTCAATGTGAGTGTGTCCCTGTGAGAATGTGGCTGTATTGACGCTGGCACCTGTTCATGTGGCCAGGCATGTGTACTCCACCTACCGTATAGCTACCATATCCCTATTGCAGATGTCAATCACCATCACATATACATTCTGAGGACTTCACAACATGTAACCTATGTGGCGCATCCAATAACTGCATAGAAATGTGATAGCACTACATAGTCATCAGGGGTTTGCTACCTTGTGCTGGTAGGTCTGTTACACAAACACGCTTAAGTTTTACTCTCTCACCCCTTCCTGACTTGTCTTTGCCTCTGTCTGCCTCCTTCACTCCCTCTCTGGTGGATGTGAAGACTTGCATCTGCTTTGCTTAGGCAGCAGCATGTGTATTTTAAGTGATTCTCATGATCAGCTGATGGCCTCTGCAGGAATTGCAGCCCTCCCCTAGCTGATTGCATGTGGAACAGCTGTGGTAACATTCCCATAGCCAATTGCATGTAAACACACTCCAATATCTAGGAACATCATGTTGATGTTGGCCCTTTTCATTCACTGTGAGCAGGAACTAGATCTGTTTGGCAAACAGCATCTCAGATGGATTGGGGATTTACCTCTAACAACATACACAGTGGAAACAGGTCAACACACAGAAGGGCGATGTGCCTGACCTGACTACAGACTGTAAGTGTTGCTATACCGCATTTGGAGTAATGTTGGTTTAACAGTGTGTGTGTGGATATGGCTGTTCTACATGTTTTAATACCTGCCATGTCAGTTCCATGTTTATGAGGAATCCCCATCTGTAGGGTCATCTGCAGGCTGGACAGTGTGTTGTGCCTTTGGTTTCATGTGTTACCCACAGAGCATCTATCTGTGAACTGCAGAAGGTTGTGTGAGGGATTGCAGTCTGTAGATGGTGAAAGCCATGGCAGTTACTGACTTCATATCCCTCATAGGACATATGTTGCAACAAACCCTGTTACAACAGTAAATGTATGAGGTTATCACAGCAACATGTCAATATCGGCCCTGTGTATGTGCTTCCAGCCACAACTCTGTCAACCTTTGTACATATGTCATGCATTAAGAGGTGCATATGTGCTGTACACCATAATTAGTGTCATTATATCTGATAACAAGCCAGTGAGATATTAGATTGCTACACATGTTATGTACAGCAGGAGTTATATTTGATGACATAACCTGGGCATTCTGTGATTGTTTGTACAGTACTGATGTGTGTGTACTTATGGTGAATGTCGACAGTGTGTGTATTTTTAATATGTACTTTGGCGTGTGTATAGACTGTGGTAGATGTAATTGTTCTAGGTCCCACCCTATCTGATGTTACATGCTGCTCCACTGTATGTTACTGTATTGGCTTACATGTTTGTAGGGCCATACACACACACATGTCCCATACAACAGAAAGGCATCAGACCAAACTGTGTAGCAGCCCAGTATATGTAGGGTTAGTCTGTGAGTGGCACATATGAGGATGGTGTAATATTATGCTAGCTTACCATATGTGGCTGTGGCTGTGTTCACATTGGTTGTAGTTATGCACTTTCACACAGGTGTATCTTACCCTGTGCTGTGACATGCCTGTAGAGCCTGCTTATATATACAGGTACATGTGCATTCCCCCATAGGAGATATAGGCCAGTGTTGAGCCAGTCTGCTTGTAGCCTGCACAGTGCACTGTTACATGCCTAGCAGCTTAGTGTACTTACCCAGTGAGGTGTCATGTCCAGATACTTGCCAGATATACTGCTGCCAGGCCTCCCTTAACAGTCATGTATGTCAGACAGAGCAGTGGGATGCTGTACAGATGTATGTCAATATCTAATGGGTAGTATGCGGCCATGGCACCCCTGTACCAGCAGTTATTATGTGTCAGGACAGACGGGGTGTGTAAATGCATAAACTATGTGGCAAATATATACCTGTCATTATGTGTTATACCCATCTACATGGCTGTTAAGTCCATATTGTCAGGCATGGTCCACATGTTTTGCACTAAGGGGCTCTGTGTATACCTCTGGACTGCACAGAGTGTGTCAGAATGCCAGAAATGCTTCATAGATTAGTATTAGGCTAACTGCCCTTGCTAGCCATTTTAAGCCTAGCCAATTATCCCTTGTGAGACTCAAACCCTGTACCTTGTGTTTGTAAGGCAAAGACCTTAACCATTAGGTCACCCTCCCAACACCACATATATTGGCCAATATCTCTGCTGCAGTCTACAGGAGCATTACGTGCTAGCAATGGTACTGTACTATGATGTCCTCAGGATGTCTGTCAGTAGCCAATGGCACACATGTGAAAAGCAGATGTGACCTCCCACACACACCATGTCTGTGCGGACAATCCCAATTACAGTAGCAATGGTCTACTAATATACCTGCTATACATATATATGTGACATTCCCTTGCACTACGAAGTTGGGACTATAGGGGTTTGGGTAGGGCTACACTCCATGTTCAGGACATATAGTAAAAATATATGTACATATAATTATCCAGATATGTGTGTGTATATATATATATATATATATATATATATATATATATATATAAATATATATATATATATATATATATATATATATATATATCTTTACACATATACATATATAGATGGGTATGTATATGTACATAAATATACATATACACACCCACATATATACATATACAGAGCAATGTATGTCTACACATATACAGATAGTGATACATAAGCACATATACATTTATACATCTACAGATATACTGACAGTAGTAGGTATATCAGAATAGATATGTATGTACATATAGCTATATATATATATATATATATATATATATATATATATATATATACATATATATATATAAAACAACATAACTAGGCATATCTGTACACATAGGATGTGCATACATATATAGCTATATACACATATATCTATATATACATATATGTATTCCTATATATACACATATGTATATATACATATATTTATATATATGTATACCTATGTACATATGAAGAGATGTACACATGGCCATATATATGTAGCACTACACAGATGTATATACAGGCATATGTATGAGTATACATGTGTATGTACATGTAGACATATATACACCTATGATATGTATACAACCATATTCCTGTTATGAGTAAACGTCACGGTTATGTATACGCTCCCACATGTATCTCACCGTATGTATCTGCTATGTGCACATAATGATAAAATGATATATGTGATGCAACAGTCATATTAATAACAAGGACTACACAAATTAAGAACTAAAGGCAATTGTATAATACTACTCAATATGTGTATTGATAGCTATATTGGTAAAACAACAACTGTCTCCACAGTGGTCATGGCATAGTGGTTAAGTGTTGTGACTTCAGTGTAAAGGGTCCTGGGTTCAAGATCTGCAAGGGCTGTTCATTTTGTTGCTGGGCAGAACAAGGACTGTCTGATACAGAGTGGTGAAGGCAGTTTTGAGCAGCTTTAAGTGGGTTTGCACAGGTTTGGGCGAAGCTAAGTGGTGCTAAGCTATGGGTAAACGTACGGGCACTTACACAGTGTAGACAGCACTTACCAGTGCACAAATCAGCTTAGCTGTTATATTGCAGCAATGCTGATACTTGCTAAGCATAGCTTAGCCCTGGTAACCAGGACACACAACCCAGTCTGGTAACCTGTAATAAGTGTATGTAATGCCATGTACAATACATGCAAATATGTGCTGTCATTACAGTAGCAAGGGGTGTGAGTGTCATGTGTGGGACACAGGCATATATGAGGCCTGCTCAGCACTGATCTATGTGAATGTGTGACATACAGGTGTAGTAGCCCAGGGTACGTGCTGTCACACTGGCATGTAGTGTATCATGGCAGTACTACTGCTGACAGTGCTATCCCAGGCAAGAGCAGACTGCTTAATGTAGTACTTACAACAGGCACACTTGCGAGTATGGCTGGGCACGGATGCCTGCCTGTTGTATCCCTGGTGTGTGAGCTGTGTCACAGCATATACCCCTTACTGGTCTGTCACCGCACTCATGGTACTGCATAGCTACCTGCCAAGCTGATGACTGTCAGTCCCTGTACAGATGTGCAGATGGCAGGTATCCAGCTGGGATATGTGCAGGCAACCTATGCTTGACTGATACCCTACTACGCATTTGGCATGTACATGAGATGCATATCCCTGTAGTACTAATGTTGGGGTATACTGTGGGTTGTATCGCAGTCATGGCCAATGTGTGATGGTGGGTATGTCAGAGTGTCATCATGGATTTCAGGGAGTACAATATCCAGTGGGGGATGTGGGTGCTGTGTACACTGTTATTACACCAACGTACACCAGGTATATGTCCTATCTACCACGTTATGGTTTCCACTGTCACCATCAATCATACAGGTGACTGTTATCACAATCCAAGCCAGTTATGCATGTGATGTGTGCAGCCTACCTGTAACACATTGGAGACACGGTCAAGGTAGTTAGCAGCGATAGGCCCCGGTATCTCAGATGTGTGTCTGGCTATTATGTGTCTGTAAATGTGTATATGATGGTATGTCACACTACGTATCATCCAAATGCACCCATTACATCCCCGATTAGCATACTGTACATGCCAGGGGATGTTCTGCATGTACCATGTAACCTGGGACACACCTCACCCTAAACATTGTGTGGTATGTGCAATGTAAGCCACACACATCAGTATCATGACATAGCTAGGTAGGGGTCTAGTCCCAGTGTTGGCAAGTAACAGTGTGCGTGCATGTGGATTGGGTCTAGATCTGGTTGAAGGTTTTACATGCCTCAGCGGGCCACCTGTCCATGTAGCACAGGCAATAACCAGTATAGTAACCTGTGAAATGTGTTCGACTGTACCCCAGATATGTCACAGCCATGGTGTCAGCACAGTGACATACCCCGTTGTGCAATATGACTGCAGACAATCCTCATGCTGACACATGTACACCTACAACACACATGGATAACATTATAGAGACTGCAATCAACCAGTGTTACTAACAGCTATAATGCATCATTGCTGGACGGCTATACTATCTGCCAAATATGCCTCACACTCTACTCCCTACAACATGTTATACTGCAGGACTGTGGTACACTGTTGTACAGTCACCGTGTGAATCAGAATCATATCAGCCTGTCCCTGCATTGATGGTATGGATAGCAGGGATGGGGCACAGGTATCATCATATGCACAGGGTGTGGTGTTGGTTTGACAGAGGCCAAGGGTGGGCCATACATTTGACACCATGTGTGTGGGTGAGGGGCTGTACTCTGGGGAGCTGGCTGAGGTGATGTGGTGTGTGTAGGTATGGGGTTTCCCTAGGTGTGTTTGCATAGTGTGTGGGTATGCATGCACATAGTTCTGCCATGTGGCTACCCTACACAGGTGTTTATGGACAGCTGCAGACCATACCTAGCAGGGTGTGCAGTTCACTGCCTCCAGCCATGGATACATGGACTGTGCCTGCCAGGGGTCCTGTGGGCACGTCCAGGTAGAGGCCACGATATGCTACTCTCACCTGCTGATGACATTTGTCTGCTGGTACCAGGTCCTTCCTGGGACTGGCAAGGAGCATGTGCATGTGGCCTGCTGTGGTGTGGACAGCACACCCCTGCACTGCCGGGGCTGCTACTGGCACTATGAGAGCCCCTTGGTGTCCTAGCACGTGCACATTGACGGCCAGCTGTTGGTGTTAATGGCCCACGTCTACGCAGGTGTCACCGCATTCCCACCACATGTTGAAGCAAGGACACATCACGGCCGATGAGGGCCATCATCTCATCATGCCATCTATCTATGTGCTCGGTATAAGCACAGATGGCATTTGACAGTTCACGGAGGTTGTCACTTACAGATGCGAGAGCAGCCCTCTGCAGCCTAAGGCCCTGTCTGGTGTAATGCTCAATACGTGCCTGTGCCACCATTACAACCTGAAACATGCTTCTGCTGGTAGCAGCTGTGTTGCCTCTGCCAGGGGTATGATGTCCAGCTGCCCTAACATGAGCACCCTGGGACATCTGCCTATGTGGCAGCCTGTTGGACATCCGGCTATGCCTGCTGTGACCAGTCACAGTAGGCATGGTTACCACACTTTCCTGTGCACTGCCACTGAATGCCAGCTGTTGCTCTGCTATGGCCACTGGTGATGGGATGCATATAGGCACTGAAACTGTGTGTGGGGTGACTAAAAGGGGGTTGTCAAATGTTGGCACAGTGTCGGCCCCTGACAACCCCATCTGTGCCTCAACATTATTATCATTATTATCATCGGTGTCTGTATGGACACCTACATCAGATTGCATGCAGGTGGGACCTTGACCCACCTCGCCACCTGTGTGGGAAAACAATAAACACACTTTAAAACCTGTACAGCATTGCCTAACAGTACACACACACACACACATACACACACACACACACACACACACACACACACACACACACACACACACACACACACACACACCTCCGTAATACCTACCTGTCCATGGCTTTACAGACAGTCCCATATATATGCCCATGTGTTACCCTATCCTGCATCACACTTGTTAACATACATTGATACCACCCATTAGCATCACAGTCCTCTAAATGCCCATACAAGTGGCCACAACACAAGGCCTGTTGCTACTTTACCTGCCTGACATGTGTGTAGTGGATTTACATGGTCTGACTGATGTCACTCGGTATGCACTCTCTGTATGGCCGAAAATTATGTGCATGGCCCCTATATGTGTGGGCTACTATGTTGTATCCATAATACCTCCCATTGGTGTGTCATATGTATTTAATGCTCAGTACATGCCAGATATGCTGCTCCATCAGCCCATCATGTGCACCTGTAATATTTGGATACACTCCCTGGTGTTGTCTATTACTTCCCCAATGCATCTGTAGAGCTGCATATGTGGGTTGTAGGTGACCTCTCTGCTGACTGTGATATTAAGTGTGTACCTGGAGTCTATCTTACCTCTGGATGCCTGTTCCATGCTACAGACCATATTATACTATTTGCTCTCCTGTGATTACACACATGACAGGTATTCCTGGTGTGTAATGTGGCAGTCCATGTCCATGTACTGCACTGTCCCAAAGGGGGGTACAGCCATATGAACACCCCACAATCACACATGTGCATATATGGCCACACACAAACACACATATGCACACACGCATCATACATGTATCTACCTCCCTCCACTTCACCAGAGTGACCCTGCAGGCAAACTAACTAACCACCAGGATGCACACACACACACACACACACACACACACACACACACACACACACACACACACACACACACACATATATACAGGCGAGGTTGCACAATGATAGTACACACAGTCCTCCTATTACCTATCTGCCAACATGCAAAACATATGGTACAGAACAGCATGCAGTTCAGCTATAGTCAATCCATGCTAGCAACAGTATACATGTGTATGATGCATGTGCTGTGTCACTAGGTGATGCCACTTCCCCTGGATGCCACTGCACCCATGTACACAGTATTGCTGTGCACCTGTTCTGCACCCTGACATGCACTGTGCACCACAACTCACAGGTGTACAACCCATTGCAGAATGTGTAGTACTATGTCAGTTATGTCAGCTTTACTTCTCACAGCCCCTATGTTTTTCAGCAACACATACCTAAGATGATATGTGGACTATTGTCATTGTTGAATGCCTGACGCCTAACTTACAGCTGTCAACATCAACAGACCATGTATGGCTACTGCAATACTCTTACAATGACAACCATCAGAGCATATCATGACTATGGGGGGTGTACACACCTTTATTGAATTTACACACACATCCTTGATCTGCCATGGGACCACATCACCACATATCTTAGCAGTACACAAGCCTGGTATGTAACATATTTCCTGTACATTTACATGCAGTGTCTACAGATTGTGTTAGGTGCGTGGCTGCTGACCGCAATGCATGCAAACCATGTGGGAATATGTGTGCACACCCTTATCATGATGGTTTATCTCACGTCTTGTTGTTTGTACTGCAGCAGTCACTGCTCATGGCAGGGGTGTACCAACGTGGGCCATCTGCATTTGCAAATGTATGTTCAGTCTGCCCTACACATGTCCCCCTATTTTGTATGATTGCAAGGTCTACTTATGTGCACTTCCCATGGTGTTCACACAATGCCATTACTATTGCTGTATGGGTAGGGTTACGGCTGACACAAGTCCTGAATCTGACTATGTGCAGATGGAGCCATTCCTACTATCCTTAGGATCCCTGCTGCAGTGCACTGGTGTGTCATGCTGAGACCACCCCTCCCTCAGCTTTTATGCAGGTGCATGACAGGTAAGCCCTACACATTTGTATCACTTTGCAGTGTCCCATACACTGAACACCACATGTTGCAACCAAGACCCAGCTGATAATGTGGATTACTGTAATGCCTTGTGTCATTGTGTACCTCTGCAGCAGTTGGCATTGCCCTACAGGTATATACACTGGTGTTGCACTGTATATGGGTGTTGTTCAGAACATGTCACTACTGTAGGCCATGTCTACCAACAGTATGTTACTCCCTGTGGACACATTCCGCAATGACAGGATGCTAGTTATCATGCAGGTGTGTGACATACCCTTCCAATACCCCATCATGGTCACCATGTGAGACCGTGCATTTCACAGCAAAAGTACATGCACATGTACAGCATGCATTCAGGGTAGGTGTGTTAGATGTGTGCATGGAATATACCATCACCACTACATGCCCGGTGTGCTGGCATGCATCTACATAAAACAAACTCACCAGCTACAGGCTGCTGCCTTGTTGTTATCCTGGAGGGACCTACATAAGAGGGTGAGAGATACAATCTCAGTGGCCACACCTGTGGCACTGCTACAGGCTGGGTGCAGTACTACCATGCATCAATGGTAAATTCCCGCAATACTACCACATCTGGACATCTGTTTATCACTACAATGCAGCAACGCAATATATCTATGACATGTCATATATGCATGATCTACCTGTACCAATGCAGATGTTTACACAATGGTGGTCGACTGATGTGCCCTGTGTCC
Source organism: Protopterus annectens (assembly GCF_019279795.1). NCBI lineage: Eukaryota > Metazoa > Chordata > Ceratodontiformes > Protopteridae > Protopterus > Protopterus annectens. The sequence continues at coordinate 1,812,815,153 of NC_056726.1, read as the reverse complement.
TTACCTGCACACTCCTCAGTTGGTGTGTGGGTGACACCCACCTCCATGAAGGGGTCCAGTGGTTATTTGTGGTCCAGACAGGCAAGTGCCACGAGGCTGGGCAGGAGCTCCTCCACACATGTCAGGGGGGTTTGATGGCATGGCCCTTCCGTGTGGCGAGGTGATCCCCCCAGACTGCAGCAGCATGCCGACGGGCATTGTGAAGCAGGTCAGTACAATGATGCCAGACTTGCTCATAACTGCAGTTGTGTAGTCCAACATCACTGACCCTGTGGACTAGGTCATTCCACAGGGTAGTCTGCTCCTGCTGCTCATGTGCATGCCTGCCAAACAGCAGTGGATAGGGTTGAATTATGTGTGCTATCAACACATCATTCTCAGCATTGGAAAGGGTGGGCAACCATGCATGTGCCATCTTGGCTGAAAGAAATAAAGATGGAAACAGGTCTGAGCAACTCATACGGCAAGGTTACCACAGTTCGTAATACACATCTCTGTCACCCCCTCACCATATCAGCTTCAACAGACTGTACAAACAATTCATTAGGTGTAGCTACAGCTTAACTACCATTTGGACAGATTTTGTATTGTACCACACCTTCTGCTATGTGATTGTAGCCATGTCCCCTGTGTGGACACTATCATTGCTGGCCTGTTATAGACTATTCAGCTGCATGCCATTGTCAGGGCCACTATGGTTGCATATATGCCAGTGGTATGGCTGCTCTGAGATTCCTGCACATCTGACAGTCTGTGTTATTGGGAATATCTATGCATGCTGTTGGACATGTACCGGGATTGTGTAGACTATTACTACCAACAAATGTTCTATAACAGTGACACAATAACATGTATATGTTCTATTGGCCAGCTGATCCACCGCTCCACACCCATCTTCCCATGATACCTGGCCACAGCGCATGTGTGTCCCAACCTGGAGCCTCCTCGTGTTCTGTTGCAGCAATACCATCTGGTGGAACCATCCAGGGGATGTTGACCCCCCCTCCAGGGCACACACAGACAAGTTCCTGTCCCCTGAACTCAGGTCTAGGGTCTGTTCCATAACGGGCTCCACAGACACATGAGGGATGTGCTACATCAGTCTGTGGCTCCCAGTACACATTCACACGGCCAACATGTTCCTCCTGATCAGCCTCCAGACCAGGAAACCTTCAGGAAGTGGACTGCTGTTGTGAGTGGCAGTGGCTGTAAGGCTTGTTCCCATTGTGCTCATATTGGGGACCATGGGGCATCCACATCACAGACCACACACACCATCCACGGTGTTTACCCACCACGTGTCACATACCACCCCTGTAGACTGTTCTCTATATCTACCAATCTTGACCACCTCTACATGTGTACCTGCCATACTTCTCCATATTCCCATTGCATACTTCACAGATGGGGGCAATGTGGTGCCAACAAGGGAATAAAGTGGTGCACACACTGGCAGCTGTAGATATCTTTGTGTATTGCTATGTGTGCTGCTGACTCACACATAGCACACATCACTGTGGTAGTGATATAGGGGACATGTCTTTACATACATATATGTTTGTCTGTGTGTTTGTACATATGTAGACATGTGCATATAGGTATATATCTATATATGTGTAGATATATGTGATGTCATATATATGTGCACATATATATGTCTACACATGGGTATATGTATATTTCTGGACATATATGCTGATATACATATATATCCTTATATATTATATATGTGACATATGTACACATATGCATACCTATATGTGGGGTACATTCAGACATCAGCTCCACAATCTCACAACACCTTCCTGCACAACTGCACTGTTCTGCCTTGCTACAACACAGACAGGTACCACATATGGACACGGCCTGACATAAGTGGAGTATATGTGGGACCTGATTGCACGTAAGTGTATTACACACCTATGGCATTCCAGCATGCTACATTATAGATTCATCTGAGTATCCTGCCAGTGGTGGGCCTTGCCTCCCACATGCCCATCATAATGGCATTACTTCCACCACCAGCTACTGGCAACGTAATATACATACTTTCCATTACACAACACACACTATGATGGCTTACATCTTGTCTGTCTGTGCTGATTTGCACAGTTAACAGCTACGGCACACTACCCACAGGGCAGACACTATTGTCCATAGCAGTTGTTCAGTTTAACATCATCACAACAACACCTGATGGCACATATAACTCATTCCACATAATCTATCCCATTATGATGGACCAGGTACTACATTCTAATACATGTACATATACTTCACATACCTGTTGTGGGAATGATGTCTTTATGAATGGCAGCTGGCTAAATGTCTGTGTCTTCAGCTGTTAGTTTGATGGGCTTTAGTTTTTTCTTTACCACTTTCACTTCCATTTTCACTTTCATCCTCTCTCTCTCTCTCTCTCCCCCTCTCTTTCCAGTGAATTGATTGAGCTGCTTTGCATAGATTTCAGCCTGCCTTTAGTAGGTGATGTACTTGATCAGGTGATGGCCTCTGCACCAGTCAGTGTCCTACACTTGCTAACTGCATGCAGCTTGTTGTGTAGTACTTCCAATTACCACTGTCATGGCAACCACCTACTATAAATCCCTACATCATGTGGGAGTGGTCCCTTTATCTTTCCTGTGTGATGATGGACATCCTTCCTGTGTGTGGGTATCAGTGTTACAGACAGCAGGTAGCAATACCTCTTACAGGAGAACTGGCACACTCATGCCAGCTACATATTTGTAGGAAGTTCCAGAACTACAGACAGTACTGGTGTTACAGGGTGTGTGTGTGCATACTAGTTTACCTTGGAATTCAGTCTATCTGCATAGCTCTCAACTGTGGGACTATCCTCTTGGTGGACAGAGGTGTGCCTATCATGTTTTGTCTGTCCACCACACAGGTCCTGTGTCAGATATTTCACTGGCAGTGTGTGTGTTGAGTACTATACATGGCTACATCCATTTATGTTTCTAACCTCAATTCCCTAACTAAGGGTATGTTGCAGACTATCCTGTAACATCAGCAACTTGCTTAGTGTATGGCAACAGTTTTCCACATATGGGCCTGTGTTCCAGCCTCTGTCTTCCACCTACATACCAAGCTTTGCACATATGACATGCTGTCAGGGGTTGTTCTGTAGTGGGCTGTGAGTATATCACACTGTAATTGCTGCCATCATTCCACTGCTGTTGTATCCCCCACACATACAGTGGGTCTGGGGCCATATATGTGTGGGCTTTACCTACACAATACATGTGTGCCCTTATCACTCCAGAGGCCAGTGTATGTAACAGTGGTATATGACCCTGTATTATTGAATCTAGGGGAGATGCACCATAAATGACCTAGGCTGTTGCAAAATGTGGGGGTATTGGTGAGCTGCCTTAAGGTGTCTGGATGTACAGTACTGTATACTTCATCTATATTTACATTACTTACATAAATTGGGTTAATGCAGGCCTATTTCCTCCTGCCATACAGACAGTTCTCTTTGTCACTGTGCTTGTGATGGTGTCAGTTATGCCTTGTTATGTAACAGTTACATCCCATTTAGTCAACTGAAGTCTTTACCACCTAGTGATCTTGTAGAGAGTGTAGATAGAGGCTACTGGACTATACACCTGCATTTCTTACTGTTGATTGTTTGTTATCCTGTGGCCCAGTCTGTCTTTATTATTGTACAGTTTGAAGGGCTTGGCCTGGACAGCAACAGTTGTGAACCTTTCCAGACTACTGTATTAGTATAACTGTTTCACAGTTGCATTACTCTGTTTATATGGATGTCAGTGTCTGAACAGCTATATGACATGGCATATAGAACTGTAATAGTACACAAATAAAGGTTTTCCATTTCTGCAAACCTGTGTGTGGTGTTTTTTCCTGTGACTTCTCTGTGGGTATATGTTGCAGGCAACGATTGTCATTTGTATGGGTGGCCCATACAGTGTCCAGTTGTTAAGGTGTTAACCATAGGCATAGTGGCTGTTCCATATTGTGTGCAACATCTACATATGTATCTTACCATACATATCTCTGTGTGTATGTGTAGTCACATGTATATCTATATATATGTGTATATATATATATATATATATATATATATATATATATATATATATATATATATATATATATATATATATATATATATATATATATATATATGTATATATCTGTATCTGCATATATGTGTCTGTGTATATGTATCCTGGGGATGTTGATAGCTTTCAAATTTTACATTTCCTATGGGAGCCAGACTGTACTGCATGATATGTTACCAATACCTGCCTGACATCATACAGGTGGGATGTAGTACTGTTAACATCTTGTGCCCATGTCGTGTCAGGTTCTGGTTATGGGATCTGCAACACTTGGTAGTGTATTGCAGGGCAGATGTGTTTGGCTGTGGTGGGGTATGTCTATTCGTACAAGACATATATTGTTTGGAGCCTCTCAACCCCATTACCGGTGCATGTGGGCATATATGTTTTTGTTAATCTACCATTGCTATTTACAGATGTATGGCCATATATACCTATATAGATATGTATATCTGCTTACATATATATAACTATGTCCATATATACCTACATAGATATATATCTGCGTACATATATGTAACTTGCTGTGTATATGTAGACATATAGGTGCAGACGTATATATGTGTCGATGTAGGCATTTGCATGTATATATGTTCATATATATTTATTTATATATATATATATATATATATATATATATATCTACATATATAGATATGTTGTATCTGTTTAGATATTAATATATTTACACACACACACATACATCTAAATGTTGGAATACATTCTCTGTACTGTCGACTGACTGGGCTGGATGATATGTTTATGAATACATCAAGGTTATGTATATCTGACATGGTTTCGTAGTAAATCACTTTGGCTATGGTGTGCAGGGTCCTGGATTTGAGCCTTGCAAAGGTTGTTTATTTTGTTGCTGGGCAGAACAGGAGCCATTAGATACAGAGTGGTTAAGGCACTTTTGAGCTGGGTCTGCGTGTGTTTGTGCAGAGGTAAGCACTGCTAACTTCTGATTACAGTTTCTTATACTCATTTAGCTTCTAAATTGCTTAACCTGTGTAGGCGCTTACCCCTGCACAAACAGGCTTAAACCCACTTACTGCTGCTTAAAATTGCTTACCCCTGTGCTAATTTCTTTAAAAGAAAAGAAAAAAGGGTTGATAGGACAGTGGTGAAAAAGGGGCACAAAGAGGGAAAGGCAGTAGGGAAAATAGCTAAGGATGTGCAGGAAGGATTTAGGGAAGGTCCATAGCTGCCCATTTCTTCTACAGCAACAGCTGTGCATATACACTGAATTTGGAGGTAGAGTTGGACACTCAAACCCCTGGGAAAGGTGTGAGGACAACAATAATAAGTTGTGATGCCAATTAGACCAGATTACATGTGTTCAGTGGACACGTGTGCAAAATGGACAGCTATGTATGGGGCAAGACTTTTTTGTTGGAACAAGTTGGCCTTTTTTTTTTTTCTTTCAGGTGAGAGTGGGATGTTGGGGAGGGGTAGTAGGTATATTTGGGGAGGTAGGCTGGGTAGATTAACAGACAAGACAAGCAAGAAGCATACAGAGGCAGTATATGACATGTGGGGGGTAAACACCTTGATGGGGAGGGGTGTTGGAATATCGGAAGCCCACAAGCCCCCTAGTGGTAACAGTGGGACTGAGGTCCCCACCCATGGGCAGTTACCACTGCACCTTCACAGGTGGCTGTGCTGTTGGCTGAGCCGCAGAGCCAGGCTGACTCTCTAATTGTGACACATGGCCCTTGAGCTGGCATAGGAGATCACCAACCTGCTGGTCGATCTCTCTATGCACCACAACCCTGAACTAGTGATGGGTGACAGGTCCTGTCCACGCCCACTCCCGGGGGGGGGCGTGCCCCATCCCCATGACGTGGTTCCACCCAAAGGTGGTGCAGGACCAATGGACAGTGAGGTTGGGGGTTGGGCCCCAGACATGCTGGTGCCCAGTGGCACGGCCAGCTGAGGTGGGACAGGTGGGTCCGCTGGGGCCGGCCTTCCCAAGCGTGTTATAGTGTTTAGATTTCATCATCATATATGGGTTAGTAATAGTCAACACATTCCAGGGTTAGGTATAACAGCAGGCATAGATATTCCCATTAACCCAGACACCAGATATGGAACAGTTACATAGCAAACAAAACACATGCATATAGGGGATCACAGTGGTAATAAGAACAACATGCTGGCATGTTGCTGGCTCCATGCCAACAATGTTGGAATAATTCAATATGGCACATACATGGGAACCATTAAAATATTTATCAAACAATTGGACATTATCAGAGACATTACATACCATTTGGGGTGGGTATGTTGATTATTGTTGGAGATAAGGAGGGGTGAGAAAGATGCCAATTAACAGCAGTTGGGTGGGTGTTCGAAAGACATGCGTACATAGGTGTGCCTTCGTTGGAGGTTGGACGTCGAGCTGGCACCTTGGCGTTCGTGAAAATCTACTGCCAATCATTAGCGGACCGGAGTTCCGCTGTGGCGACCCCTAACTGGGAAAAGCCGAAAGACAACAACATAGTCCTGTAGCCCACATTACTTTCCTAGTCAGTGCTGTTATCTGTACCTTACAAGTCTTACTACACTACCCTATAGCCTTATTTTGGACAGTGATATGGCTGTTGTCATCATTACACATGAATCGGTTTTTCCTGCAGTATACACCTCTTACCTGGTATACCTGTGGAGGGAATGTTTGTTAACACTGACTAACTGTTTGTACACATACGCCTAGATTCCAGGTTGATGTTTTGCACTATGCTATCCAACTCTTTCTGCACAGACTCTGGCCATGTGTTGACCACATGCTGGTGTGCCTGGACATATCTAGAATATTGCTCTCTTCCACCTTTAGTGATCTGACACACACATCTAAATGCTTTCCTACACAGTTATATTATGTAGCACAGTGTGGATGACAGTGACCAGTAATACCGTATTATTTAGAGAAACTGCAACATTCACAATCCCCTACAATACCAGGGTGGACAGTATCAGTACAGGTTATATTGGTCTGTATTTCTCAGCACAGTGTTCATATCCAACGTACCTGTGGGAACAATGTTTGTTAGCACTACCTGACTGTTCCCACACAAAGTTCCAGATTACACATTAGTATTATGCACATACACCTTATAGACACTTTGGTCACAGCTTGACAACATGGGAGTGTAGATGGGACATACTTGAAATATTACTCTCCTAACAGTATCAGGGGTTGCTACAGTGACAGGTGTGTTCTCATGATGGTTGACAATCACTTGTATTCCCTGTTTGCTGGCTACACATCTGAGATCATTCCACAGACTTACCAAGGGGACAGGCAACAGATATGAGCACATATACTGGACATTCCGGCCTCATGTGCACAGTTGTGGGGTATGAATCTGTATGCAGTCTAATTCCACTCACAGAATTCAGATCATGGCTGTGTCTGCTATAACTTAAACACTGTTCATCACAGTTGTGTCTGCTATATTGATATTGCTGTATATCTCCAATCTGCTTTCTGTCTTATTAATCCCCTGTGCTTATGCATTCTGACCTTGTATAACAACACTCTTATACAGATTTCCTAGACATTTATATGTTGTAGGACAGTGTAGGTGACAGTGATGTGTAATACCTCATTATTCAGAGCAACTGCATATCATTCTTGCATTTCTGGGCACAATGTTGGTATCTGACAGACCTGTGGGGGGATGTTTATTAGCACTACCTGAATGTTCCCACACACAGTACCAGGTTCCACATTACTATTATGCACATACATCTCACTCTGTTACTGTGCACCCTGTAACCACAGCTTAATAAGTTGGGGTGTAAACAGGACATACGTGGCTTCTTGGTCACATAAGGTATTGGGGAGTTGCTAGTGTGCCAGGTTTGTTGTCAGAGATGTGTGCCAATAAGTTGTATTTCCTGTTTGCTGCCTATACGTCTGGGATCATCCCACTGATTTCCCAGGGGACAGATTGATATGCAATAGATATGGGCCACTTTAATAGACATTCTGGACATATCTGTACAGTTGTGGGGTATGATTCTGCATGCAGACTACTACCACTGGCAGGATTCGAACTGTGGCTGTGTGTGTGTTAAGAAAACAACAGTTCACATCTCAGTTGCATGTGCTATTCAGTTTTTGTTGTCTGCATTTTCCCTGTTTACTATCTATGTGTCTCTCAGTTGTACTAAATGGCCTCTGAGGATTACACCTGTCATATACAGGCATTCCTACACATTCAATTTATAGTGCATGGTGTGGGTAACAGTGCTTAATACAACAGTACTGTTACATGATTGCAAATCTACATTACCATATGATACTAGAATATACACATGCAGTCCAGCAGTTAGACCTGTTTTGTCAGGATATTACACTTTTATTGACATACACACAATATGAGGCTCTTCCTGCCATATTCTCTAGTGTATGCAGTAATTGCCTTAAACAATACAGGTTTTATACTAGCAATTAATTTACTACTACTACTTTTATTTTTATTTCCTATGACAGTAAAAGCATGAGTATTACTGACCTGCCTCGAGTCGCAACCTCGGCAGGCGGCTGATGTGGCCTCCTGGTTCACAGCCCACTCCGTTCAGCTGTGGGGGACATAAGAGGAATATTTAGTCATACCTATCTATGATATACCTGAGCTGGTACTTATTACACACATACTGGGGTGATAGTTACACACATTTGGAACATCCCCTGATGCTCTAACCTCTTGGAGCCACTCCTCTAAGAGGTCCCCCTTCCACCGCTTCAGGCCAGCATAGTGGTGCCTGACCTGCTCACCAGTCTTGGGTATGCCAGTGGCACTGATGAGGTCACGGGCGAGAAAATCCCAGGCCTTCGCCTTATATTGGGAGCCCTGGTATTGGCCATGCAGCAGTTTCTGTGCATGGTCTTTAACTAGGAGTCCTGCCATGATCTTGGACTCCTGGATGCACCAGCACTACACCCGGAAGTGCACTCCTTCTCCTTTTACTGCCATAGTGCCTGCAAGGGGAAACTACATCCATTTATGAGATGTATTCCCACCTCTTGGGTTTAAGTAGGGCCAATTTCCCACACATTTTCATGATTGGCCAGTTTTGAAATGGCTAAGCTATGGGCAAACCTGCTTACATAACGTTGGCATTGTTTAAAGGGGTATACGACTGGGCATAAAGAGTTAGCTGGTCTACACATTGCTCACACCTCCTAAGCTGGCCTGTGCAATGCTTAGCATTGCTTACATTAGACCTTCATTATAATGCCTTTTTCATTACACCTTATATGTATGCCTAGTATCCCTGATTGATGTGTACGTACACTCTGTGGAGTCTTTGTGTTTTACTGGGGACTTCAACACTCTATTACAATTACACCTCACTTCTGGGCTTTCTGCTGTACTCCAGCTCACATGTTTATGTTATGTAGTGGGTTATGGCACATATGACTGTATATTGATGCCTTTCACAGGTTCAATTTGGTTATACTATGGTGAGGACTTGTTTGCTACTACCTCATTTTTCTGTACTTCTGTGATGGCTTGATGGATAACTACTGGGACTATGGTGTATAGGGTCCTGGGTTTGAGACCTCTATGGCTGTTTATTTTGTTGATGGGCAGAACAAGGGCCATTGGATACAAAGTGATCACGGCACTTTTGAGCAGTTGTAAGCAGGTTTGCATGACAGTAAGCACTGCTAACTTGCCGTTACATCTGCTTACACAGTGTTAGCTTTAGAATTGCTTAACCAGTGTGGGCATTGCTTACCGCCACCCAAACAGGCTTAAGGCCACTTACTAGTGCTTAAATATCCTTACTACTGCTTATTTGTGCTTACACCTGCTTACTAGTGCCTTATTCATTATGACACTGACACCTCACATGTGCATTTACTGCAGTACTCCAGTTTATAAATATATGTTATTTAGTGGGTTATGCAACAAAATTATAGGTCATAACGTGCTTTGCCATGTAAAATGGAATGTGCTACAGTGGGACTCAAACCAGGAATGCCTGCTCATAAGGCAAATGCTCTGCTTGCTACAGTATTGCTATGCTGCTGCATTTGCATATATATTCCTTGTTATCCTCTTCAGCCTTTTAAGCTGCTTTAACTGTAGCTAAGCGATGGGCACACCCGTGCACCTATGGTTAGCTGTAATCAGATTTTTAAAGAAAAGAAAGGGTTTCTTCATTTTATTTCTACTTTCTGTTGCTGTTATACACAAGGTGGACTGTTGGTGGGGATATGGGGTCACCTGTGAGCGGTCTCGCTCATTGCATACCCCTTTTTGTAGTTCTACATTGCGGAGGTTTGTTTATTCTGAGAGCTCTGCTCTCAGACATGCCACCTGCACTCTTACACGCTCCATGTAAGCCTAGGAGCTCGGGCAGCACACATCATTAATATGCATGGCGCCCTGCCATCCTGCTCCTAAATGGTTGTTTCCGTGCAGGACTAAGCTAGGCCTGCACGGAAGATTAGTAAATCCGGGGGATTGTCATATAACTTGTAGCTATTCATAACCAGTGTTTTCATATTACGTCTAATTTGGTATAATTATTTAAAATGTATTTTTCTATTATTTTTAAAGACTGTAAAACTATTGTTCTTAAAATGTTCTGTAATACTTTGGAGCTTTTCTCCCCAATCAGCCACCGAAAATGGGCTCCGACCCAATTGGGCTTTCCCAGTAATCAAATTTCAGTGGATAAATAAATAGACCTGCTGCTCCTACTACTATTGGAACTGTCTGGTTACCTTCCTTACATATTGCTCTCATTTCTTCTTGCAAATTCTGGCATTTTATGATTTTTCTTTTACTGTGTACGTAAGACCCTGTTATCACTGGGTATAGGGATTTCAGTGATCATTGCTACCTTTATCTTTTTTGTGGACTATTATGTTTGGATTTCTCACATCTGATTGTGAATTCTAAGTATTGGATGGTCTCATATGACAAAAACTTCATCATTCTTTGTGGTTCATGTTTCCAGTGCTTTTCCACTACTTATATATTACAGTGTTTGTACAATCCCCACTGCACCAGTCTTGTTGTGCATTTCAATATACATGCCTTCTGCCATGAAAGGATCATACCCAGCATCAAGATGTGCAACAGTTTCCAGTTCTGTTTTACAAAAACTGCATTTATCTGTTTCTCCAACATTTTCAAAGGACTTTTGTGAGCCAATATGTCCATAGTTCACTATCCTGGAACATCATAATTAGGCTTCCATCTTTTGGTTTCAGTTTACCTCTTCCTAACCATTCCTACATGAAATCTTGGCCAACATGAGGATGGTCCAAAAAACCTCTGCATTTGCCACAACATTTGTGAATTTTTCCAAATTCTGTTTTACTTTTCATCACATTCTTTGCCTTAAATTCTTTCTTTTGTTTTTGGCCCATTCATATGATGTCTGATATTTTTCTATTTCTGGTTTGATTTCCATTCCTGTTTTATACTGAAATGCTTTCACTAAACTAAGCAAATATGTTATCTTAGACGTCTTCTACTCATGTTTTAAAAGAATTTGAGTAAATTATGGTATTGAAACTTGAATCTGAATGTTATTCAGTCAAAACCCTCATTATGTGTAATTGGAAAGTTATGAACTATAACAATGACATATTAATATTAGAGCAGAAAGAAATAATCCAGCACCCCGAGTAGGTGTAGCAGAATAATCATTTATTGTGAACCAGACCGGTTTCAGCAATTTGCTTTCTTCAGTGGTATGGTCATGACACTTCAACACACCCTATTTATAGAAAATACAAATTGAATGATATGACATCATTTCCTGCCTATATGAATCTTAAAAAAATTAATAAATCATGACCACAAAAGTGAAAAGATCTAATGAGACAATGGAAAAAAGTTTGGAAAAAACCATAGACCATCACAATTTCCCACTAACGTGTATACAAAAAGTAGAATGTAAAAAACATATTATTTTCAAATAATAAACATATTGGACATGTGATATATATTTCAAAAGTAGCACAAATATGTATATTGTAATATTAAACTTAATGGTAATAGATAGTTCATCATAATTTATTATTGAGACCTGGTGGAAACAAACCACCTAATTTGACTATCCATTTTGTTTCCTTACTGTCTAACAGTTTGTGCCATCCTGTTTTAAAAGTTCAATTGCCAACAATCTTGTCAATGCAGATAAAGGAAAAATGAGCCATTTTGTGTACAAGAGTATGTTTATATAGAGCATTGGTAGATCTTGCATTTCTTATATCTCCTAGGTGCTCCGATATACGAATACGGAACTGTCTAGATGTTTGCCCAATATAGAAGGCCAGGCATGTGCAAGTGGCTAAATAAATCTCCCAGTCCGTGCTACAATTGGCAAAATGATTGATGTTAAATATCTTGCCTGTATTCTTACTGGTGAATTCCTTGGTTGTGAATATATATTTACAGAAAGAACAATGACCACAAGGGTGACAGCCAATTAATTTATCTCCTGATAGAGTAGTCTGAGTCATGGAAACATCCTGAGGTGTGATTCTTTTAAAATGTGAGAAATGTGATCCCAGAGTTTTACCTTTGCGGTAGGAATAAAGACATCTATCATCTAACCACTTGGCTAAGTGTGTATTAGTTCGCAAAATATTCCAATGGTTACTGATTATGTCCTGTAGTTGATAAGTATTTCTTCCAAATGTTGTTACTAGCCTAAGAGGCTGGACCGAAGAGTGAGCAATCTTATGTTTATAACCCAACAGACTGTCCCTGGATAAATTGCTAGTCATACTAACTGCAGATTGTACATCTTTTTTATTATAACCCAGCTGTATGAATCTGTTTGAGAGATCATTCTGACATTGCTGAAGATCCAAATTGGATGAACATATTCTCTTGATCCTGATGAATTGTGATCTGGGAATGTTTTTGATAATGTGTTTAGGATGAAGACTAGAAGCATGTAGAAGACTGTTATATTGTGGATATTTTCTATGCACGGTGGAGCAAAGAGTGTTGTCCACTTCCCTACTAATGTGGACATCCAAAAAGTCAATCTGATCTATGTCATAATTAACTGTAAATCTGACACCCCATTTATTGCTGTTCAAATATTCAACAAATTCCATAAGATACTCAGTTCCCCCTTTCCAAACTAACCAGTAATTGTCCAGGTACCATCTCCAAATATCCATTTCTGGCAAATAGAGATTGTGTATTTCAATGTATATAATCTGATCTTCCACATATCCCATAAAGAGATCTGCATAAATCGGTGCAAAAGAGGCACCCATCGCCGTGCCCTGAATTTGCCAGTAACATTGGTTATGGAAATAGAACACGTTCTTGGTTAGAACGTGTTCCGCCATAGAAATAAGTAACGTGCTAAATCCTGGACTATAAAGATTGATCTTATGCAGCCAATATTCCAGTGCCATTAGACCTGCCCAGTGTGGTATACTAGTATATAAAGATGTAACATCTAACGTACACATGATCCAATTAGCTTCAAGTTGTGATTCAGAGATAATCTGGAGGAACTGCATAGTGTCCTGCAGTCTGGCCCATACATGTGGCAACAAGGGCTTCAAATATTGGGTCAAGAAAACTGATAGGGGTTCCGTCAGTGATCCAATGCCTGAAACAATTGGTCTGCCTGGAGGTGAAGAATGAGACTTATGAATTTTTGGCAGCAGGTACAAATATTGTTTGGCTGGGTCTTGAACAGTAAGATGAAATTTTGTTTTCATACTGATAATACCTTCTTCAACAGCAAGTTGTAAGAAGTCATCTATTTCTTTTTTGAATCTGGGGGTGGGGTCTATCGGCATATGTACATAATGCTGAGAATTAGATACTTGTCTTATTCCTTCAGCCCAGTAATAACTGGAATTCATAACCACAATGGCCCCACCCTTGTCCGCAGGAAGAATGGTAATGTCAGTATTATTTTTGAGATTTATGAGAGTCTGTTGTTCCTGAACATTTAAATTATTTCTAATAATGTTCCCCGTGCCCAACTGGTGGTGTAGATCTTTGAGAACAGCATTCTGAAATATGGCTACATGTTTGTCCATTGGAGGACAAAACTTGGATGGTAAAAACCTAAATTCAGTAGATCTTTGAGTAGATTCCTGAATTTAATCCTCTACAAAAATCTATAACATCTGATGCAAATGTGCTTTCATCAACAAAGAAACCAGGAATAAAACCTAGACCTTTATTTAATAAAAGCTCTTCCATGGGTGTTAGTACATAATCAGAAATATTATGTACATTCAGACAGTCTACATTCATTTGGCAATTGACAGAAAAAGTTCTTCTAACATTCTTATGCTTGCGTCCCCCACTGTGTCTGTGCCTAAAGGGTGATCAGTATTGCGTACCCTTTTGGGAGTGGGAGAACCGACATATTGGCGGATTCAGTATCAGTGGTGGATGATTCTTCACCCAAACTTCTGTGGGTGATGTCCCTCTTTTCAGTATGGATCTAGGCCACTCTTTATGTGTGTGTGTAAAATTTTTGGTGCCCTCTGCAAATCGTACCGCTTTATATAACTCAAAGGGTTTACCCCTTTTATAGTCTTCCATATCTCTGGAAATTTTTTTTAATTTCTTTTCCTTAAGAGTCTTTTCAGAGGTTGAGAGTTCTTTGGATAATTTACTAAGTGATTCATGAAAGCTCGGCTGGTTTTCATACAACTTTAATTCTTCACACATTTTTTGCACATCACAAATATTGGCTTGAATGGTCCGATCATAATATGAAGACAGAATGTTGACAAGCATCATGGCCGAATCTTGTTGTGCAACATTCCACTCCTTGATCAATAGATCATCTGGTTGACCAACCAAAGGTTGCAATTTAGTTCTAAGACCCCTCGGGGCAATGTTCTGATGTTTATATGCCTTAAATAATCTGGAGTGCCAGATGTTAGAACGTAATGTTTTGATTTTTTTGCCAAATTGGGTAAATAACATACTACAATCGTCAACTGGATCAGATGTTCCACTAGCAGTAGATCCCTTGCTTGAATCAATCCCAAAAACATGAATGTCATCTTTATCTGCGCATAATCCATGTACCATATTATTAAGATCCATGACAATAGATTGTACGAATGTTGAAGCCAAATGTGATGTGTAATAAATCAAATTCCTGTTTATATTGGGATAATCAATCTTATACAAAAGAACCAACCTCCAAAATAGACTCCAAAAGAAATGTCTTGACCAGTCAAGATGTTAATGATAGGTATGAGAATGCAAAAGGACCAAAAAATAGCACTTGAAAAAGTTTAAAATCCAGATGGCTATATAATGTGGTCACAACCGACAAAGGCCCCTACCAAAATGCAACGGACTCAATAATGAAAAATCATAAAAAAATATAACACCTGACTGTAGTGCTATGCTGGAAACCCAGAAAAATATACTATATTTAGATTGCGCTCACATAAACATTTGCATAATGAGACTGAAACTACATCCGTCATGTCATATTGTTGAAAAATCACCACGCTAATGCTATTGTATTCATGTACCCACCTAACCATCAGAAAATTCTGTACAATCAAAAAAATATTGAAGGCAAGGTGTGAGCAAGAAATATAGTGCTACACAATGTATATGTATATCTTGTACAAAAAATTGTTTGAAATTATTGCACTGTCAATAGCCCTAGTTATGTTGTGTCCCACTAAACACAAGCATATAAAATACAATGATGTTCAAAAGTGAGAACTGGAATTAGTATAACGCCATGGCACCTCACCCTAATATATTGACAAAACCAATAAAAATATATTGGATCAAAGAGAAATGGTTCCCACAGATGACCCAGCATACATAGTGCTGTAACTGAAATGATAAATTCCAAGCAATAAAATCAACAAAGCTAATAAGAGCAGGGTAAAGCAAGGTGCTTAATGTCATTAAGCTCTTCGTTAAACACAGCTGATAGACCAGTCCAATTTAGACCCAAGTAAAAGTAATGATGACTGAATGTCCTATAACAGTATTTGTACCCAAGAGCTCCATATGCACATTTAGACAAGGACCAGTTGTTGAAAATAGTAGTATTCCCAGTGACAAAGTCCAATAAAGCCAAATATCCAAATGGTTGTTCAGAAATATCCTGGCTTGGTGACAAAATCACGTCCAAATCAATATGTACAATGAGCTAGAAAAAATGAATTATACCAAGAAAAAATCCACAAATTGACTAAATCTCAACCATCTGTGTTTAGGAATAATGCCCTATATATAGTTAACCTATACAATCACAATGACATAGATTGTAGTATTTCCTGTAGAACATGAAAGTATGCACAATTCTAATGCATAAATGCTACTTCCAATCTATACAATATTAGCATCACAGCCCCAGACAAAGTAATGATGAAAACGTAAGAATCACATTCCCTGCATATAGTGACATGCTAAAATAGCTGTCAAAAAATTTTTGTTTATATTTCTTATATAAAGTTCCAAAAAAATGAAAAGTAAATGGAAAAATCAAAAAGAAACAGTACTTGTATCCTTCGAAACAGTATAAACACGTGTAACCAGGTAGACTAAGTAGCGATCAGTATATCCAAATGAAATCCCAATAAAGTAATCCAAAGAATGTTCTTAGTTCAGGAATCTGGATAGTCGTCGCAGGACTGTAATAATTTAAATGGTTAATTGAAGAAACAACCAAGCTCAACACAAAATGGAGACCGAATACTGTGTATACGCTGAAAACCGAAAAGCCAAAACACAGTATGGCAAAAAAATGGTGGATGGGCAAAGGATTGGCAAAAATACAAAAAGGAAAGTGTGACAATCTCCACAAACCCAATAGCAACAGATGGTTTAACTGTTGTAATTCCACAGGTTGAGTGAGAAGAATCCTCACCACAGATACTGAATCCACTGCCAAGACGCTGCACCCTCAGACACCAACAGCCAGCAACAAGGAACACGTGTAAAAAGAGCAGGCTAGCACGTACGGTAGATGCACGGATAAACCAAACATGAATGCAGAAAGAAATAATCCAGCACCCCGAGTAGGTGTAGCAGAATAATCATTTATTGTGAACCAGACCGGTTTCAGCAATTTGCTTTCTTCAGTGGTATGGTCATGATACGTCAACACACCCTATTTATAGAAAATACAAATTGAATGATATGACATCATTTCCTGCCTATATGAATCTTAAAAAATTAATAAATCATGACCACAAAAGTGAAAAGATCTAATGAGACAATGGAAAAAAGTTTGGAAAAAACCATAGACCATCACACTTTCACACTAACGTGTATACAAAAAAGTAGAATGTAAAAAGCATATTATTTTCAAATAATAAACATATTGGACATGTGATATATATTTCAAAAGTAGCACAAATATAATAATATAACAAATTGTTAGACAGTAAGGAAACAAAATGGATAGTCAAATTAGGTGGTTTGTTTCCGCCAGGTCTCAATGATAAATTATGATGAACTATCTATTACCATTAAGTTTAATATTACAATATACATATTTGTGCTACTTTTGACATATATATCACATGTCCAATATGTTTATTATTTGAAAAGAATATGTTTTTTACATTCTACTTTTTGTATACACGTTAGTGTGAAATTGTGATGGTCTATGGTTTTTTCCAAACTTTTTTCCATTGTCTCATTAGATCTTTTCACTTTTGTGGTCATGATTTATTAATTTTTTTAAGATTCATATAGGCAGGAAATGATGTCATATCATTCAATTTGTATTTTCTATAAATAGGGTGTGTTGAAGTATCATGACCATACCACTGAAGAAAGCAAATTGCTGAAACCGGTCTGGTTCACAATAAATGATTATTCTGCTACACCTACTCGGGGTGCTGGATTATTTCTTTCTGCATTCATGTTTGGTTTATCCGTGCATCTACCGTAGCCTGCTCTTTTTGCACGTGTTCCTTGTTGCTGGCTGTTGGTGTCTGAGGGTGCAGTGTCTTGGCAGTGGATTCAGTATCTGTGGTGAGGATTCTTCTCACTCAACTTGTGGAATTACAACAGTTAAACCATCTGTTGCTATTGGGTTTGTGGAGATTGTCGCACTTTCGTTTTTGTATTTTTGCCAATCCTTTGCCCATCCAACATTTTTTTTCCATACTGTGTTTTGGCTTTTCGGTTTTCAGCGTATACACAGTATTCGGTCACCATTTTGTGTTGAGCTTGGTCGTTTCTTCAATTAACCATATGGATTATTACAGTCCTGCGATGACTATCCTGATTCCTGAACTAAGAACATTCTTTGGATTACTTTATTGGGATTTCATTTGGATATACTGGTCGCTACTTAGTCTACCTGGTTGCACGTGTTTATACTGTTTCGAAGGATACAAGTACTGTTTCTTTTTGATTTTTCCATTTACTTTTCATTTTTTTGGAACTTTATATAAGAAATATAAACAAAAATTTTTTTGACAGTTATTTTGGCATGTCGCTATATGCAGGGAATGTGATTCTTACGTTTTCATCATTACTTTGTCTGGGGCTGTGGAACTAATATTGTGTAGACTGGAAGTAGCATTTACACATTAGAATTGTACATACTTTCATGTTCTACAGTAAATACTACAATCTATGTCATTGTGATTGTATAGGTTAACTATATATAGGGCATTATTCCTAAACACAGATGGTTGAGATTTAGTCGATTTGTGGATTTTTTCTTGGTATAACTCATTTTTTCTAGCTCATTGCACATATTGATTTGGACGTGATTTTGTCACCAAGCCAGGATATTTCTGAACAACCATTTGGATATTTGGCTTTATTGGACTTTGTGACTGGGAATATTGCTATTTTCAACAACTGGTCCTTGTCTAAATGTGCATATGGAGCTCTTGGGTACAAATACTGTTATAGGACATTCAGTCATCATTACTTTTACTTGGGTCTAAATTGGACTGGTCTATCAGCTGTGTTTAACGAAGAGCTTAATGACATTAAGCACCTTGCTTTACCCTGCTCTTATTAGCTTTGTTGATTTTATTGCTTGGAATTTATAATTTCAGTTACAGCACTATGTATGCTGGGTCATCTGTGGGAACCATTTTGATCCAATATATTTTTATTGGTTTTGTCAATATATTTGGGTGAGGTGCCATGGCGTTATACTAATTCCAATTCTCACTTTTGAACATCATTGTATTTTATATGCTTGTGTTTAGTGGGACACAACATAACTAGGGCTATTGACAGTGCAATAATTTCAAACAATTTTTTGTACAGGTTATACATATGCATTGTGTAGCACTATATTTCTTGCTCACACCTTGCCTTCAATATTTTTTTGATTGTACAGAATTTTCTGATGGTTAGGTGGGTACATGAATACAACAGCATTAGCGTGGTGATTTTTCAGCAATATGACATGACAGATGTAGTTTCAGTCTCATTATGCAAATGTTTATGTGAGCACAATCTAAATATAGCATATTTTTCTGGGTTTCCAGCATAGCACTACAGTCAGGTGTTATATTTTTTTATGATTTTTCATTATTGAGTCCGCTGCATTTTGGTAGGTGCCTTTGTCGGTTGTGACCACATTATATAGCCATCTGGATTTTAAACTTTTTCATGTGTTATTTTTTGGTCCTTTTGCATTCTCATACCTATCATTAACATCTTGACTGGTCAAGACATTCCTTTTGGAGTCTATTTTGGAGGTTGGTTCTTTTGTATAAGATTGATTATCCCAATATAAACAGGAATTTGATTTATTACACATCACATTTGGCTTCAACATTCATACAATCTATTGTCATGGATCTTAATAATATGGTACATGGATTATGTGCAGATAAAGATGACATTCATGTTTTTGCTATTGATTCAAGCAAGGGATCTGCTGCTAGTGGAACATCTGATCCAGTTGACGATTGTAGTATGTTATTTACTCAATTTGGCAAAAAAATCAAAACATTATGTTCTAACATCTGGCACTCCAGATTATTTAAGACATATAAACATCAGAACATTGCCCCGAGGGGTCTTAGAACTAAATTGCAACCTTTGGTTGGTCAACCAGATGATCTATTGATCAAGGAGTGGAATATTGCACAACAAGATTTGGCCATGATGTTTGTCAACATTCTGTCTTCATATTATGATCGGACCATTCAAGCCAATATTTGTGATGTGCAAAAAATGTGTGAAGAATTAAAGTTGTATGAAAACCAGCCGAGCTTTCATGAATCACTTAGTAAATTATCCAAAGAACTCTCAACCTCTGAAAAGACTCTTAAAGAAAAGAAATAAAAAAATTTTCCAGAGATATGGAAGACTATAAAAGGGGTAAACCCTTTGAGTTATATAAAGCGGTACTATTTGCAGTGGGCACCAAAAACTTTACACACACACACGTAAAAAGCGGCCTAGATCCATACTGAAAAGAGGTACATCACCCAACAGAAGTTCGGGTGAAGAATCATCCACCACTGATACTGAATCCGCCAATATGTCGGATTCTCCCACTCTCAAAAGGGTACACAATACTGATCACCCTTTAGGCACAGACACAGGGGGGATGCAAGCATAAGAACGTTAGAAGAACTTTTTCTGTCAATTGTCAAATGAATGTAGACTGTCTGAATGTACATAATATTTCTGATTATGTACTAACACCCATGGAAGAGCTTTTATTAAATAAAGGTCTAGGTTTTACTCCTGGTTTCTTTGTTGATGAAACCAAATTTGCATCAGATGTTATAGATTTTTGTAGAGGATTAAATTTAAAAATCTTTTTTGACCAACAGGAATCTACTCAAAGATCTACTGAATTTAGGTTTTACCATCCAAGTTTTGTCCTCCAATGGACAAACATGTAGCCATATTTCAGAATGCTGTTCTCAAAGATCTACACCACCAGTTGGGCACGGGGAACATTATTAGAAATAATTTAAATGTTCAGGAACAACAGACTCTCATAAATCTCAAAAATAATACTGACATTACCATTCTTCTTGCGGACAAGGGTGGGGCCATTGTGGTTATGAATTCCAGTTATTACTGGGCTGAAGGAATAAGACAAGTATCTAATACTCAGCATTATGTACATATGCTGATTGACCCCACCCCCAGATTCAAAAAAGAAATAGATGATTTCTTACAACTTGCTGTTGAAGAAGGTATTATCAGTATGAAAACGAAACTTCATCTTACTGTTCAAGACCCAGCCAAACAATATTTGTACCTGCTGCCAAAAATTCATAAGTCTCATTCTTCACCTCCAGGCAGACCAATTGTTTCAGGCATTGGATCACTGACGGAACCCCTCTCAGTTTTCTTGACCCAGTATTTGAAGTCCTTGTTGCCACATGTATGGGCCAGACTGCAGGACACTACGCAGTTCCTCCAGATTATCTCTGAATCACAACTTGAAGCTAATTGGATCATGTGTACATTAGATGTTACATCTTTATATACTAGTATACCACACTGGGCAGGTCTAATGGCACTGGAATATTGGCTGCATAAGACCAATCTTTATAGTCCAGGATTTAACACGTTACTTATTTGTATGGCGGTACACGTTCTAACCAAGAACGTGTTCTATTTCCATAACCAATGTTACTGGCAAATTCAGGGCACGGCGATGGGTGCCTCTTTTGCACCGATTTATGCAGATCTCTTTATGGGATATGTGGAAGATCAGATTATATACACTGAAATACACAATCTCTATTTGCCAGAAATGGATATTTGGAGACAGTACCTGGACGATTGCTGATTAGTTTGGAAAGGGGGAACTGAGTATCTTATGGAATTTGTTGAATATTTTAACAGCAATAAATGGGGTGTCAGATTTATAGTTAATTATGACATAGATCAGATTGACTTTTTGGATTTCCACATTAGTAGGGAAGTGGACAACACTCTTTGCTCCACCGTGCATAGAAAATATCCACAATATAACAGTCTTCTACATACTTCTAGTCTTCATCTTAAACACATTATCAAAAACATTCCCAAATCACAATTCATCAGGATCAAGAGAATATGTTCATCCAATTTGGATCTTCAGCAATGTGAGAATGATCTCTCAAACAGATTCATACAGTGGGGTTATAATAAAAAAGATGTACAATCTGCAGTTAGTATGACTAGCAATTTATCCAGGGACAGTCTGTTGGGTTATAAACATAAGATTGCTCACTCTTCGTTCCAGCCTCTTAGGCTAGTAACAACATTTGGAAGAAATACTTATCAACTACAAGACATAATCAGTAACCATTGGAATATTTTGAGAACTAATACACACTTAGCCTAGTGGTTAGATGATAGATGTCTTTATTCTTACCGCAAAGATAAAACTCTGGGATCACATTTCTCACATTTTAAAAGAGTCACACCTCAGGATGTTTCCATGACTCAGACTACTCTATCAGGAGATAAATTAATTGGCTGTCACTCTTGTGGTCATTGTTCTTTCTGTAAATATATATTCACAACCAAGGAATTCACCAGTAAGAATACAGGCAAGATATTTAACATCAATCATTTTGCCAATTGTACCACGGACTGGGTGATTTATTTAGCCACATGCACACGCCGGGCTTTCTATATTGGGCAAACATCTAGACAGTTCCGTATTCGTATATCAGAGCACCTAAGAGATATAAGAAATGCAAGATCTACCAATGCTCTATATAAACATACTCTTGTACACAAAACGGCTCATTTTTCCTTTATCTGCATTGACAAGATTGTTGGCAATCGAGCTTTTAAAACAGGATGGCACAAACTGTTAGACAGTAAGGAAACAAAATAGATAGTCAAATTAGGTGGTTTGTTTCCATCAGGTCTCAATGATAAATTATGATGAACTATCTATTACCATTAAGTTTAATATTACAATATACATATTTGTGCTACTTTTGACACACATGTCCAGTATGTTTATTATTTGAAAATAATATGTTTTTTACATTCTACTTTTTGTATACACGTTAGTGTGAAAGTGTGATGGTCTATGGTTTTTTCCAAACTTTTTTCCATTGTCTCATTAGATCTTTTCACTTTTGTGGTCATGATTTATTAATTTTTTTAAGATTCATATAGGCAGGAAATGATGTCATATCATTCAATTTGTATTTTCTATAAATAGGGTGTGTTGAAGTATCATGACCATACCACTGAAGAAAGCAAATTGCTGAAACCGGTCTGGTTCACAATAAATGATTATTCTGCTACACCTACTCGGGGTGCTGGATTATTTCTTTCTGCATTCATGTTTGGTTTATCCATGCATCTACCGTACGTGCTAGCCTGCTCTTTTTGCACATATTGATATTAGAGTCACTTGACTAAATAATCTAAACTGGTTATTTGACTGATTTTTAGATAGAATCTGATAAGCATAGAGCATTTTTCTTATTTTTGTGTCCAACTGATTCAATAATTTTTTGATTAATCACCCCAAAGCTGTACATTAGAACAGGAAGAGCAAATTTATTTATAGATTGAACTCTATTTCCTAGCCATTCATTTGCACTAACTCTGTCCTGATATTGAAGAAGGATATGGGATTGACATTCACAAATACAGTTATGATCTTACAAAGTGAGTTTAGGTAATTAGTAAATGGTATTTAGAAGTTTTTGGCAATGATTTTGACATCCATCACCCACCAACAACCCATTTTTATATTTTTGTACATGGGGTTGGGGTGTCACTTCAACATTGACAATCATCTAGAGCCAAGGTTTATATCACTAAGGGGCTAACCCAGATTTTGGCATGATATAGATTAATTTGGGAGGATGTGTTACAGATAAGTTGTTTATTTTGAAGGTAATGAGACAGTCATTATTGAAAGAGAGGGCAAATGGGTATTGAGGAAACAGTGGCGTCACTGGTAATTAGAAGATCTAAACAACAGTGGCAGTTTAGATGCAGGTAGTAGTTCCTGTGATAAGCTGTAAGAGATCAAGGTCTGCAAGAATTTCAGAGATGTCATAAAAAACGCTGCCCAAGAAGTTATGATTAAAGTCACTGAGAATGCCTTTGTTTATGGCATGAGAGGAAGCACACAGAATGTTAAGAATGTGGGATTGGAAAATTTTACGAGAAGATGGAGGTGGAA
Organism: Protopterus annectens; assembly: GCF_019279795.1. Lineage (NCBI taxonomy): Eukaryota > Metazoa > Chordata > Ceratodontiformes > Protopteridae > Protopterus > Protopterus annectens. The sequence continues at coordinate 1,812,790,932 of NC_056726.1, read as the reverse complement.
AATAAATGGCAGCAATAAATATTAGGTTGTCCTTAATGGAAGAGATTTATAAAGAGTATCCAGTTCACAGGAGGCATTCCTTTGTGCAGTTGTCTTTATATTAAGATGTTAATCATACAGGAGTTGAGTTGAGTTGTAGTGTTCCTCCTTTGTCCTGTTACCAGGTCTGTAATCAAAGAATTAAATGCCAGGGCCATATGTCTCAACTGTCCAGATTTTCACAGAATGTCCAGATTTTTGCCTCATATTTTTGTTTTGTACCTCATAAAATCTGTGGTTTTCTGACAAATCATTGAGGATCAAAGTCACTTAATAATGTCAGAAATTTGAGTTTCAGATTTCATATACTTTGTAAAATACATGTTAAAACACAACCTTTTATTGTAGCAACTTTCCAGGTTTATAAGAGCAATATTAAAAATTTATACTTATTTTTGGGCCTTTGCCCATCCCCATTATTTTTGTCATTGTCCAGATTTCTTGTGCTAAGAGATTGAGAGTTATGACCAGAATGGTTAATTTTAAGCCAGAATTCTGTGATGGCTACTCGATCTGAAGATCTAGACAGTAATATGGTCCACTTTCTTTCTGAAGCTGCTTACATTGTGTGGGACATAGGATGTGATGCTGGTGTTTGGCATAGTGGGAATAAGGATGCTATGTGCCTAGGATGGGGGGTTATCTCAATATTAGTTCTGAGTACAAGACTAAAGATTGCTGCAGTGAATGTTATCAGAAACTTGGTGAGTTTGGCTTAACCATGTGAATGTTTAATACTGTTTGGGATTATGAGATAGACAGCTCTGGGTGGAAGACTAGTATGGCAAGAAGTTGATTTGGGGAGAGTGAAGAAGAAATTCAATTTGGGCAGGAGTAGAGGAGTATATTGTAGTACTGTAGAATGAGGGTAATGGTGCAACTGAAGTATGAGGGGGTAGGGTATGTGTGGAAGGTGAGAGAGTAGTACAGTAATGATTGATAAAGAAAGGAATGGCAATGAAATTAAGGTGAAGAAGACAAGGAGTGAGCGAGAGAGAGAGAGATGAGAGTGGAAAGGAGGAGAGTTGTGTACCTGCTGGGGAGGAAAGATGGAAGAGATGAATAAAAAGGAAGAAGATTAAATGTGTAGATGGAGGCTGAAGAGGCTTGCTAAACCAAGATAGATTAGAGGCATAACTAAGATCTCATGGGTAAGGGTGGTTTTAAGGAGGTGGAACACTGGGAAACTGGTGAGGATATTAAAGTATACAAGGTGTGGATGCGTTATATTGATTTGGTGTGTTTGGATATAAGTGTATGAAAATGCAGTATAGGAAAGTTGCTAGTTTCATATGATACTGTAGACAGCAGTATGAAACCTTCATGGCAATGGTTAGTGGAGAATAATGTGTATGTACAAAACTCAGAAGAAGTACTGTGGGAAGTTGGGTATGGAGTATGGGTCAGTGAATGTTGGGGAACAGCAGTGGAGTTAGAACTGATTAGGATTGGTGAAGCATAATATCAATAAATGCAGGATGACCTGTAGATAGTATTGTAGAGTCCAAAGACAGTGGTGGCTTTAAAACAGGGTTAGAGGCCGTATTAAACAACAATGACAGGAACAATATAAACAAAAGTGTGTAGGACACTGAACTACTCAGGATATTGGTGGAAGAATTAGCCAGCAGAAGGTGGGTGCAAGGGACCTAGGTATAGAGAGTGGTATAAAGGTGTGGGATGCTCATGTAGTAAGTGGATAGCAAGTATTAGTCCGAGGTGTAGATGGAAGTATGAGGAAGGTGGGATGCGATGCAGCTGAGGAGTAGATTCCGGTTAAGTATGAATGTAAGACCACTGGGGAAGGACAGGAATGGAGGTGAGAGAAGAACAAAGCCAGCAGAAAATCAGATGCCAAAGTAGCCAATGAACAGCAAGGTTCCCGTCCTGTAAAAAATAACGATGGTTGGTAACTAATTATGCAGATCACATATAAAATAATTTCAGTAAAAGCTACATAATACTACAATAAGCACCTTCCAAAGGCTGCTGAGATGAGCAGTGCAAAATTTGTATTTTGGGGATACATGCTGAAGAAATGTAATTAACGGAGGGGGTAAACCAAAGATAAATAAATGATTACAAATGGAATTACATTTATTAGTGGGTAATGCTATAGACAAATACTGTTAATTTGTTTCTCAGGAGACCCTGAATTTTTTTTTTGTCTGACACACAATGTTTACTCCTAACAGCAGTATCATGTGACTTCCATAACAGTGTATTTTTCTAATTCAGCCACCACCATTGTGGCACATGACACCCTCCAATGTAGAAACATCAGTTTAAGTTTCTGTATGTATGCCTGAGTCAGCCTATTTGCATTAAGGAGGCTGTGGCCTTGATGACGGGTTATTTTAAAACTGAATGGCTGGAAGATTACCGCCATATAAGGTAAGTGTAGCATTATTATATTTCTGCCTATACACACACTGTGAAAAGCATGGTCTGTAATGAGGGTGAATTCTCTTCCATGCTAATAACATTTGTGTGTGGTGATTTCCCACTTAATTGACAGACATTCTTTTCTATTGGTGAGTAACCTTTCTCAGCATTAATGAGGTTTCAGTTAGGATACTGATCCCAAGGATATTGCCAATATCCTGGCAGATTGATTCAGTGCCAACTTCACCCCCCTCTCATCCCCTAAATGGCCCATCTCAATACCGGAAGATTGCCAAATTTTGGTAATAACAGCCACACAGGTAAAAAACGCACTCTCCAAAGATAAGAATACATGGGACCAGATGACATCCCGGGCTGTGTACTACATGAACTATAATATGAACTGACACCTCACCTAAGTGTCATGTTTAATCATAGCCTGACCTCAGGTTTCATGCCCACTGAGTGACACAGAGCTACAGTTATCCCATTACACAAGGAGGGATCCACCTTGGATCCCAGAAACTGCTGTCCCATCAGTCTGACGAGCCTTATCTGCAAGGCCATGGAGTGTATTATCATGGAACTTAAAAACAAAGACATTGGCAACCTTCAAACACTGGACCCTACCCAGTTTGGGTTCGTGAAGGGCCAATCTTGTCTCCTGAATCTGATTGACTTCTTTGAATCAGTCTCCAGAGCCATGGACAAGGGTGAAGTGGTTCACACAGCCTATCTAGACCTTGCCAAGATCTTTGACACCATCCCCCACTCTGGAATCATAGATAAACTTACTAAGCTGGGCATTAATCCCTACATCACCCAATGGGTTGCAACTGACTTACTGATAGAACCCACACTGTAAAAGTAGCCGACTCCAAATCCAGCTCCAGACAAGTGACAAGTGGAGTACCTCAGGGTTCAGTCCTGGGACCGCTCTTGTTTGGCATCTACTTCTCTGAAGTACAGGCCAACATTAAGGGACTCTGGCTAACAAAGTTTGCAGATGACTGCAAACTGGGAGCCATTATTGAATCCCCAAATGATGTGGATACTCTACAAAACGGCCTTACAGAAACAGATGCTTGGTGCCAGAGCCATGGGCTGAAGCTCAATGCCAAGAAATGTATAGCTATCCCCTTTGGGAAAAAACATGTACTCGTGAATTACCATATAGGTGGCAGTACACTAAACACCAAAAGTGTGATAAGAGACTTAGGGACACAGGTGGACAGTGGTCACCTTCAATAACCACATTGCCACAACAGTCAGATAATCCTTCTAGTGGCACACCTCATCACTAAGGGCTTTTCATCCAGAAAAAAAGTGGTCATTGTCCCACTGTACTCATCCCTCATTAGACCCATTATAGAATACAACGCCCCGTTTGGTATGTACCTCTCAAGACATCTGCAACAACTGGAAAGGCCGCAGAAATACCTCACTAAAAGAATCACAGGCCTAAAGCAGATGCTCTACAATGACCACCTTAAAAAACTCCAGCTATACTCTGTCGCATATCATCTACTCAGAGGCGATCTCTGCTTAACATACAAGGCTATGTCAAACCCAGAACTGTTGGACATGCTACACTTAAAGAAATCCCAATCCCTCAGTGCCACATGCTCGAGGGATCTAAACCTTGTTGTCACAATGAACAAAACATGCTCGAGGGATAGGTTCCTGACCCAGAGACTCCCCAGACTCTGGAATAGATTGCCCATACATGTCAAGCAGAGTGCCTCTTTGGCCCTCTTCAAAAGGAACCTTGACAATTGGATGGGAGAAAGGAAATTCACCCCGGGGATCACGTCAGTTGCCCTACTAGACAGGGGTCCAGGGAAGTAAATAGTGTGGGAAGACATAGCCAGGGAATTGTTATGGCTAGGCTTGCATAGGCCCTAGGGCTGATAGCCTAGTACCAACCTATGAACCTATGAACCTATAAAAAGGGCATGGTGTTCCTCACCCTCTACTGCCAGAGTTGGCACTGCACTGATGCATGCTTTGTTTATATGAGTATGTGCTAGAAAGCATTTCGAGAAGTCAATGGCTATCAAAATAGGTTCCAAGCAGCATACGTTAAAGTTTTTAAATACTTGTTCGGATTCATTTTACTACTGTACTTTTAATGGAGACCTGCCTTTGGTCAGGTCATTCAGGACTAATGATGGTAGCAGCATCTGGATCAAACTTGTGATAAATTAAAGAAATGGTGAGGCAGGCCTAGAATAAGCATAGCTGAGTAGGAACTGCATTGTGCAAGACTACTTATAAGAATGAATGAGCCTATTTCATGGCATGAAAAACATTAAAAAAAAACATATTCCTATATTTAGAGGAGTGGTTGAGAGAAGCTACCTTATAAAGGCTACCTGAACTTTTGGTGGACTCAGTTGGGTACCACCTACTACAGCCCAAATGCTTTCATATTTGTATTTCAGCAACACAGTACAACAAATAACAAAGCCTCTTAGCAACAAGTCTGCTCTACCAAATGTGCTGCACTCATTAATACAAAGTCTTTAGTTGAATGCTAAACACAACTGTTCTTATGTTGTATAGTAACTCAGTGATATATGAACCCATAATCACGGTAGCATCAAAAAGAAACACAAGGGCTAAACTTTGTTTAGTTCTTTTCGATGAAGTATCATTCTGTGCATTGCTATTCAACAGTTTCTAATGAAAGTTTTGGTTTGATAATATCCTTTTTCTAAATGAACAGCAACCTCTAGCAACCAGAACACTAGTTACATTGTTAGGAAAAGGTAAACCTGTTATTTACAGACTGGTTTCTGAATGATAGCTATGCACCTCTTAGAATGATTAAATAGCATTTTATATTGCAAGTCTGCTGGCAGCAAATGCTGGATGCGATCTATTATTTTGACTGTGTAAGGATTTTGCAACACAGTGCTGTGAGCACTTCCCATTGAGAATCCTGACTGACATTCATTAGACTAAAGTACACAATCCCAAAACAAAATTATCAAAACTAAAGAATCCTGGTAAAAGAAAAACATAACAAATGAATGTGTAAAACCTCATATTTGCAAGGGAGAACAAAGATTAATATGTATAATTACACGGTCAGACAACCTCAGAAAATGACATTTTGTTTTTCCAAGGTTATCCAACATCAGAGCTGGAAGCCACTTCAGGACAGCCTTTCTATCTTTTCATGTCATGATCATGTAGTTCAATTTAATGACTCCTAGACTGAAACAAGCTACGAGACTCAGTTTTGCAGACAGATTTGCACTCACCCAGTTTAATATTGTATGGGTAGATTCCAGATAAGTAGTGACTTGTAATAATGAATTGTGAAACTGAATATGCAGCATAATAATACATTGGATTCCATATAATGAAATTAACAATAAGGGAAAAAATAAAAATCTGCACTGGAAATGGGATTAGAGTGTTGAGTGGTGAGGTGAACATATACGTAACAGAAAATGCAGAGGAAAGAGATGTGCTTCCTATAACATATATAAGTGATTACAGAAAAGGTGAGCATGGAAATTGACTAGGTCGAAAAAATTATATTAAAACACAGAATTAATCTACAGAAATACAAAATACTGCACTGGACATGATACATTATAAGGAAAGAGTAGTTACTGGAATATATCAAGGTACAACAAATATGTAAATAGAGTGATTACAGGAAAACTGCGGGAGACCAATAGTAAAAATTTGTATGAAAGAGTAGCATTGCTTTGAGCATCTGGGTTTAGCAGGTTATTATTTCCTGATAGTTATAGTAATGGTTGTGAAAAAAACACTTTATTTAGCTGAGTACAAAAGATAGCAATATCAAATGTGTAGTGCTATGGTGATTTCCTCAGGTGACATTTACTGCCCTATATGCAAAATAGCAGCTTAAAATATAATGTGATTTATTAAAGAATACAGTGAATCTCAACACTCACTGTTACACCTTTAAATGGTTTTGCAGAGAGGCTTTTCCCTCTGTACCCCCATGCACCTTTACTGCTTACACATACCAATCTTGAGACTATTGTAACTCAGAAAACAGGAAATACCCCAAGATACTACAATTTTGGAGTTAAAATACATACTCCTTGTACTTAAATTTTGTGGCTCCATCACAAATACAATCCTTATATTTTCAAAGGGCACTCATTTGGTTTCCATTAATATTATTGAAAATTGGCAAACAGATGAAATATAAAGACAGCCCTTTATATTTCAAAAGTCACACAGTCTTTCTGCATATTCAAATGTGGATTGTCTGATAAAAATCTTAGAATGCAAATCATTAAATCAACAATACAACATCAGCACACCTGCAGATCTCATGACATGATCAATGATTAATAGCATGATTCTCATGAAGTGACAAGTATATGGCATTGACACCTGTTATTACTTCTTGCATGACTGCCTGTAGCTAGGGTTTGCTATTAGATAATATTTCTTCTCATGTATATATTTCAGATATGCACCTTTTGCTGGATCTTGTCATGTGATTGTTCACAAGTTGGTTCTTGCTTTGGCTTGTATGTTTACATACAAACAGCAGTATCCATGACAAGCTTAGCATCTTCTCTCTGGCTGTTAGCTGAGATCACGCACCCAGCCCTCTTGCGGACAACATCCAGTGCACCAAAATGTGTTAACTATTTTTGCAGCTCTTTGACTCAGAACGTAAATGCAGAAGTTATATTCAGTAAGCAATGGGAACAAAGTCAATAGCAATACATATGAAGCATTGCATTATAAGTAACGTCTTTTCTGGCTACTGAGTTTTATTGCAGGTCTGTCTCTCTCTCTCTCTCTCTCCCTTCCTCCCTCTCTCTTTCCCTCCCTAGTCAAAGTACATAGGTATTTCCTCCCTACATTTTCTTAGGTAGTTCCACTGTATTTTTCCCTTTACAGACGGAATAGTTTCAGATGTTACGCATCCAGGCAAACTCTTTATATAGTTTGATCAAATAACAAAGGTTCGGTACCTTCTCTATCAGAACAATGCACAACTTCTCAGTTTTGTTTTCAACCAAAGCACAAGTAGTTTTGAGCTGCTCTAATGAAGTGTCCTGCACATCCTTTCAGGGTTATAATATCATGAATTCTGCATTTAGCTCCCATTCTAAGCCCATCTATCAATTTTTAGCTTGGCCAAAAGAAAATGTTTCAGTGCCTCACAACTACCTGTTCAGTTCATTACCTGAGTTCTGAGTGATGACAAGATGATGAGTGATGTCATCAGATTTCAGGAGAGTCGACCCAACCCTATTATCAAAATGTGTATGAAAATGGCTGTAGAGCAAAAAAAAAAAAAAAAAAACAGGTAGTCTGTTGCTTCATATGCTGGGGCTGGTTGAGTAATTTTAAGGGAACACTGACAGTGATAAGTCAAAAAGATTTGGCAAAAAAGGAAGTAACATTCCATCTTTTAGACCCACCTGATGGCCAAGCAATCAATAATGGAGCATTAGTTCTCTGTATCAGGCAACGTTCTACTTAGATATACCTTATGTTGTTAATGTTATTCATCTTCCAGTATTTATGATTGCAACTCCCCCAAACACCAATATATGAGTTTCCCATCTGGATAATAAATTCTTTTTTGAAGGTTTATGTTGTCAGAACCTGCTGTACACAAATAAATACTTTCAACACCAAAAATGTCTAACCCAGTTCTTCAGTTAATGATAGCTGGTTAGGGCACCAGGCCTTAGTCAGGTCTGGGCAATAAGAAGCCAGGATAACTAGGTAAGTTATGAAATGAGGTCTAAGAAAAGATAACCCTTATTTACATTTTGGTGACTGGCTAATTCCAGCTTTGGACTATTTCTAACTTTGACACCTGTGGCCTCTTAAGAGCCCCTTTCCTTCACGTACCTGAGGTACTTGGTCTCTTCCAGGTCAGTGACACCCTTGGACAGATTGTCTGACATGCATTTCTTCCCTGAATGTGTCAAATAATGCCTATTGTTTCAAAATATTGAAAGGCCAGTCCTGACTCCAGACGATAGTGTCATTTAGGTAGGTATTTCAAAGTAAATAATAAGGTCATTTTCTATACATTATAAAAGGAGTATACAACGCTGTCATACTTATGATAATTTTATTCATTCTTATTCAAGAACTACTGCACAATCCAACCCAATACCATAATCATGGGTGACTTTAATTACTCCACTATTAACTGGGAATAACATATGACATCAATCATGCAGGCATAGTGATTGCTGGAAAAACACAAACTTCCCAGACCAGATTGTCAATACACTGACCCAGGGTAAAAAGATACCAGATCTGGTCTTCACTAATATGGGAGATTGCTCCACACTCCCTAGTGTAGTATCCTCTCTGGTGAGGTCAGACCAAAAAATGGTATCCTTTAAGTAAAACCCAGCAAACCCTGGAATGTTCAAGAGCTACTCTAAGGCTAACTTCCTGCTATCAGTTGATAACCTGGCAAAATTTCAACCCCCCCGAGCCCTGAGAACACTGCTGCCTATGGTGAACTGTTCACAGAAACCCTGTTCAAGCATGTTAATATCTGCATAGAGACAGCTGTTCTCACCAGGAAAAAGTACAGAACTAACTTGAAAAGCTAGCCACCCTGATGGAATAACAACATCAATACACTGTATTACAGAATGAAGAAAATCATGAGAAAATCAGGAGGAGGAGGAGGAGGTGCCAACAAGGCAAAATCAGTCTCATCAAAGTAAACAAACAAACAAACAATTCAGAGGACAAATGAAATCTACCAAACCCAAACTTGAGATAAGTCTGGCATCATCTCATGCCAAGGACGACCACAAGCTATTCTTTAGCTATTTCCTCAGCCTCAAATGCAATACACAACTGTGTGTATACCTTGTTGTTAATGGAGCCACCTATACTGAGCCAGAAGATATAACAAGCCAAATGGAAGACCAACTAAGCTATAACTTTAACACCCCCACAAGCCTCCCACTGAGAAATATCATCAAATATAACTCTCCCTACTATCGCTAGAGAACAGGTCCTCGATGCTCTCTCTAAAGCCGAGAACTGCATTGATGGACCCAGACAATATCCCAGGCTGCCTTCTAAATAGCATGAAGCATGACCGATGATGACTCTGTAATCGCAATTCAGTCATAGCCTCTAAACAGGCTTCGTGCCTCATGAACGGAGAACAGCAAACATCATTCCTCTGCACAAAGAAGGGCCACCTATAAAACCTAGAAACTACAGACCCATAAGTTTCACTAGTCTCATATGCAAAGCCATGGAAAGAATTATCATGAAAATGATCAGTAATGATATAGGAAACCTCCAGACACTGGACTCAACCCAGTTTGCTTTAATCAAGGTCATGCTTACTCAGTTTGGTGGACTTGTATGAAAAGTTCACCAAAGCAATGGATGAGGGCAATATTGTTCACAATGCTGAACTTGACCTTGCTAAGGCATTTGACACAATATCCACTCAGGAATTGTTGAGAAACTAAAGAGGTTAGTAATAAACCCTTATGTCACCCAGAAGATAGCCAGCTGGCTCACAGACAGGACTCAGGAAGTTAGAATTGAGGATCCTACCTCTACAGAGAGGATAGCCACCATGGGAGTCCTTTAGAGATCAGTCCTGGAACTGATTCTTTTTGGTATCTACTTCTGTGAAGCCAAGGCAAACATCAAGGGCCTCTGGCTGATCAGATTTGCAGATAATGGGAAATTAGGAGCAGCCATAAAATCCTCCACTGACAATAATGTTCTCCAAGAAGGGATGACACAGACAAATAGCTGTTGTCAGAGCCATGGACTAAAACTAAATGTAAAGAAATGTATAATATTATCCTTTGAGAAGTCAGCCCTCCTTGCAACTGTCATACTCACAACACACCCCTGAGAGTCAACCCAGTAGTCAGGGACATGGCAACACACATAGATAGTAATCTAGCCTTTGACCATCATGTGTCTATGGTAGTAAATCATTCTGTGCTGTACAACTTATAAACAAAGGTATAGCATCTAGGTTCAAGGAGGTTATTACTCTACTATATTTGACATGCATTAGCCCATTACTGAGTACAATGTCCTTTTTGGTATGCACCTTACCAGGCACATCCAACAACTATAACATCCATGCAAATTCCTTATTAAAAAAATACAGGGTGCAGACTGCCTCAAACCCCTATCCTTGTATTCTGGTTCCTACAGGCTGTTGAGGGGAAATCTATACCTGGTATACAAGGCATCATCAGATTCCACTCATATGGACTTCCTGCATATCCACAAAAAAAAAATAAAAAACAACAAAAGGAAAAAAAAGAAAACAGCACCAGAATTATCCACTCTATAGGCTTAAACTTACCTGTGATATAAATAGGACCCACTGGAGAGACAGGTATGTATCCCAGAGAGACTAACCCTTCTTTGGAATAGGCTTCCCATCCATGCAAAACAGAATTCCTCCATAACACAATTTAAGTTTACTTGGACAGTTGGATGAAGAACAGGAAATTCATCCCTGGTTTGGCACCTCTGTCTCTAATGGACAAACACAACCTGTAAATGGTTCATCTCCCAGGCCCCCTGCTTGTAAATGTTTCAACTCACAAGCCCCTGCTTTCACTTATCATGGGTACCAGAACTTGTCCGACATTTGGGATGCATTCTTCTTCTTTTCCTGGTTAGGGGTTGCCACAGTGGATCATCTGTCTGCTCATGATTGGCAGTGGAGTTTTATGGTGTTGAGTTGCCAGCCCAGCACCCAACCTTCCACAGAAGGCACACACACACACATGCACGCACACCTAGGGACAATTTTAGAGTGTCCATTCCACCTACAGCATGTCTTTGGGAGGAAACCAGAGCACCCAGAGGAAACCCACGCAACCACAGGGAGGACATGCAGACTCCGCAACTGAAGGCACCCCAGCTGACGATCAAACAGGAGAAGCTCTTGCTTTGAGGCAGCAATGCTAACCACTGCACCACTGTGGCTACCCACATTTGGGATGCATTGCTAGGCTTAAAAATGGCCCCAGTGGTCTTTAGCCTAGTAAACACCTAGAAATCTATAAATGACAAAGGCAAGTGCTGATTCATATACACAATTTACATATATATTTGTATGCACATACTGGCTGAAGGCAAACAGTGTCAGAAATCTGTGAGTAAAGATGCATTGACTAGTACACTGCTCAAACTTGTAATCTGAGGTAGACAAACAACAGGTGATGATACGTCTGGCATATGTTTGCAGGAGTCACCTAAATTAGAAAGCAAAAGAAATTAGAGAAGGTTCTTGTATGATTCAGTTTTGAAATGGAGTCAAATGTTGGAAAAGATGCAAGTCTTATTCCTTTTAAAAAATTGAGGCATATCTGGAAATCATTTTTTAAAAATGATTGTGCAGCTATTTTAGGTTTACAGTGCCATAACACTAATTCTACTCCATCAGAACTGGATACTTATTTCACTCATGTAAGTCAAATATGCTTAGTCTGTGGTTCATAAGATATAGATGTATTTCATGTTTTCTTGTCTTAGAAATGCGTCTACTTTCATGGAAATTTCATGGCCACAATGTATGGGTATAATCTAGTCTTAATTCTCATAGATTTAAGGATAATTTAAAAATTTTAATGAACTTTTTGAGAAGGAAAGAAGTTTAATTTTTAATTCTGTCAGCATTACTGAAATGCCATATTGCTACATGTTGGCTGCTTAAAATCTGTTTTATTTGTTTACTTTTTAGGTGCTATCAGAAATGAATGCTCCAAAACTCAACACAGACCTCAAGGTGAGATATGAAGACATATGTTCTGTTCAGGTTTACTGTCAAATTAAATATTAAGTCTGTCACACATGTCATGTTACTCTCTTTGTAAGCACATCGAAATTATTTGATTTTGTTAAATATTGCTATTTGACATTTAATAAAAAGAAAGTTTCAAACCTGGAAAAAAATGACTGAACTGTGCCATCAATAAGAAACACTTATTTTCTAAAATGAATCATGTTGTATAATTATGCAGTACAAGCAATTGACTTTATTGGCTTTACAGTATGATTTTCAAATAGAAGCCTGTACATATGTTTACAAGACAGTAGTTTTAATGGAACAGAGACATTTGTTGCAGCTATAGCTGATCAGTGCAGGTGCAGGTATTTCAAATATTTGAAAAGTGTGCTTCGCTAAAGATACAGCTGTATATTACAGGAACAGGTGATGTCAATAATGCAACAATGCAATATGCTAAAGATGCAGTTAATATATGACCTAAACAGTGCAATACCTAATTCCCCAGAGGACATATAAACAAAAATATGAAGTTTGGTTAGAAGTGCAGAAAGTAAGGCTATTCCTTCAAACTGAGATAGAATATTTGAATTCTTCAATTAAGATGATAGATAAATGCACCCATAGGCTACTCTACAGCATTGTGTAGTGGTTTGCTGTGCATAGCGTAGATATGTGCAGCATTGTTCAGCACAAAAGAGTGACTCAGTAAAGACTAAGCATGTCACTCCAGTGATGTAGAGGGATAAAGCTGTGATGATAACCCAGCTGATCTGGGTTCAATTAGTGGCTCGGGCTACTGACAGAGCAGCTGGGAAGGATAGGCATTACCTTCCAAGGGAGGGTGGGCATGCCTATGGGCATCTCATGTGTCTGTTCTCTAGTGGAGGCTGGGGAGAGCATACTGGCAGGTCTTCCTAGAAGAGGGAAACAAGGCTGCAGACATGGCTGAGCTGCTGTGTAGGCAAGCAATACACTACACGTCTCCATTGCACACCCACCCCTCAGATAAACCATTAGGTTTGAGAGGAAAGGAGGGAAGAAAAGCAGGTCATTTACAGTACCCCCCCCCCCAGGATAGATTCAAACAGAAGCTTAGCCTCCAGATGCCTAAGGTCTATGAATTGCCCCAGCAAAACTACAATAGTTCTGGGAGGCAAAGGAGATAGTTAGTTGACCTGGTGAGGATGGGACACAGGGGGGCCAGGATGCTAATAATGAAGGAAGGGAGAAGGGACCAAAAATATGTAGACCAAGAATGAGTAAGCATACAACCAACAGAAACAGTGCTAAATAGCTTCCAGCAAATAGACTCCTACAATAGTGCAGATGGTTATAATTTACACTGCTACAGTAGCCATTAGCTATATGGGTTTCATCCTGCCTAGGATACAACAACCAGACAGCTTCACAAAGCACTGACTGCCTCCCACGCATACACTCTGATTGCTGATTGTTTAGCCCCTTGGAAGGAAATCAGCAGTAAACTATTTCAGTACTTTCTACCTCATTAAAACGTAGCTCCAAGGCTTCACAGCAGCAGCAATTCGCTTCAAAACGTCATTTCTGGTAGATACGTTTTTATAGTAAAGCCCTTCCACACAGAAATGATTGCACTTTTAAGAAAGTATTCATATTTATTTATTATGTATTTATTTATTTCACATTTGTTAACCAGGTTAGTCCAAGTGAGTTTGAAAACAAACCCATTTTCAGTGGAGACCCAAAGGGAAAAGCCCCAGCAAACATAAGTAAAGATAAAGGGACAATATACAAATATTACATAACAATCACTATACAAAATAATTGTAAAAAATAAAAAGGTCATTAACTACTTGCATTGCACTGATATTAAGCAACTCATTTTCAGTGGAGACCCAAGGGGAAAGAACCCCAGCAAACATAAGCAAAGATAAACATACAGGACAAAAACTATTAAAAATAACAATGCAAATACGAAATTAATTATAAAGAGATAAGCAAAAGAAACAAATTATGAACATTAAGGGTTCCACTGATAGCAGTGGTCTAAATTTACTACATATAAGAGTAAAAACAAAAGGATAATTGTTGTTCAAAAGAAGGAAAATGTACAGACACTGAAAGGAAGGGGGGGGAGATAAATAGTGTGTAGAATGGGAGGGGAAGAGAAAGTAAGGGGCTATAGTAGGGCTATAGTAGTAGAGCTGAGGCTATTAGCATGTTAGTTTAAGCAGAAGGTACTAACAGAGAAAGAAAGTTAGGAGATGCAACAGGTTATACAGTAGGGCAGACTAAGACTATGTGTGTTCAAGACAACGGCATAATTCCAAGTTTACTAGGTGGGATTTACACTCCTTTTTAAAACAGGGAAAGGAAAGGTTGGATCTAATATGGAGAGGGAGTTTGTTCCAATTTAGTGAGACAGAGTGTTTGTAAAGTTGTTTGCCAATATTCCTTTTGGGTTTATAAACTGAGAGAAGATGCTGATCAGCACTCTGGAGAGGCCTGGGGGGATAGTAGAGAGTAGCATTGGAGGCGAGAGCAGGGCAGGCAAAGGGGTTGTTGAGTACGGAAAAGGTAGTGTGGAGTTGCGATGGTAGGAGAAGGTGCAGAAATTCCAGCCACTGATGTTTATTTAGTGAGAGGCAGTGATGCGACAAGTGTGGTTAGTTTAGAATAAATCTGGCAATTTTGTTACATGTTTTTTCCAGTTTCTGCATTGAGGTAGTTTGGATATTGGTAAGGATGGGTGAAGCGTATAGAAAACTAGGTAAGAGAAATGCCTGCACAAGAGTGCATTTAGTGACAGTAGTGAAGAATTTTTTTGTTCCTATAAAGTAGTCCAAGTTGTTGGTGGGCTTTTTTTGATGGCCTGTTGTATGTGCAAGTCAAATTTTACTCGGTCATCAATTATTACCCCAACGAGTTTGGTGTGTGAGGCAGGGGAGATAGTGGTGCCATCTAGGGAGGAAAGAGAAAAGTTGGATTTAAGGTGAGAGAGTGTCTGAGGTAGGAAGAGAAGGAGTTGAGTTTTCTTTGGTTTAAGGATTAGTTGATTATTTCTGAGTCATTTTTCAACAGAGATAAAGGAATTCTGTGTTAGTGTGTGTAGTTCAGAGATAGCATCGAAGATAGATAAGAGAGAAAAGTCGTACTGTTTTGCTTTTAGGTTGTTTTAACAATATTCTGCAATAGCTGTTATGAGTCTGCCATAACATTTTTAAGTTTTGCAAACTTTTTGTGTGTTGTGAACATTTTTCAGGGTTAGTGAACTTATTTCAAAGGATTTCTGATACAGCAGGAATTTTTATTTCTGTTCTAAAGCATTGGTTACTGCACTTGAGCTCAAAACAAGTTTATTTTATATTGTGAGGGTTCTTTTGTACTCTGGTGGGAGCAGACAACTAAATTCAGCCCATCCAAATTGGAAACTACTGGCCAATAGCTTATTGTGTTTTTATATGATTGGACTAAGGGTTTAACTTTAGAAAAGTTTTTCATCCTGCTGGTATAAAAGAATTACATTTTTGTAAGATTGTGCTCATTTATTCAGAGCTTCCATGTGCCTGGGATGGACATGGTTCCCTGTGTTTGCATATAAGAAAACCTCTCTGGTTTAAAATCCTCTATCAGAAACACTGTCCATAATCTCCCACTGTTCACAGCTGCTCAGAGAACTGCCAGTTTGTCCAGTGGGTGGTACCACTGCAGGTCATCTAATAGTGTACTAGTAAACACTCTCACATTGACCTTTAAGTGACTCTCCCTTACTTCTTCCCATCTAGAAATTGTGTTTCCCTGCCTTGAATAGCATAGGCTAGATTCAGATCTGCTGAATATAGACTATTTGGTATCACTGTACTCTTAAACCAGCCATCTTATATTAAGAGGGCCTCATTGCACCCTTGTGGCAGAAGTGTGTAGCTCAGGACCCATCTGCTGGAGAAAGGCTTAGTTTGGGGCTTCTCACTGTAGTTGTATTAAAACTGTTTAAATTTGCCTCTATATAAGCCTCATATTTGTGCAGGTTTATGCTCAATTTACTGGAGCTGCTCAATGTCTGGAAACTTTAGCCAGAGGTCTGGAGTGCATCTGCACTGAAATACAAGGCATCCACTGGAAAAACAAAACTGAAAAATAATTATATTTTAAGCACAGTGCTTTGTTAACCTATATTTAATTGAATTACTGCTTCATTTTATCTGTTTATAATTAAGTCCAGCTAGCCCACTTCTTTCCCAAATACCACATTCAGAAAATTCCTGTCACAGTGGACGGACAGTATCCCAACATTTATCCTGCCAGCTTGATTTATACAGGCATCTTGAAGAAATGTAGCAAGTGCCTCATGTTTACTGACAACCGTTTACTCCTAAAGCAAACAAACACCCATTGTACAAGATGGAAATACACTGTGGAATTGGAGTCAATTCTCTCACATAAAAACAAACAAGACATCAAACAGGTTGTCAGCAAACACGCTTTACCTCTCACACAAACCTCACCTCTCACACAAAATAAGGTCATGAAACATAAACTCACATACATGGAGGTACTCACTAAAAGCCCACCAAAAGAACAAAAACCTTCCAAATGCACACCATCCACACTCACCACTAAGCAAAAAAAAAAAAACCCGCTACACATATCAACACACACACCCATATCTCAAAAAATAAGCACGTAAGACAAAATACATCAAAGTCTTGGTCATAGATGACTCCATAGTGAAGCACACAGATGTCCCCCTCACCAGTCTGGACAAGGAGAAGGTCATGGTCAGCTGCCTATCAGGTGCCAGGATCCAACAAATCATGCATGCACGCAAGTCACTCAACAACAAGTACTGTTATGACTGTCATAGTCCATGTTGGAGTGAATGACTTGAGACATACCTCTCTGGACTATATGAAGTGAGACATGATGGATCTCTCTGATTATGTGTCCCAGACAGGTATGTTCCTAGCCCTAAGCAGTGTCCTACCCTCACCTAGGATGATGCCACAATATAAACAAAATGATTACGTTCAACAATTGACTCAGCTTCTGGTGTCAATCCTGGGGGATCCAGTATCTGTCTGCCTGGGAGGATATGGCAGACAGACCTTGCTGGTTTGCTAGAGATGGTCAGCACCTGTCCCTCATAGGCTTTCAGGTACTGGCAAAGGCCCTTGCCTCCCCCACAGTGCTTTTTTAGGCAATGTCAAAATCAAGAATGTATTGTTTAATACTAGGAGTTTAAACATGAAACTGCGCTCCCTGGAAGCACTCCTCACCTTAGAGGATACTGACGTCCGTGCAGTTACTGAGACATGGTTCAAGGCCACTGAGAGCACCCAGACCTTGCAAGGGTTCAAAGCCTTCCACATGTTCAGACCTCAAAATGAGCATGAAGAAACCAAGGGTGGAGGTGTATCCATCTTCATTAAAGCCAAATACACTTTGAGACAGGTCAAACAGCATGACTCTCTGAAAATACTCCATGTCCAATTAACTAGTAGGAAAGTAGTCTACAACATCATTGCTAGCTATAGATTCCCCCAACATGAACCAGGATAAGTACACTGCCTACCTTGATTTACTGGAATCCCTCACCATACAGCCCAACACCTTAGTCATGGGAGATTTCAACTATCCTTCCATAGACTGGGGGACATACACAAGCAAAAATACACTCTCCCAGAGGTTCCTGGGTTCTGTTAACACAAATGCTCTAGAACAGATAGTCTGCACCCCCACTAGGGGCTCTAATATTCTGGACATAGTACTCAGCAACACGGATGGGGTCACTGTACTTCCCCATAGGTGATGCCCTCCCTGGTTTGGTTAGGCCACAAATCAGTCTTGTCTGAAGTAACTACTGGAACTGACACCCTCACAGGAAAAAAAATTCTAAAAAACTTTACCAAAGCTAACTACATCCTACTAAGCAATGGTATAAAAAGCTGCATACCACCCGCAATCACAGGCATCAGTGATCACTATGCAGACATGTACCCAAATTTCCTATTCAAACACTTAAGCAACATTGTATCAGACTGGATCAAAACCAGGTCTTCTTGTAAAAACAAGCCACCGTGGTGGACTTCAAGTATAAACAGATTACATAACAAAAGGAAGAAACTGTTGTCCAAGAGTAGGAGGGATATCCCTCTGCAGAGGAAGAGCTCCCTCCTAAGCCTAAATAAGAAAATCAGAAATCTTATAAAGTCTTCTAAAGAAATTATGAAACTAAAATTACATCCTGAGCCAAGGATAATCACAAGGCATTCTTTAATTACATCCGAAGTATAAAGGGAATGCCCATTAATGTGCTGAACTGTGTGTAGATGGAAATCACTCATACTACACCGGAAGATATTACCAACCTGCTAGCTGACAGATTCAGATCAAACTTCACACCACTATCCCCATCTACCATATCCCGAAGCATACCTGACACCAGCCCCACTGACCCTGGGAACTACAGAGCCAGAAGTCTAACCAGCCTCATCTGTGAGGCCATAGAAAGAATTATCATGGACCTTATCAACAAGAACATAGGTGACCTCCAAACGATAGACCCAACCCAGTTTGCTTCATTAGGAGTAGATCATGCTTATTAAACCTGATGGACTTCTTTGAAAATGTGACCAAACCAAAGCCATGGACAAGGGTAAGACAGTGCACACTGCCTATCTTGACCTTGCCAAGGCTTTTGACACACTTCCCACTCTTGCATCATTGAGAAACTCTCCCAGATATGATTAATCCTTACATTACTAGATGGGTAGCCAACTGGCTCACCAACAGAGCACACTCTGTCAAAATTGGTGACTCCACCTCCACCAGTAGACCCATCACCAGTGGAAAAAAACACAGGCATCTGTGCTGAGCCCCTTACTATTTGGCATCTATTTCTCAGAAGTCCAGACCAAAGTTGAGAACCTTTAGCTCACCAAGTCTGCTGATGATTGCAAACTGGGCGTAATTATTGAGTCCCCCAATGATGTCAACATATTACCAGAAGCATTAACACAAACAAATGATTGGTGCCAAAGCCATTGTCTAAAACTGAATGCAAAAAAATGCATTATTATTCCCTGTTGGCAAAATGGAATTCCCTACAAATTATAATAGTGACATCAACCCCCCCCCCCCGAGTTCCAAACCAGTGGTGCAAGACTTGGGAACAAGCAATCTGAACTTTGACCACCAAGTTTCCACAGTGGTAAGGAAAGCTTTCTATGTTGCACACCTCATAAGCAAGGGCATAGCATCCAGGTGAAGGATGTTATAACTCCTCTGTACTCAACCCTCATCAATAGAGTATAATGTACTCTTTTGCATGTACCTCACCAGACACCTGCAGCAGCTGGAGAGACCTCAGAGGTTTCTCACTAAGAAAATTCAGGGACTCCAAACCATGACCTACATAGACAGGCAGAAAGCCCTGTCACTTTAGTCTGTATCTTATAAGCTGCTGAGAGGTGACTTGTGCCTGGCCTATAGGGCAAACTTCAGCCCCGCCCTAATGGAGATGCTGCACATCTGCAAATCAAATGGCACAAGAGTCACTCACTCAGGGCATCTCAACCTAGCTTATGACATTAACAGAACATGCTGGAGAGACTGATATGTCTCCCAGAGACTGATGCTTCTCTGGAATAGATTTCCTATTCACGTAAAACAGAGCAGCTCACTGACCCAATTTAAATGCAACCTAGATAATTGTATGGGAGACTGCAAGTTTGCCCCTGGGGTGGCACCCATGTCATTCACAGACCTGCACTGCTCATAAATTTGTTCTGTGAACTGCCCAAAAAGAGCAAATGGGGAAACTTGGGTTTAACATGGCTAGGCTTGTAAAGGCTCTAGGGTCACTAGCCTAGTAACCTCTTATGAACCTAAATTGGTCAGTGGCTATATTTTAGTTGTTACAGTTGATCTCCTCCAGTCATGTGTGTGTACATAGGCTTCAGACATTATTTATGAAACAACATCTATAGTTTCATAGTGCGACCTGAAAGGAAGACAAGATTGTGGTGTGTGTGCTTTGTAGCAAGGTAGCATTTATAGAGGCATGACATATCACTTTAGTGAATCTGTATATTTGGAAAAATAATGTAAACGAAAAATGCAATGACTATTAATTACTCACAATATTTCAGTAAGTCGTAAATCTGTACTTAGGGGCTAGTGCTCTTATTCAAACAGTGCCAGCTCTTGCATGCAAAATGTACTTACATTGTGTTTTATTTTGACATTTGTTCACTGGTAATCTGAGCTCTCTGTAAAAATGTAGAAAAACCTGTCACACATTAATAAGCCAAACGTGACTTCATGCACATGCATCTTCAGACATCACTGAGAGAATACTATATCCAACAATATAATACAATATACAGTATAACCAATTCAACTCACTGACTTCTACAGCCACTTATATTTACTTAATTAACACTTGACATTTTGATTTTGTCTAAAAGAAACAGTGTTTTAGATTGTATAGGCAGTATAAACTAAGACGATGCTTTTCTTAACCAAAGGCATAATATTTATTAAACGATCAGTTCTGATGGTGAAGGATGTGCAGTATTTATCCACAGGTGCTGCAGTTAGACCACAAGGATGAACTGTTTATTCCTGTTATACACTGGACTAATATTTCTTTGAAATAGTTGTATTCATGCTGTGCAGAAATACAGTTATTAAGAAGTTCCTAATCCATTATTTTACTTTAAGCATTGCCTTCTCCCACCACACACACACACACACACACACACACACACACACACACACACACACACACACACACACACACACACACACACACACACACACACACACACACACACACACACATGACACATGCATACTGTAGAAATGATTTGTGAAGCTAATATGTTAACCTTCAAACCCTTTTTAAAATACGTATGTTTGCTGCATTAACCCATCTTCAGTATCTGAATGTGTGTTTTGTGTGTGTGTGTGTGTGTGTGTGTGTGTGTGTGTGTGTGTGTGTGTGTGTGTGTGTGTGTGTGTGCACGCTCGTGTTTGTTTGTAATTGATACTGGAGTGGCTGCTCTGGAATTTGTCGAATGTATCACTGAATTCAGATCATGTTTCAGCATGCAGGAAGTGGAATTTTTTCTTCAGTTTTTGACACTTGCTGTCTACCACGTAAGCAAGAAACAGCTACGTGACTCAAGTTTTTGTATGGAATTACTGCTTCACATTCTTGTCAGTGGTCTGGTCTCATTCCAATAGTGTTATAGAAAATATTCTTAGGTTAAGGCCTGGTTGGTGCTTGGCTGAACAACATTACCCATGGAATGATGTCAGATTTAATACATATAAAAACAGCATTCATGTAAACCAATAATGCATGCACATTCATAGGTTCATAGGTTCACAGGTAAGTACTAGGCCATCTGCCCGAGGGCATCTAAAAGCCTAGCCAGAATGTGTTGGCTTTTGCCTCCCCCTTAGATTAGTTCCCTGTGCCTCGGTCCAGCAGAGCCATTAGTTCCCTGTGCCTCTGTCCAGAAGAGCCACTGCAGTGATCCCTGGGGTAAATTTTTCTGTTTCCCATCCACTCATCAAGGTTTCTCTTGAAGAGTGTTAGTGAGGAGCTCTCCCTAATGTAGATTGGAATCCTGTTCCAAAGTATGGGGAGTCTCTGGGACCGGAATCTATCCCTCCAGCTTGTCCTATTTATCGTTGTGGTGAGTTTTAGATCCCTAGAGCATGTGGCTCTTGGGGATTTGTTTTTTTTTTTAGGTGGAGCATGTCCATCAATTCTGGGTTGGACATGGCCTTGTATATCAGGCAGAGATCACCTCTGAGTAAGCGGTATGCAACCGAGTACCGCTGGAGTTTCTTCAGTCTGGCTGCATAGGGCATATGTTTGAGGCCAGTAATCCTTTTGGTGAGGTACATCTGTGGTCTTTCAAGCTGTTGCAGGTGTCTTGTAAGGTACATCCCAAATGGGGCATTGTACTCTATGATGGGTCTGATGAGTGATAAGCAGAGGGGCACAATAACCTCTTTTGTTCTAGATGCGAACCCTTTTGTGATTAGGTGGTCCACATAGAAGGATTTTCTAATCACCTTGGCAATATGATTATCAAAGGAGAGGTTACTATCTACTTGGGTCCCCAGATCCCTTATTACAATTTCTGTATTTAGGGGACTACCACGTATGTAGTAGCTCATGGGTACTTTGTTTTTTCCAAAGGGGATGACTATGCACTTTTTGGCATTTAGCTTGAGGCCATGATTTTGTCACCAGGTATCTGTCTCAGTGAGACCCTTCTGGAGGATGTATGTATCAGCTGGAGAGTCAATTATGACCCCCAGTTTGCAATCATCTGCGAACCTGGTCAGCCATAGTCCTCCTGTGCTTGCCTGTACCTCTGAGAAGTATATACCAAACAGGAGGGGTCCCAGGACTGAGCCCTGGGGGATGCCACTTGTAACTGGTTTAGAGTCAGACTTAGAGCCTGCAAATCTCACTGCATGTGTTCTAGCCATGAGCCAATTGGCAACCCATCTCGTGATGTAGGGGTTTATGTTCAGGTTGTTGAGCTTGTCTATAAAACTAGAATGGGGAATGGTGTCAAAAGCCTTTGCGAGGTCTAGGTAGGCTGTGTGGACCTCCTTTGCCTCATCTAAAGCCTTGGTAACTGTCTCAAAGAAGTCCACCAGGTTTAGGAAGCATGATCTGACCTTAACAAAGCCAAACTGGGTAGGGTCCAATGTTTGAAGGTTCCCAATGTCGCTGTTAATGAATTCCATGATGATGCACTCCATAGCCTTGCAGACCAGGCTAGTCAGGCTTATAGGGCGATAGTTCGCTGGGTCCGTTGTGGCTCCACCTTTGTGGAGTGAGATAACTGTTGCTGTGTGCCACTCTGTTGGTATGTAGCCTGTAGAGAGGCTGAGTTTGAACAATGTGTTTAAGTTTGGGGTTAGTTCATTTTGGAGTTTGTGTAAGAGACAGCCTGGGACACCATCTGGTCCCATTGAAGCTGTATTTTTGGCTTTAGATAGGGCTGTTTTAACCTGTGTGTCAGTGATTGCTGGGGCACTACATTCTTCTGGTATGGTTATGGGGCCATTAGGGGGTGAGGGGGGGTGAAGTTTGTACTAAACCTGTCTGCCAGAATGTTGGCAATATCAGTAGGTTCAGTGTATTTTGTGCCATTCTGCACTAACTCAGAGCAGATCTGAGAGTTTCCACTTAGGTTCTTGACATAGCTAAAGAATGCTTTGTGGTTATCTTTGGAGTCCTTGGCAATTCTTCTTTCGAAGCTAGCCTTGGATGATTTTATGAGGGATCATAGTTTCTTGCTGATACTGATCAGGGATGTCTTTCCTTCTTGGGATTTTACTCTTTTATGCACTAGTTTCCCCCTCCTATTGTATAGCTTGTTTATGGCAGGGGTCCACCAGACCAGTTTTCTTTTCTTGGAGGAGTGAGTCTTGGTTTTGCATGGGATAGCACAATCCATGAATTCTTGCAGGTGCTCATAGAGTGCCTTTGTAAGGGATTAAGCAGCTTGGACAGCGTTGTCCTTTAGCATGGGGGCTGTGAACCTTTCCACCTCGGTCTTAATTCAGTGTGTTTTCAGAGACAAAAAAGATATACTTTGCATACTGTACCAACACCTTCAGAAAGTGAAAAGCTTTATATTTTATACAATACTTGAATTACAAGCATATTAGAAATGCAAAAATAAAATAAAGGATTATGATAGCATCAACAATCATAACTGGTTTGATATGTGACTGAGAAATGGATTCTCAGAAATTTACCTCAAGAATAAAGCTCAAGGGGTGAATTTCTTGAAAACCAGTTTTCAAATGCATAACAAGCTGACTTATGATTGCAGACCTTATCATAATTCTTTGTAATTCATGGGATGTTGTAGCTACCCCAGTGTATTATTACTTTAAAGCAGGGCAGTGCAAACTTTCTCCCAGCTTTAGGAATTGTAAAATGCCATTGAGTGCCACACAAATGGCAGCTCAGATTAAAGCACACCTCTAATCAGTCAGCTTTGAAAGCTTAGACACTTTGCACTGACATTCTTTTGTTTTAACTGTCAGTTGTGTGGCAGCATGAACAATGTTGCAGCTTCTAAAGCTGTCAGTAGGTGTTCAGAGCAGTTCTTTGGTGACTGCTGTGTTCTTGGTGACTGCTGTGTGTAAGTCAATATGAGGCTCATTGACAAACCAGTTTCACACGTAGAAAGCCAGCTATTACATAGATCAATTGGACACTTTGTAGTGCAATACTCCTGTCTAAAACTGGTTTATTATGTGTTGGAGGCTTAGCTGCCACAAAATTAACCTCAACAGTGAATCTTGGCAACCATGTCAAGGTCACATAATAATGATTATGACGAGAGACCCAATAATAATTTTTTTGTAGGTCATGGAGCTTTATCTGCTCTAAGTGCTATCAGTTATAGGAAAAAGAGTGATAGAATGCAACATTTTACTAGCTTTGAAAGCTTGTAAAGCACTTAGTGCTGTCAAACAGGCTGCAGCACACCTTTGAGCATCTTTACGAATTCTGGAATATTTAAAAATGATGGTGGAACAAAGGATGAAAATCTGGAACAGGTTTTAAATATTGCTGTTTATAGAATAACAGCTTCTGCATGAATATGCATTTTCTAAAGAATAAGAAGTGTGAAACTCTGATGTCTGGCATTACTGATTAACTGAAGCCCTTAGTGATTTACAGAAAAAAATGAGGCACAGAGCAAAAATATGGGGTGAACTCAGGGATGCTTGATAGTAGCATGCAGAAACTATGCTTTACCAACTGGCACTGCCTGCTATTAGAATGCCCCATTCCCCATACATTAACTAACCAGTTTTGCTCCATCCCCTCCTTCAGTGCTGTCTAACATTTCTTACTAACCTCCTTCTTTCTTAAGTAGCTTGTTCATCTAGATGCCCAGAACCACATTATAATCCTCCAGTATTAGGTTCATAGGTTCATAGGTGGGCACTAGGCTATCTGCCTGAAGGCATTTATAAGCCTAGCCAGAATGTGTTGGCTTTCGCCGTCCCCTTAGATTAGTTCCCTGTGCCTCTGTCCAGCAGAGCCACTGAAGTGATCCCCGAAGTAAACTTTCTGTTTCCCATCCACTCGTCAAGGTTTCTTTTGAAGAGTGTTAGCAAGGAGCTCTGCCTAATGTAGATTGGGATCTTGTTCCAAAGCATGGGAAGTCTCTGGGACAGGAATCTATCCCTCCAGGATGTCCTATTTATTGTTGTAGTGAGGTTCAGGTCCCTAGAGCGTGTGGCTCGAGGGGATAAACTTTTATTTAGGTGGAGCATGTCCATCAAATCTGGGTTGGACATGGCCTTGTATGTGAGGCAGAGATCACCTCTGAGTAGGCAGTATGCAACCGAGTACAACTGGAGTTTCTTCAGTCGAGCTACATAGGGCATCTGTTTGAGGCCATTGATCCTCTTGGTGAGGTACTTCTGTGGTCTTTCCAGCTGTTGCAGGTGTCTTGTAAGGTACATCCCAAATGGGGCATTGTACTCTAAGATGGGTCTGATGAGTGATGAGTAGAGGAGCACAATGACCTCTTTTGATCTGGATGCGAACCCTTTTGTGATTAGGTGGGCCATGTAGAAGGATTTTCTAACCACTTTGGCAATGTGATTATCAAAGGTGAGATTACTATCTACTTGAGTCCCTAGATCCCTTATTACATCTTCCGTATTTAGGGGACTACCACCTATGTGGTAGTTTGTGGGTACTTTGTTTTTTCCAAAGGGGATGACTGCACTTTTTGGCATTTAGCTTGAGGCCATGATTTTGACACCAGGTATCTGTCTCAGTGAGACCCTTTTGGAGGATGTCTGTGTCAGCCGGAGAGTCAATTATAGCCCCTAGTTTGCAGTCGTCTGTGAACTTGGTCAGCCATAGTCCTCCTGTGCTTGTCTGTACCTTTAAGAAGTATATGCCGAACAGGAGGGGTCCTAGGACTGAGCCCTGAGGAACACCACTTGTAACCGGTTTAGAGATGGACCTAGCTCCCGCAACTCTCACAATGTGGGTTCTGTCCATGAGCCAGTTGGCAACCCATCTTGTGATGTAGGGGTTTATGTTCAAGCTGGTGAGCTTGTCTATAATACCAGAATGGGGAATGGTGTCGAAGGCCTTAGTGAGGTCTAGGTAGGCTGTGTGTACCACCTTTCCCTCATCTATAGCCTTGGCAACTGTCTCAATGAAGTCCAACAGGTTTAGTAGGCATGATCTGCCCTTAACAAAGCCAAACTGGGTAGGGTCCAGTGTATGGAGGTTCCCAATGTCTCTGTTAATGAGTTCCATGATGATGCGCTCCATAGCATTGCAGACCAAGCTAGTCAGGCTTATAGGGTGATAGTTCCCAGGGTCTGTTGTGGCTCCACCTTTGTGGAGCAGAATAGCTGTTGCTGTGCGCCACTCTATGGGTATGTAGCTGTTGAGAGGCTGAGTTTGAACAGTGTGTTTAGGTGATGGGTAACTTCGTCTTTGAGCTTGTGTAGGACGCAGCCTGAGGCACCGTCTGGTCCCATTGATGCTGAGTTTTTGGCTTTGGAGAGAGCTGTTTTAACCTGAGTGTCTGATTTCAGGGACTCTACATTCTTCTGGTATGGATATGGGCCCTTTTGGGTGTTAGAGGGGGGTGAAGTTTGCAGTGAACCTGTCTGCCAGGATGTTGGCGATATCAGTCGGTTCAGTGTATTTTGTGCCATTATGCACTAACTCCGAGCAGATCTGAGCATTGCCACTTACATTCTTGTCATAGCTAAAGAATGCCTTGTGGTTATCTTTGGAGTTCTTGGCAATTTTTCTTGCCTTGGATGATTTTATGAGGGATCGTAGTTTCTTGCTGATACTGATCAGGGATGTCTTCCCTTCTTGGGATTTTACTCTTTTCTGTACTAGTTTCCTCCTTCTATTGTATAGCTTGTTTATGGCAGGAGTCCAGCAGACTGGTTTCCTTTTCTTGGAGGAGTGAGTCTTGGTTTGCTTGGGATGGCACGATCCATGCATTCTTGTAGCTGCCCGTAGAATGCATTAGTAAAGGATTTTGCAGCTTGGACAGTGTTATCCTTCAGCATGGGGGCTTTGAAACTTTCCACCTCAGTCTTAAGTACATAAAGTTTGCTTTTGAAAAGTTTTTCATGGTGGCTTTCATGTCCGGGGGTGGGGGCGGAATATGTATATCCAAAGTGATTTGTTTATGGTCAGACAATCCTCTTTCCTAATATGTTCCTCAAGTAACTGAAGCACCCTTCCAGCATTACCTTTGCCTATACTTAAGCAAACTCGGACTGAGTATAATTTTTCATTTCTCACCATCACTCTTCATGTTGTTTGTGCCACAGAATGACCTGTAAAATATTCACGGCCACCATTACACCACTACAACATGTGATAACTATTACTGCTATGCTTCTTTTTCTTCATTCTTTTACACAGCTTCCTGATGATCTCAGTATGTTTTCCACCCAGCTTTTATGTTCCCTTCTTCTGTCTTAATCCTCTGTAACAAGAATTATTCCTTCCTCTTTATCCTAAGTCCAACACTTTCCCTCTTAAATGGACTCCTAGCTCTCAGATTCTACAATGCCAGTTTGAAGAATCCTTCTTGCCCCCCACTGTATACCTTAATTTTTCTGTGTCGGCCTGTACACTCCAGAGCTAGGTCAAAAGCCTTTGGTTACATTCATGAGGTAATTCTCTTCCTCCCAGATACAGACTGTCTGGCACTGGTTCTCAACACATGAGCAAAAACAAAACAAAAAACACTCTCCCTAGCAGAGATCACAGAAGCAAGAAAACATTCAATCTAAGTAAAGAAAAAAAAAACAGTCAAACATTTTAAACAGAGCTTTGATGGAAAGAGAAAATACCTTAAGCATGGTTTTCCCCCAACCTTAAGTGCTGGTTTATGTTAAACATGCCTCTTGTTACACTGAATAGCTGTCAAACAGAGTACTCCATTGATATAAAACCTCACACTTTGCCCACCTGGTAATGGACTAATTTCTGTATGTTGTAACCTTTTTATGTGGTGTCAACATCAGTCATGCCTGCCCGTGGTCTTGTGGCTCTTCTTTTGTACCTTAGCCATATATGACTTTATGCTTCATGATGTTCCCTATATACGCTGCTGCCAAAGAAGTCAACAGCTCTCCAGGAGCATACATGAACTGTACCCACTGTTTTATTCTATTCCTGTCCTAACACCCCAATTAGATAGCACAGTGACCCTGGTCCACCCCCATCCCCAAATAGTGGTGATCCACATTTATAGCCCCATTCACACATATTCTGGAACCGCTGACACAAACAAGCCATACCCTCTTTTCTGAACAGAAATCAGGAAACAGCTCTCTCCCATACAAAAACATCTACATTCGCTCCCTGCCCATTGAGCATTTCATACAAATCCCTTCCACTAAAGCTATCCATCATATTTGAATTAAGTAATCAACATGATTATATGAAGTTTGCTATGGAAAAAAGGCTTTGACCTATGGCTGCCTACTGACCACTTTCCTATTGTTCTCAGTCATGTAGTCTGTTGTTATCAGAGCCGATTTCAAAATGCATAAAACAAAATAATTGAATGAAAGTCCTAATTTTCATTGGTTTCATCATAAACACCTTTTATCATGAACAGTTCCACTGCAGGGTGTTCTACAGTCATTCACTTTTATCTTGCAGCTGCATATCTCTTTCATGCTAGTGCTTATCTTGAAACTTGAAACAACATGCAAAAAGAATCTAAAAATAACTCACATTCCTGTGTCAGTGTACAATTAGAGTTCAAGAAATTAGTATTGCTTTAGTCTTTGGTTACGAAATGTGCTACTTTCTGTACCCAAACTTGCCTCCTTCTGTAGATCCTATGGGATTACAGATATTGGACCATTTTTAAGTATGCTCATAACTTCTTTTTTATTAGCCCTGTTGTTCCTGCTACATTTGAAACTATCTGGGTGTTTTTATCACACATTGCCAGAGCTGGATCATGGTCAAGTGAGGGCCTAGGCAAGATAATGCATTGGGCCCCCACATACACAGCCACCCCAGTCCCCCCCATACACAGCCCCCCACACAGCCATTCCAATGTCCCACCACTTGGCTATTTCTCCCAGTTACCATAAACACCGTTCAAACCTCTCAATGTGCATACTGCTTTCTGCTTTACTTCTACAATGATTACAGACATTTGGATTTAATTTAAAATATTTATTTCAAATTTTATAGCACAAACATTGATAAACATAAACTAAACAAAGCAATACAGTCTTACAGTGAAAAGAGACTTAGCATTAAACCTTCTCTGCCCTTGAAACTCACATTCATTGAAATGTCATTGTCACCTACATTCAAAGAAAATACATCTGGCCAGTGGTGGATAAAGTTTACTTTTGGGTTGTTTTCAAATTGTAAGCCCCATGCACACATTTTTATAACCATGCAAACATGCATGAGTTCTTTGATTCACCTTCCTGATTGTATTGAATTATGCTGCTTGTGTAATACAGCACCACTTCTCAAAGCATGTTTTAAATTTCTAGTTTTGAATATTTTTCCAGTAAGCAATGAAACAAATGTATGAACCAATAATAATGGCAAAACTGCCAAATTCAGAACATTTCAATCAATAAAAGGCCACTCAGACTTCTGTCACTACACCCCACCAATATCAGTCAATATGCACAATCTCTGCAGAAGTAAAAGTCATCTGAATAATTCCACATTAAAGAGATCTGTAACTAATAATCATAAGCAATCTTGTATATTTGACATTATGTATTACTATTTATGCGTGTGACTTCTTTTAAAATGTAATGGAGCTTTTCTCCCTGGGCCTCTGCTGAAAATGGGCCTCTGGCCCAGTCAGCCATTTCTGGTAAACAAATATAAGATAAATTAAATAAAAATAACAAAGCGGTTGCTACTAGCAAACAACTTTATATTTCAGTGTTTCATCTACAAATTCAGTGCCTGTTGCCTTTAAAGAATAAATTGCCTAGATTACATTATAAAAAGGTAAGCTGGTAATATTGCAATAGAGAATGGATGGCAAACTGATAACAGGTTCATGGTTAGTAAGCGTCTCATCCAAAGGAGGACATACTTAGGACTGCAGCACCCCCACCACCCACCCACAGTACAACAGAGTATCACCAATCCAGCTACACGCTGTGGGAGAAGAACCCACAGCCTTTTGCATCAAAAGCAAATATGCTACCTATTGTGGTACTAACAATACTTTTCAATTTCATAGCACAATAGTGATACCATTTGCTAAATAAAACAGTTGCACTTTGTAAAAAGACTTAGCAAGAGAAGCAGTACACTTCTCTTCTCTTGAAGCTTACATTTCCTTAAAAATGCACCTGAAACTTTTTGAAAATGCACCCGAAACTCAATTCCTTGAAATATGCACATAAAACAATTCCTTAAAAATACACCTGAAACAATTCCTTGAAAATACACCTGAAAACTTAATTGCTTTAGCAGTTTGGTAGTTGGAGTAGAGGGTTCAGGCTCTTATGTCCTGTACGTAAGGTACAGGGTTTGAGCATGAGCAAATTACTAACCACCTGCTACCCCTAACGAGGGCATTTCACAAACACACACACCTCATACTTGTCCTGAGGCAGGAAACTAATGTCTTCTAGTCAAATTCCATAAGCGCAGAATGGAAGACGTAAACAAACAACAAAGCTGTTCAATAATACAATCACAGATGCAACAGGTGTAGGTGTTGTGATTGGATGCCAAACACATGCAATGTCTTTTTTTAAATTAAAAAAGTTAACATAACAGTCCCCAGCCAGTGGCCCCTCCCAGCCAGCACGGACCCCCTCCCAACCAGTGGGCCTTAGGCGACTATCTTTATTGCCTAGTGCTGGATACAGCTCTGTACATTGCTCTGCTTTCTGCTTGCAAATCTTGGTATAGTATTATTTTGTGCTTCATAGTATATATAATCATTAGTATTATAATCATTTTTCCAATGCTTCTCAGCTAGATAAAGCCTTTGTTCTTTCAGTCCCTCTGATATCACCTTCTCGTGGGTATCTGGTTGGATTTACTTCTACAAAAGCAAAAAATCTTCTCTTACTCCATCACTTTTGCTGTACCGCAGGGCTTAAATCTTCCTTCCTATATGGACTGTAAGGCACAACACTTGTCTCTATAGCCAGTC
This sequence comes from Protopterus annectens, assembly GCF_019279795.1. NCBI lineage: Eukaryota > Metazoa > Chordata > Ceratodontiformes > Protopteridae > Protopterus > Protopterus annectens. The sequence goes on along the minus strand of NC_056726.1, from coordinate 1,812,759,516 downwards.
TCTCATTTTGGTCACACTGTTCATCATTAGGTTTGCAATTTATATAATCAACTACTAATCCTCCTTTACCATCTGTGCTAATATTTCCTTTCATGCATATTGAAATAGTTGGAGTTCATCTTCCTTCAAATTGTTGCACTTTTATATGTGTGCACAACTTTGGGGGAGGGATGCTTTCTGGAGTCTTACCATACAGTTTTATTGTAGGTTCTACTTTCTACAATGTTTTCCATACTTAAGTTGTAGGTTTAAGTAATTTCTTGTGATTTTTCTTTACCTACACAGTTTTACCTTAACCTCAAAGGCAGAAGCTGTACATGCATGAAAATGTAACATCTGAAAGTCAGTTTTAAAATCCTTCTAGATCAACTTTCATTAAACAAGACATATTTAGTGTTACGGATGATTGCAGTACATATGCTTTATAATTTGGTGAGGAATAAGTGTAAACATACATGGAGAATGTGTAGAAATATATACAGAAGGAATGCAACTGTCACCTCTCATTAAATTATTTGTTAGTCATTCACTTGCCACTTTAAACACCAATTACTCCCCACTGGCTAGGGTTGTGGTGCCTGAGTGAGTTCATCTATTTTATACATACAGTTAATATCTGGAAGACATTACTGTATTATACAATGATCATGCTAATATATATTTTCTGGTTTATACAATCAAAACCTTTTTATTACAAAAAGGGTCTGATTGTAGTACAAGTAATAACAAAGCTCATACCTACAGTACATGAAATTATGTGGCAATGCAAATATGTTTTTTTTTTGGTTTGTGTATAAATACATACATTTCTATACATGGAAAAATAATTGTCAGTATATTTATGCAGATGTGCATCTGTATTTTACAGAGACATATGTATATTTATATTTCTTTACTCATAGATACATTTGTATTTATACACAAACATATGTCATCATATAAACATTCCCTATTTGTACACAGATACATTTCTGTATACCGATATGTTTATGCTTTCTCATGCATTATAATTACATATAGATACATAGTTGTAGTTATATATGCATTTCTTCTTGCATATACCTTCAGTTATGCAACTTTTCTATGGTATGTTTTTAAACTTTGGTTTGATATGATATGATTTAAAAAAAAATACTAAAGAACTCTGGCCTTTTCACCATCACCCAGTCACCTGACTCAGCCAGCTGGTCAGACCTATGCTTCTGTAGATGCCAGTGTGGGTGATCCTGTCAGATTTGACAGGTGCTCACTGAACTCCTATCAGATGTCAATTTTCTTCCAGTCCGACCCATGGACACAGGACTTGACCTTACCCAGGTACAAATCCCTAGGAAAGTAGAGCATTGTCTTGGTCTCCTTGTCAGAGCAGCTCAGAGCTCAGCCTGTACCCTCACGGGTGCTGCCATCATTAAAAGTATCAATACTAGAATGAGCAATGTACGTTCAGGGCTGTGGTGCAAAGGTTTGGAACCACACTCTTTGGGGTGTGGCATCACCATAAAAACATTGCCATGTAGGGAAATTAGTATTGGAAATAAATTACTGCAAAGTCTGATTTAACCAAATTGTTTTCTCACATATTTTCTTAACAGAATACTTTCATCTTTCCTTTTCACTTTGACTAAAATTCAGTCATGAAATCATTAGATTTTAAGTTGATGATTTTAAGTTGATTGTATCTACTTCTGTTATGTGATTAACATTTGTTATTTTTATATGAGTAGTAAACCTAGTGGGGATGCATGAATCCTTTGTCTCAGTATGCCCTTTTCAGTATTATATCAGTGTAAATAACTTCCAATTGCAGGACTTTTTTACTTTACTACATACAGTTATGTCACTGTGTATGTAATAATGAATTAATACTTGGTATTGAGTGATTTGAGGTAATAAGGTGTATTAAAGTATGAAGAGTTACACGTTATGAATATGTAGACTTAATGGAATGTGACTGCATTTTGTTTTTTATACTCAAAGGGATATTTGAGATATACTAGGGTTGTTTGTACATTCCCAAGAAGAGTTAAGATGTGTTGGGAAGGGACTGCGGCAGTCCCTGCTGCTGCAGCAAGTGCAGACACAGGTAAATACACAAAGTGCACTTATGCTAATTGGTGACATATGCCCGTGCATTAGTGTGATTCATAGAGGTAAGCATAAATAAGCCTAATTTACATAACACAAGCATAAATGACACTGAACTTAAACAAATAAGGTTAAGATCACCATATTAACTTACAATCATTCAAGATAAGTGGGAAATGCTTTAGGAAACTGTGAAGTCATTCAAATAAGAAAGCAATAATAAAAACAATAGGAATTAGTTGAAAACATTGGGTACTGATTTTAGATTATAGTATATACTAGGAATAATGTGTATTTTATAGATCTGACAGTGAGATGCAAGTGATTTGTGCATTTATTTATTTTGGACAAGATGATTGCTTATAAATTGGGAATTCGTAACTGCAGCACTGAAACTGTGTTGTAATAACCATGATGTGAAAGACATTTTTTGAAATTTTTTTGAGTAATTTACTGTTTATAACACACAGGATATATGTACATTCTTTGAAGTGATTGAAGTTTGATATACCACAATTTCTTAAATGTATTTTTGTGTCAGGATACATGCTGCTTTACTGAGGGATGAATGAAAAATGGCAGCATAAATACAGAAACGTGGCAAGGAAATTAAAAAAGATTGTTAGCAATGGTCATGGCATAATAGGGTAATGTTAAGTTCTTACAGTACTATCATGAGTTTGTTGATGATGCTGTGAAGGTTATTACAACACACAACTTTAAATGCCTTAGTTTGGACTTGCAGTATCAGTATATGTATATAGATGTTGTGTCATCATACATATTTTTGTTCTCACATATTGTTTTATTTGTTATGAAAGCTGGCATGCTTTCATTGCTGTGAGTTTTGGCTGATGAGTGGATTAAAACTTTCAATACATGAATTTGTCATGTGGCTTTAGGCAAATAAATGGTGCAGCAGAAGGGATCAAGACAGAGAAAGGACAAATTTAGCCATGAGGAGAACTACATTCTCCTGGCAGTCCTTAGGACATATGGAAAATGCCTTTTGGAAAAGGAGGACTCAAACATCTGAGAAAGGCAAAGGCATGGAACCAGTTAGATATGAATGTAAGTGCTTTTGGCAGAAGGAACTACACATTAACACAGTACAAGAAAAAAGTCAATGATTTGGTATGACTTGCAAGATCCAAGGCAGAATGCACCTGCATATAGTTGTACTAGAAGGGCCTCCAACAATCATTCCTTACCTCCTCTCTATTTGCAGGGATGATTAAGAGACAGATGAAAATGGAAATGGACTAACTAGAGCTGATGTGGACACTAGCTGCAACCTACATGTGCAGTATCAACAGATGTCATCTCAGGAAGGTTGGTTTCAACAACTGTAATATATATGTATATACACAACAGAAGGATGAAATGCCATGATTAAAGGTAATACATGAAAATTACTATTAACAGGTGAACTCTACACTTCAGTACATAATGGTATTGATGAACACAGTGTGCATGGTAAGTATCCTCCACAATACATTACAGAGCATACAGGAGTGTACCCCACCATCTAAGTATCCAATTAATTCTTTATGGGGTCAACAGCAGAAAAAAATACAGTTCTACTATGCTAATAAATATAGAGGATATCATCAGCAGAATGCCTGATGATGATGATCATGATGATGATGATGATGATAACATAGTTGTATTTATGAGATGGCCTGTGGAAAGTATCACACAGCCACTAAGTTTAATGGCATGATCTAATACCCCACAACATGTTAGTAACGCTGTTGAAAGTGACACTGGATCAAACTGGATAATACTGGATCACAAAGTTAAACACAAGAATATAGCAAGATTACTCTACAGATTGCACAGTTAAAAAAAAAACATGGACCATTACACCACCATCTCCAAACTCACAAGAACACCTTATGGATTATGCCAGAAATTCAGATACAGCAATGTCATCAATTTAAAAAGGAGTGCCAGGTACAGGCATTTGTCACAGCTATTCCACAAAATATGCAAACTACTGGCTGCCCAGCAAATGTGTTGTGCCATTACTAAGGTGTGGTGCACTGCCACAGAGAGTCAGCTACAAATGTTAGAGCCCACTGGGATTTTATGTGAGGATTTCCAGCACTTCATGGGAATGGCAGGGAGTAGGGATAATGTCATGATCACATTGATCCATACTATGGTTGCATACCAACCATCTATGGCCACCACCATTTGTACACTGTTGAGGACTTAGAAACTCAAATGGAAGTCAGTGCTGGAAGGGGAAGAGGGCAGGGTATTGTCCAGGCATGTTAGGGCATATCACTTCATATTGCAAATGCTTTGCAAGAAGGTCGTGTTACTACTGCGATGGGGGGGGGGGACCAGCACAATTGAATTCAAGCAGTGACAAGTTAGCATTCATTAACATGTAGCACAACCTCTCATTCGAGGTCCTGGTCATGCAGAACTATTAGACCAATGTCTGTAGGATCACCTGCATCACGTAGGTCACAATGCCACAGCAATTCACCATCCATTTCACATGGCAACCCTTACTCAAGATCTCTGGAGGCTTAACCTACCCTAATTTTAGAAGCTGAAATAGGTGACAAATTTGCCCTTGAGCTACTGTGATTCAAGGTTCACCAATCATGCAATTACAATCATAGTTTTACAAAGAGATATCAATGTTTAACTCTAAGGACAGCTGCATATTAATAAAAAAAATGACTGCAGCAGATTACTAAGACAACCATCTGCTTGCATTTGACTTTAATAATGGTACTGCTAAGAAGTAAGGAAAACATCAGGAATGAAAGTTGAATGTTATAATATTCAAATTGCACTGATATACAACATTAAGGGTCTACCATTATTAACTTAAATTAAAACGCTGAGTTGCATGATTATCCTGCCATGTTAAGTAGCACTGTTGCCACTACACCTTCAAAACTGCACAAGTGATGAATCTCTGAAGACACGACTTCTAGTTTATGAAAAAATGAAGTAATTGAGTGTGCAGTAACTCAAGAAAGAACTAGTAAGTCATTTTGAATATGGGATAGCAAAACTGAGAAAAAAATTGCATAATATTAAAAAAGCCTGTGAGGCATTTTTCATTCAAGTGCAAATTGTAAACTCATAGGTTCATAGGTGTGTACTAGGTTAATGACCATGGAGCCTTTACAAGCCTAGCCCATAGAAGTGCCCTAGCATTATGCTCCCTGATGTTAGTTCTCAGTGCCTCTATCAGGTAGAGCCACTGGAGTGATCCCCAGGGTGAACTTTCTATTACCCATCCACTCATCAAGATTTTTCTTGAAGAGGGTCAGCGAGGTGCTCTGCTTGACATGTATGGGAAGTCTATTTCAGAGCATGGGCAGTCTCTGGGTGAGGAACCTGTCCCTTCAGCATGTTCTGTTGATTGTGGTAATGAGATTGAGGTCTCTGGAGCATGTTGTGCAGAGGGATTGGGATTTCTTTAGATGTAGCACTTCTAACAAAGCTGGGTCAGACATGGCTTTGTAAGTCAAGCAGAGATCACCTCTAAGTAGGCGATATAAGACAAAGAATAGCTGGAGTCTTTTGAGTCTGTCCATGTAGGACATGTGTTTAATGCCTATGATCCTCTGCATGTGGCCTCTCCAGTTGTTGCAGGGGACTAGTAAGGTACATGCCAAATGGGGAATTATACTTGATGATTGGTCTAATGAGGGAAGAGTAGAGACAGAAGATGACCTCTTTCTTCCTGGATGCAAAACCCTTGGTAATGAGACGCACCACATAGAAGGACTTTCTGTCCACAGTGGCAATGTGGTGGTCAAAGGAGAGGTTGCTGTCAGCTTGCTTCCCCAGATCTCTTATAATGCCTTCAGTGTTCAGAGGGCTGGTAATTAGTGGCAACTGAGTTTTTCCCAAAGGGGATGGTGACGCATTTTTTGGCATTAAACTTAAGGCCATGGTTTCGACACCAGTCACTGGTCTCAGTGAGGTCTTTCTGTAGGATGTCTGCATCACTTGGGGAGTTAATAATGGCTCCCAGCTTGCAGTCATCTGCGAACTTGATCAGTCAGAGTCACTTTGTTTGTTCTGGACTTCTGAGAAGTAGATGCCGAACAGGACAGGACCCAGGACTGATCCCTGTGGGCCTCCACTTGTGACTCATCAGCAGTCTGACTTGGAGTCCGCTACTTTCACAGTGTGTGTTCTATCTGTGAGCCAATTTGCAACCCACCTAATGATATAGGGGTTGATGCCTAGTTTGGTGAGTTTATCAATAATTCCTGAGTGAGGAATGGTATCAAAGGCCTTGGCCAGATCGAGGTAGGCTGTATGCACTGCCTTACCTTCATCCACAGCTCTGGTGACTGATTCAAAGAAGTCAGCCAGGTTGAGCATGCATGATCTCCTTTTCACAAAGCCAAATTGCTTGGGGTCTATAGTTTGGTGATTTCCTATATCTTTGTTAATCAGGTCCATGATGATGCACTCCATAGCTTTATATATCAGACTCGTCAGGTTAATGGGGCAATAATTCCCAAGGTCTGTAGTCGCTTCCCCTTTATGGACAGGGATGACTGTAGCAGTGTTCCATTCCATAGGGACAAAGCCTGACGTAAGGCACTGACTGAACAGGGCACACAAATGTGGTGCCAGTTCGCTTTGTAGTTCATGTAGAACACAACCAGGGATATTATCGGGTCCCATGGAAGCTGTATTCTTGGCCTTGGACAATGCAGCTTTAACCTCTGCTGCAGTAATGCTGGCTGCCTGGCATTCTTCTGGTATTGTGATTGGTCCTTTAGAGAAGGAGAGACGAGTACATTTGGCACCGAATCTGTCAGCCATATCTGTTGGCAGAGTATAGAAGGTACCATTGTGCAGTATCTCAGAGCAAATCTGGGTATTGCCGTGGAGGTTCTTGATATAGCTATAGAAGGCTTTGTGATTGTTTTTTAGTGCCTGCCACATGTTAAATAACAGTGTTTATTCAATGTACAACCTTATGAAAATCAGTAAGCGCATATTGCAGTATACCACCTAAGCAGAAAGTCTAGTGAAAATCAGTAAAAATGTATAATTATTCCTTACATCATACCTTATGATATCAATGAATAAGTATCAGTGAGTACACAGGCATGACTTTTACCAACAATAAGAGGAATACCTGTTCTGACATGAAAACAATTACTTAAAGATGAGAGGGAATATCTGATAAAGAGTAACAGTATTCTATGCACCACATAGTATAGCCCTAACATAGCACTGCATGCATAAATTATTCTCTAGGAGTTTTTTACAAGAAAGGAAATACTACCCTGAATGTCATGGTCCATAATTCTGGACTAGATGCCACCTTTTTACTTGCACTGCTGTATTGCCATGCATAAGGCTGGTGCATGGGGTCCCAAACTTTTAATGTCAGATGGTCATCATTAGTCATAGTAGGAATGGAAATGGGAGCTGCAGTAATAGCGTGGGTACTTCACCACCTGTTCAAATCATGTTATGCAGAATGCAACATGTAGTATCTTGCATACAGTAGCTGGGTAGTACTGAAGGGCACACCCAGACTCATCCAGGCATCTAAATCTACTCTTTAACATTCCAAACATATGTTCAGTCATAATACATGTCTGAGATAGGGCTGTACTGAAATTGTTTTCTGCAACCCCACTTGGATTTCTCCCTGGTGTCATGAGCCATGGCTCCAGTGGATATCCAGCATCATCTGAAAAAGAAATAAGGAAAAAAGGGGGGCAAAAGGGGGGTAGACAAAACAAAAGAAAAGCAGTTTAGCATTAAGCATTACATTTTACAATAAATAATTTCTTAAAATATTTAAAAAATCCACTTACCAACAAGATGAACACTGGGCAGGAAGAGGTGGTAGAGTTTGCTTGTATGGCACCGACAGGGTGCTGGACAGACACGCTGGTGATGCACCCCCATGCATAATGAACTACCTGGCATTTGATAGAATGGCAGTCCTTCCTACTGTGGTAACACTTCAACAGTGGGCCAGATGGGCCCCTAAGTGCATGTGGCACCCCATTAAAGGCATGCACGGTCTAGGCACGGTCCTGACATGACAATGGGAAATAGATATACTGCTCCAAATGTGTCAAGAGTACATCAAGGAAATGTTGAAGAATCCTTGAGGCAGAAGTTTGTGACATGCCCCCAGTCTGTCTCTAGTAGGCCCAGTGGCAAGTATAGTGAGGGGTATACATACATTAGTATCCACAGGGATAGTAAGAACATACATCCCAGTAGTACCCTTATGAGGTTTATACATGCTCACTATGACATCCCTGTTCACTGTGAATCTATCAAGAATTTCCTGATTCACAAAATTATAATATGTTATTCTCTGTCTATATCCATGCCTTCTTGGCTGGCAAGTGCAACTGGGCACAAGCATTTTAGGCTCAGCCAGGACAAGCAGTTCACACTGAGAAATAGCTTCATGGCATACTGCAAAATAGATAGATTCTGCCGTTTATAATGAATCTGCAGATGATGCTTCATTGTGACCATTGTAAACTGGCATAAATAGCCTCAATGAATCATGCCTTTGTTGCTCTACTTTGCAAAGTGCACCAATCGCCTTTGCACATTCACGTAATAACTATGAATACTATCCATAATCTTCATAGGTTCATAGGTTCATAGGTTCATACTAGGCTATCTGCCCTAGGGCATTCATAAGCCTAGCCAGAGTGTGTTTGCCTTTCGCCACCCATTTTAAATTAATTTTGCTATGCCCTTTTTCGAGGTTATTATAGTGTGCCTCTGTCTAACAGTGACACAGAAGTGATACCCGGGGTAAACCTATGATCTCCCATCCACTCATCAAGATTCCTCTTGAAGAGAGTCAATGAGGGACTCTGCCTAACCTGGACTGGGATTTTATTCCAGAGTGAAGGGAGCCTCTGGGTTATTAATCTGTCCCTCCAGCATGTCCTATTTATTTCAGTGCTGAGGTTCAAGTCTCTCGAGCGCATAGCTCGATGGGATTTGGATTTTCTGAGGTGCAGCATGTCCATTAATTCCGGGCTGGACATGGCTTTATACATCAGGCACAGATTGCCTCTGAGCAGGTGGTATGCCACTGACTAGAGCTGGAGTTTCTTTAACCAGGCAGCATATGGCATCTGTTTGAGCCCTTTGATCCTCTTGGTGAGGTACTTTTGGGGTCTTTCCAGTTGCTGCAGGTGTCTGGTATGGTACATCCCAAAAGGGGCATTGTACTCAATTATGGGCCTGATGAGGGATGAGTAAAGAGGCACGATGACCTCCCCTGATCTAGATGTGAATCCCTTCATGATTAGGTGGGCTATATAAAATGTTTTTCTAACCACTTTGGCCACGTGGTTGTCAAATGAGAGATTGCTATCAACTTGGGTCCCCAGGTCCCTAATTACTTCTTCTGTACTTAATGGATTACCACCTATGTGGTAATTTGTGGGCACTTTGTTTTTGCCAAAGGGGATGACTATACACTTTTTGGCGTTTAGCTTGAGGCCATGGCTCTGGCACCAGTTGTCTGTTTCTATGAGGCCCTTTTGGAGGATGCTTGTGTTGGCTGGAGAGTCGATTATGGTGCCCAGTTTGCAGTCATCTGCGAACTTGGTCAGCCACAGTCCTTCCATGTTGGCCTGTACCTCCGAGAAATATATACCGAACAAGAGAGGTCCCAGGACTGAGCCTTGTGGGACGCCACTTGTAACTGGTTTGGAGTCTGACATGGCTCCAGCAATTCTAACCATGTGGGTTCTGTCCTTGAGCCAGTTTGCAACCCACCTAGTGACATAGGGGTTTATATTTAAGCTAGTGAGCTTATCTATAATGCCTGAGTGGGGTATTGTATCGAAGGCTTTTGCGAGGTCCAGGTAGGCTGTGTGGACCACCTTCCCCTCGTCAATGGCCTTGGTGACTGTTTCAAAGAAATCAACCAGGTTTAAGAGGCAGGATCTGCCCTTAACAAAGCTGAACTGGGTAGGATCCAGTGTCTGTAGGTCCCCAATATCTTTATTTATGAGGTCCATGATGATCCTTTCCATAGCTTTGCAGACCAAGCTAGTCAGGCTTATGGGGCGATAGTTTCCAGGATCCGTTGAGGCACCACCTTTGTGGAGAGGGACCACTGTTGCTGTACGTCACTCTTTGGGTACATATCCTGTAGTAAGGCTGAGATTGAACAGTAGTTTTATGTTTGGGTTTAGCTCTTCTTGGAGTTCATGTAGCATGCAGCCTGGGACACCGTCTGGTCCCATTGATGCTGTGTTTTTTGCTTTGGAGAGAGCAGCTCTTACCTGAGCATCTGAGATGTCAGGGGGGCAGCACTCTGCTGGGAAAGATATTTGCCCTTTTGGTGGGGAGGGGGGCTGTTTGCGTAATGATGTCCATAGCTTCAAACCCCTCCAATTATAAGGTCACTCTTTTCATAGCAATGCTTCTACTTCATAAAGGCACCATGCTTCGACCAGAATATTAAACACCCTCCTTTTATATTTCAGCAAAACAAATGTCTAATAGAAGTAATTAAGCTTTGATACACTATATCTTAGGAATCAAACAATTTTGCCAAAGACCTGACACTGCTAGTATAGCTGCAATGAGCAGTCTTCTAAAGCTTTGATGTTTCCATAGATGCTGGCCTCTTGTCTGTTTGGTCCTCTGCCTTGAGTCACTCCATGAATGAGAAATGCTACAGCATCTTTATTACTTACAATGGCACCAACATTGCAGATCCGAGCTTCTAAGGCAATTGAACAACATATATCATTCTCATGCTTCTTCTACACCAACTCAGTCATATAGGATCGTTTCCTTTAGCATATATCTTTTTTGATTTCTTGCCTCCAATGCAATTAACCAATCAGCATATGTAGGGGCTATTCTTCAGGTATTGCACCTTCTACTTAAGCTGCTGTATCTCATTTTGTACTGAATCACGAGTTATTGTACCACTTGCAGAGATTGCTTCACGACTTTTGGAGTGTTAAATCCTCTACTACATCTCTCATCTCTGCTAAATCTATAGTGGGAGAAGCTGCATTTGATTTATGGCCTATCAGCTTTGATGTAATGTCACCTAAGATTTACAGAATTACTCCTCATGTTTTTCTTTTATTTATTTATTTATTTATTTATTTTGCAATATTGCAGTAGAAAGAGTTTTTTGCTCCAGTCCTCTTTTTTTCTCTTATGCAAATCTAAAATCTACAGAGCTTTTTCAGGCTGTCACCATTTTGATTCAGGCTTCCTACTCCCCCACAGAAAGTCCTGGTGTTTGTTGAGAAACTATTTTTTAACAAATAGCTAGCACTGAAACAACTGCTGCAGGAGATACTTAATGAGTTTTTGCTAGCTCACAGTTATTATCAGACCTCTCTTGCTATCTTACAAAATACTTTTAAATCTTTTTTGTTGAGCCTGCTTTGTTGTTGGGTTCTGCTTTTGGTATACAGAATGGCCATGAGCAAAGAATATAAAGAAAGATGAGCATAAATCCTACATGAAGGTGCATAAAGCCAGAACACAGCACATTTTACATTGTATAGGTAGCAGTGCAAGTACAGATGGGAAAATCCCATTATTTTGAAAAACATTCACAGTAAGTTGAAGTACTTAGACAAGGTGACTCAGTTAAAAAAGTCAAGTGGCCATCATTTAGTTTCTTAACTTATCAATCACTGAAAATTGGCAGTACTTGACTGGGGTTCAAGAGTATTAAACATATTTTTCAGGATTTCACATTGGAAGATGTTGCTATAATAGATTAGTTTCTGTTCTTGCTCAGTGTGTCCTGCTTGGCACAACAACAGAGAGAGTATTGTGGGGTCCACTTCAAGAGCTTGAACTTAATCAAATGTGTGGAGGATCTGGCTTACAGCAAGCAAGCTGGCTGTGATGGTATTCTCTGAACTCTATAAATACAGTGGATATAAAAAGTTTACACACTCCTGTTAAAATGCCAGGTTTTTGTGATATTAACAATGAGACCACAATAAATAATTTCAAAACTTTTCCCACCTTTAATGTGACCTATAACCTGTACAGTTCAATTGAAAAACAAACAAATCTGTTAGGGGAAAATATAAAAAATAAAAAAAATACAATAAGCTGGTTGCATAAGTGTGCACACCCTTAAACTTATACTTTTGTTGTGTGTGCACACCCTTAAACTAATACTTTGTTGAAGCACTTTTTGATTTAATTGTGAATTGGAAATTGGCCCTAGGTGTGAGTGTGTGCATGTTTGTGGTATGCCTTCCGAGGAGGACTGGGCGCTGGGCTAGCAACCAGCCCCTGTAAAACCGTAACCACTACAGAAACAACATGTGCCTGGAAGGGGCTCATTGCCTGATGTACTGAATGGCATGTATGGAACTCAGAAAGAGAGAGAGAGAGAGATTGTTATGGGTCTATCATTTACCAAAAGTGCAGAAAATGTGTTTGCTGTACAAAATTTAAGTATGAGCTGTAAACATTTTTTGAGAGGTAGCATAAGTCTGGATAACTTAGAGAGAGATAGACAAGATTTGAAAATACTCCTGTTTGATGAAATAGATATAGTACAATAGTGTAGATCATTTGTTTCAGTATCAGTCATATTACATACAGTGGTGGCTGGTGACTTCAAATCAAAGGGGGGCTGCAGGAGACAGCTGAATGGGTGGGGTCAGTCAATGGGAATGGGTGTGACCAACTAGAAAGGTGAGGAGCTATGCTCAAAACCACAAAAACTTTAATTAAATACGCTGCCCTGGGTGCTAAACCATCATTATGAGGATCCAATCAAGACAAAATGAAGTGTAGAAGAAAAAAAATATTTCAATCCATTGGCTGCATGACAGCTTACTTAATATCTAGATGGAAACAAAAAGGATGTGAGGCATGAAAAAATACTGGAATGCCAATCAAAATCAAGTATAAGAAAAACAAGAAGCACTTAACTCAAATCACTTCTCCTTGCACTCCAGTTCTAATTATAATTTATATTCAGCTTTATTAAAGTACCAAGTAACATGTTGAAAGTAGCAATCTCTGTGATACCCCCACTTGTAAAAATGCTTCTTATCCAAAAAAGACCTGCTGCCTGACAACAACTATCTACTTGTTTCATGGGGAAAACATGATCAAAGTAAAAAATAAAAAACAAACAAGAAATAAGCTCAACATATATTGCTTAAAGGATTACTGCACAGGATATGGACCACACATGATAGATTGGCATTCTGTTTAGTTTGCAGGTAAAGCCTGTAATGAGCTTAACATAATGTAACCCTGTCCTTTATTACAAATACTGTCATATGCATTTCAATACCCAAGGCTTACACGTTATCTAGTTATGTAAGTATTCTCTGCATGGCAGCAACAGAAAGGCTTTCAATGTTGGCAATACTGCTTATTAAAACTTACTTGCATCTTACAATATCAGACAAGCTTACCTGATGGTCATTAAAACACTGCTACTTAAACACAGAGCAAAAGGCACTTTCTGAATAATAATAAGCATAAATCAACAGTATAAAAATATGACAGAAACCAGAACATTCTGCAAAATCAATGACAAATGAAAAGCCACTGTAGTACTTGTGTTTACCTTGGATGGGGTGGGGAATAGTCTGCACATTTATACTGCATAACTGCTCCTTGCCTTGCTTGGACACATCCAGAGTCACTACATGGGGGAGTGGGGTGCAACAAGTTTGTCACAATTTGAAATGTCTCTGGCTGACTGCGATGGCCCTGACACATTTGTCATACCTCTCAACTTCAGAGCAAGAAATCTGGACAAAGCCATACATAGAAGTGGGACAAAGGCCCAAAAATAAGGACAATTTTTAAATATTGCTCTTATAAACTTAGAAAGATAATAGAATAGTAAGTCTTGCATTCGTATGAATTTTCTGAAAGGTACAAAATCTGAAACTCAAATGTCTTTCATTATTTTCTAACTTCAGTCTTTAATGATTTGCCACAAATTTGCCAAAAAAACACAATTTTATGAAAAATGGACCAAAAATGTGATGCAAAAATATAAAATAGCCACACAATGCAGCTGGGAACCTGTCAAAGAAGGGACACTTTTTAATATTAGTACTGCTAACTTGAGCAGCTGACAAAAATAAAACAATCTACATGCGTTTCTGAAATAAAAGTAATCTATAACTGATTATTACAGTTATTTATTAATTATAAACCCTCCATGTTTTCTTCCAAAATTGCCATTTTGCAGAGGGATTATTAGGGGAAGAGCAACATTTTGAGCCAAAATCGGGGACAGTTGAGAGGTTTGGATATGCCTAATTCTATAAAGCAATTTTATTTGCACGTACCTCTCAACCTGTTAATGCAGGAAATCTGGACAAGGACAAATATATTGGGGGAACATACAAACACTACTAAAAATTGCTCTTGTATAAACTTAAGACAGTTGATAGAATAACAGGTCTTGCTTTAGCATGCATTTTTCTGAAGGTTATGACGTAAAACTCAATGTCTATCATTTAGTGACTTCATTCCTAAATGATTTGCCAGAAAACCACACATTTTATGAGGAACAAACCAAAAATAAGAAGCAAATATCTATTCATTCTGCAAAAATATGGACAGCTGAGAGGTATAGTTCAACCGGGGTTGTCTGAGTTTGCTGCCCTTCCCCTCTCAAAATCATGGTCGATTGGAGCCTCCCCATGCAACCATTCCAATGTCCAATTCCTTGCTTATTTTGCCCCATTTACCATAAACACTGTAATGTGCATACTGCTTTACTTCTGTGATGATTTGGATTTCATTTTAAAGTTTTATTTTGCATTTTTACAGCACAAACCCCAATAGATATCTGCTAAACAAAGCAATGCAGTCTCACAATGAAAACAGACTTAGCATTAAAACTTCTCTGCCCTTGAAACTCACATGCATTGAAACAGCATTGAAACCCACATTCAAAAAATACATTTTGCCAGTGGCAGATAAAAATTAACTTTGGGCTCTTTTCAAATCATAGGCCCCTTTTGGGCTGTTTTCAAATCATAGGCCCCTTGAACATGAAACATACACATGCTCTTTGATACACCTTCCCGACTGTATTAAAATGTATTCCTTGTACAATACAATACAGTGTTAGAGGGCATTTTAAATTTATTGTTTTGAACATTTTTCCAGTAAACAATGAAACAAAATGCATGCACCAATGACAAAACTACCCATTTCAGAACATTTCCATCATAAAAGTCTACTCAACCTTTTACATTCCACCAGTATCAGTAAATATGCACAATCTCTGAAGTAGTAAACGTCATCTAAATAATTCCACGTTAAAGAAATCTGTAACAATGAAGAGGTTGCTGCTAGCAAACAACTTTATATGTCATTGTTTATTCATCTACAAATAAAGTGCCTGTTGCCCTTGTGGAATAAATTGCCTATGTTGCATGCATTAAAAAAAGTGATAACCTAGTAATATCGCAATAGGGACTGTATGGCAAACTGATAACAGGTTCATAGTTAGTACTCTAGGTATCTTCTCCAAAAAGGACTGCAGCATCCACCCCCTTTATAACACAGTACAGTATCAGCAATGCATCTATCTACTGTGGGAGTATAACCCACAGCCTTCTGCTTCAAAAGCAAGTACACTACCTGTTGTGCTATTAACAATGCAGGCAGAATCAGAATAAGCAGCACTAAAGTTTTGTTCCACTGCAGCTCTCAGCTCCTTGTAAAATCTACTTGACACGCAGTTGTATCTCTGAACTTTGCAGCACAAGAAATCTGGAAAAAGCTGAAATTTATTGGGGGGGGGGCAAAAGCCCAAAAACCAGGGACACATTTTAAACATTGCTTGTATAATGTTGGAAAGTTGCTAGAATAAAATGCTGTGTTACCACCATACATTTCACTGCCACGTCTTTAACCCAGGGGACCCTGTGCAAAACAGTCAGAGAAACATACCACTATGCCAAATCAGCTGTTTTGTGAAAGAGAGGAAGACAAACTTAAATGGCTACCATTTAGAGAATTCAGTTCTCACCATAGCTGTCAACCTCTTGGTACAAAACACCTGAACAAAGCCAATAATGGGGGAATACAGCCCCCAAACATATTCAGTGAATTCAGTTCTCACCATAGCTCTCAACCTCTTAGCAAAAAATATGTGGACAAAGCCAGTAATGGGGGGGAATACAGCCCCAAAACATTCAGTGAATTCGGTTCTCACCATAGATAGCTCTCAACCTTAGCACAAAATACCTGGACGAAGCCAATAATGGGGGAATACAGTCCCAAACATAGGGACAAATTTCAAATATCCATGTTATAAACTTAGACAACTACTAGAATAAATGGTTTTGTGTTACCATGTACTTTCTGAAGAATATAAAGTCTGAAATTCAAATGCCTGTTATTTTTAAACATTTAACCAGGAAACTAGTCTGACTTGGAACAAAAGACAATTTCAGCAGAGCAGGGAGCAACTCCAGACACATCTTTGTAAGATGGGAGAACATGCAGACTCCACACAGAAGGCACCCCAGCCAAGAATCAAACCAGAGAATCTGTAGCTGTCAGGCAGCAATGCTACTAGTGCACCACTGACTTTGCAAGGAAAAATGTAGATACAGAAACCACAGATTTTATGAGGAACAGAACAAATATGAGTCAAAAATCTGCAAATTTTTTAGAAATAGTGGTGGACAAGGAATTCAGGTCCTTGCCACCTGCATCCAAGGTACAGGGTTCAAGCCTGAGTATCTCTACCCACCACCATTTGTTCTCTCTAGCCACCAGAATATAGCAACTGGGGCATTACATACACACCCTTTGTCCAGCAGTATAATCCCTGTCACAAAGCCTTCACCTACCTGCTATAAAAAATGTGTTTAGCAGTATAATCCACAACAACCCGTTACACGAATGAAGCCCACAATCCAGCCAGTGACCATTTCTACACCTACCCAAAGCCTTTGTCCAGCAGTATAATCCACATACTCATGAACGAAGCCCGCTCGTCACCGCAAAGATTCCTGGGTATCTCACAGCACAGATTGCTGGGTATCTCTTTGTCTGTATCTGGACTGCTGATAAAGGCAGTCTGAGTTCCTCAATGTGCCCACGCATGCGCAGAGGAGTCGGGACTCATGATTTTTTTTTTCATTTTTGTTTTCTTGTTTCACAAATTTTTCTTTTGTTTTTTCTAGGTGGGAGGGCTGCAGTCCGGCAGTCCTATAGCACGAGCCACCCCTGATTACATATCTTTAATATTATAAACCATACTGGACAGTTCACCAAGCACTAATATTTAAATTGTAATTATGCATTAAAACCACAACTTGAAGCATTTAGACTCTTGAAACAATTAGACCGTCATAGCAAGTCATTTTCCTTTTATGTTTTACATTTTTGTGACATTGGAGTCCCTGATAAAGCTTGGAGTATGAGAAATTAAAATGACTGTAAAACAAATTACAGAAAGGTAAGAAAGTATTTGTTATATATAGCACTTTATTATTTAAATAATATTACTGCGGGACAAAAACCAATTTTACTTCTTCAAACGTGTTCATATTTTCTCCATTTGGCACTTTAAGTCAAACAACTATTTAACTGTTTTAAATTTCTATGCTAAAGAATATAATTCTAAGTTAAGAAGACTAATTCCTCCTAGTTGCCATGGGTTAATATGATGAGTAAACAGAATATTAGGTCTATGATGCTATAAAAAACTTAATAAATACACTGTAATCATATTTTAATAACTCCTTATTTGGAACTAATGTGCTGATTTGTACAATATGCAAAATAACTGGCAATAAAACTATTGTAATTAGTACTAATTTATTTCCAAACACAATATGTTCCAAATTTGAATTAAAGTGTTTAACTCATTGATTACTTTGGTATAATTTATTCAAGTAATTTCACCAATTTCTTTGGAGTAATTCCCAAGTATTTTAAGCTTACATTATTCTAGTTATAGACATGTTTGTCACAAAATTGGATCAATATTTTGATTAATTAACATCATGTTAGTTTTCTCCTGATTAATTTTTAAAGTACCAATTTGTTCAACATGTTTTTCAGCATTATGCAGAAAAGTTATAGATGACAGAGCATGTCTTAAAGTTATGAAAATATCATCTGCATAATACTGACTTTTAGAGCAACAAAAGTTATCAACTTTAAAATGTTTATTTTTTATCAGCTCTTGTTATATAGTGGTCCTATAACTAATGTGATAAAAGGAATAATTGTTATTGTATGTGATTTTAATGGCTTGAGAAACAAATGTACCTATTTTAATATATGATAAAGAATTTTGATTTATTTTCTTTAATAACTTGATAAGCAGTTCTAGGAACCCAAGTATTTTCAAAGTTGTAAATATCTATGAGTGATTAATTGAGAGAAAAGGCTTTTTCTATGCTTAAGCTGACAACTACCAGTTTTAATATATTTATTTTAGCAAACTCAGTTATTGTAACTATGCTTTTACTGTTTTGTTATCTTTGATTGAAATTTAAATCAGTCTGATAATTATTAAGAATTATATAACTTTTAATCCATTAGCCAATATAAACAAAAATTATATCCTACATTATATATATATATATATATATATATATATATATATATATATATATGGGTCTAGGACTATTCACTGAAAGCACATTTCACTGAAACACATTTGACTGTGCACAATTCACTGAAAGCTCAATTCACTCAAAACACAATTCACTGAAACACATTTCACAGAAAGTTCTATATGGCCTTTTCCCCACTGTAGTTTGACCCTGGAGTTAGTATAAATAGTAAGGGGGTAAATATTTTGAACTATATACATGGATACTTGCAATTCCAATAAGTTACTCTTTTCTGAACATAATATATATCTAAACTATGTATATATATATATATATATATATATATATATATATATATATATATATATTTTTTTTTTTTTTTTTTTTTTTTTTTTTTTTTGGATCATTATGCTGTTTTAAAATTGATACAATTAAATAATATTTCTGTGACAGAAAAAATTTAAAATTTAAAGAGCTATAAATACATCTCTCAATTTAAAAAAAACTGTTGGGGAAGTAATTTGTACATTTCAGAGAAGACCCCACCTGTTCCAAAAGCTTGTCTTTCTTTTAATACTGTAGTATGCTGTTTTATTTTAGTCAAACATATGGGACCCTATTCAAAGCACTTGCACTCTTGGTAAGTGACCACATCGGCAATTTTCTTTTTTCTTTATTTCTTTTTCTCCTATTTTTCTTTCTTTCATATTTCCCCTTCCTTTTTCTTTTGACATTTTCCTTTTGTATCTCTTTATATCTCTTAGTGTAGCAAACCTCAGTTTTAATATTCATTCTCTGTCAGTGTAAGTAAACATCAAAGGAAAATGACTGAGAGGGAGAAAGATGAAAACATATCTGTAGGAGTCTGACTCAGGACCCATATAGCTCACATTCAAAGTTAAAGTCTTGCAGCCAAAACCAAGTGGAAAATGCTTTAGTATAACCATAGAATGTAAACCTCTTATTTTGTCTCTTACTCTCTTATCATCTGTAATCCTTATTCTTTTCCTCCCAAATGTTCTGATTGAGAAATTTTCATTCTTGACTCTTGCTGTTTTCAACTCTTCCCTAGGAAACTTTTCTATTATTCTTTACACTTATAAATACAAATAAATAATAATCTTCATTGCAGTACAGAAAATTATAATATACCATCTGTAGCTAAAGACATTAAACAAATTATAGAACAACAGTTACTTAAAAGTTAACCTAATATACATATGTGTGTGTGTGTATATATATATATATATATATATATATATATATATATATATATATATATATATATATATATATCTGCTACATGCTCTTAACAATAAATACTAGCATAATGATTGATGAATTGTAATAACTCAGTCTTTTTAAAAAATAAAGATAAAATACATTTCTCATTAAGCTTTTTCTGTTTTTATTTGAAATCCTCCACTGTATAACTTTATTCTCTCTCTCTCTCTCTCTCTCTCTCTCTCTATATATATATATATATATATATATGGATCTATTTTGATTCACTGAAAGCTCATTTCATTGAAACTCATTTAGCTGAATCTCATTTCACTGAAAGAAAGTAGCGTTGAGCAAATAAAATGTATATGCCCTTCTCCTCACTGTAGTGCGACCCTGGAGTTACTATATATAGTTAGGGTTAGATTCCTAAATATAATAGCAAAGTAGGTCAGGGGCTTTACCCCACACACCTCCTAACTATATAAAATATATATAGTTGAGTGCTTTTGTCCCAATAACATACAAGACTTCATCAGAATTAAATCTCTCCCAAAATGCATCAAAATTTACATCACACTCAAAAAATTAATTGGTCAGTTAATCTAATGAATTACTTGAATACTTAATTAAAAACAAATAATTCACAATATGCACTATTCTAAGCTTTTGGATTTTAACTGTTCACTCACCTTTTAGCTGATATTTATACAGGGGTTGAATACAACGAGTGTTTTTTTTTTGAGGATCTGGAGTCTGATGTCAGACAGGTGGTATGCTAACTTGATTTTGAACTTGTTCACAGTTTTCCCTATGTAAAAACAACTGTAGCCATTACACTGTGCATGGTATACTATAAAAGCAATGTTGCAATTACCAGAACAAATGCTGTTGATTTTTCTTCCATGGACTGGACAAAAGAAGAAGTCCTTGTTGCTCGTGTATTTGCAGTAAGTGCAAAAAGGGGGACCACAGGGGTAAGTTTCTCCATTGTCCTCCTCTGGTCTGAATTTGTACTTTACCCAGTCCCTAATGTTCCTGGCTCTCTTAAATATGAAACAAGGAGGAGGTCCTGGATGTTCTCCCAATTGTTTATTGTCTGTAATCATTACCCAGATGTCCATCATAATCTTTCTGATTGTTTTATAATCTACTCTAGAAGTAAGAGCCATGCTTCTTTTTCTTCTATCCTGTTGTGAATCCTGGTGATGATTTCTGTTGAGCCTAGGAGTCACCCACAATGGTTTCTCAAAATGGGGTCAATAGCCTTTTTTAAAGTTCGGATGGAATTGAGGACATAATTTAGTAACCTTTTGCTGTACCCCTTTGCCAGGAAGTCTTTGTGTAGGCTGATTAGATTTCTAATGAAATCTCTATGCTCTTTGGAGACACATGCAATCAATTACATTTGTAAATCACTGCATCTATATTACCATGGTTTATCCAGTGAACTAGTGGCATGGAAAACAAGTCACATTATTATTTTTTGTATGGACTCTGGGTGTGTACAAATCTAAAAAGTAAGTGTTGTGGCTTTGAAAGTGTTTTTTTTCTTTGTTTGTTTTTTTTTTTTTTTTTTTTTACTTCATCATGCACACAAACTTAAACAGCAACTTTCAGTTATTTGAAATGTATTTTTTTCACTACTGATTTGGGACTTGGACTTTCCTTTTGGTGCTAAGAGTGAGAAAAGGTGGGCTAACTCTAACCTCCCAGTTTGATCGACAGCCTATTCCCATATTGATTACTTCAAGCTCTTACATTATCTAACCCCACCCTGGGCCCGATAGCACCACCTCTCACTCAAGAGATTGGTTAACTGCCCTTCCAAATGATCCCTATCAGTTCCCAGCCCTTTATCTAGCCAGGTGCAGAGCTAGCTAGCCTTCTTTTGCACTAACTTTACCAAATCTGAAAAGAAGAGAATAACTCCTAGACTCAGGAAGAAGCTTAACAGTGAAGACCCCCAGACTGAAGTACCATAAAACCATGCACCGCAGCTGCCCCGCAGATTCCAAGTATAGATACTGTAGCCACTGAGTCTGCATGTAACAAAATTTCTATAATCTGCAGTGCAATGAAAATTGTTGTTCCAGGGCACCACTCCATACTGCTATATTCTTTACACCATAAGCATAATTTGCCTGTGTTCAAAAAAGATCTGAGATTCTTATGTTTAGTACAAGTGTTTGTATACTCTGCAGTTCACCACTTGTTGGATTTTTGTTTCATGAGCACAGAAAGCCTAAACAAAAGATTCTGAGGTCTCAAACTTTACTTACCTTTTTTCCTCCTACTTGTGCACTTCGATGCAATCCAAGGGTTTTGTTGCATTCTGCTAACCATAAGTACAATTTTATACTGTATTTTGCACTTTTAAACTGTATTTTTTCTATAGTGCTGATTTTTTAAAACTGTGCTTGCTGATTTGTTGCACTTTTTGTCTGCTGTAGCATAGACTTGATTAAGATGTGCTGAATCTGGTTCTGTTTACTAAACTGACCACTACACCAGGCTATCTTCTGTTGGACAGGGCCTCCCTGCCCCCTCCTGGTAGGAGAATACAGTTAGGACTCATCTGATTGAATGTTGCTTGCACAGGGCTCAGGTTTGAACTTTTTTATTGGTTAAATTCTTTAATTCAGTTTACTCATTATTGCTACATAAGCCCCGCGTTTGCACAGATTTGCGCTTGTTTTAACACAGCTTTACAGAGTTAGGCGACCAGCCACTGTTCTGCTGTATTCATCTGTTTATGTGTAATGCACCTCTGTGTACCATCTCCCACTAACTCACAGTGTGGGTAACCACTGTCAGTTATAGATGCAAAAACTTCAGTAGGGAAATTTTCCCTTAGTAGCTGCCCATGATCCAGCAGAGAAGTCCTTAAATTGCACTTGGCTACTCAGACAGCACCTCAGCTGCACTTTTGCCCCTTAAACAGTCCCAAAACCACCAAATCTACAATAGGCTCATACCATTTAGAGAATCCCCACTAGTATAGACTCTTTATAGAGCACCCTATTAGTATAGGCCCAATTTAGAGCACCCAGTTAAACCACATCCCTCTATTTTCTTTCCGGACTGTGAAAACAGGATTTAACATAGCATTATGGATGGTCAGTTTCCCTCAATTTTTTCTACCAGTATCCTGAGGCAGTGTAGCAACTGCCTCATATTTACTGACAATCCTCTACTCTTAAATCATCCAAGTACAATTTGTGAGAGATAGATCTACACTAAGAATCTGGAATCCTTGCTCTTTTGCACACAGAACAGTAACACTGAATAGTTTTCCAGCTCACATACTATAACTCCTATGCAAACCATGCACTCAACACATAAACCATCATATGCGTAGGTACTCACCAGAAACCTGTCTAAACACCAGAGACCTTTCTAATACAAACATGCTACACCTAACACAGCATTTACAGCAGTTAATGCACATAAAAACACAAACACCAGTGTCTCACCAAATAAGCCCCTAAGGCAAAGCACATGTAAATCAATTTTTTTAGTTATAGTTGACTCCATTGTGAGACACACAGATGTCCCACTCACCAGGCTGGACAAGGACAAAGTTACAGTCAGCTGTCTATCAGGTGCCAGGATCCATCAGATCACACATGCGCTCAAGTCTCTCAACAACAAGTACCATTAAGACTCCATCATAGTTCATGTTGCCCAATCTTGGAATAAACTCCTTATACACATTCACTCCATTACCCACCCACAACACTATACAATACTTGTATCTACTATGGAGTTACCTGGTTAACACATTCTGCCCATAGTGCACACTTGTATAATGTGTTGAATATTACTGTTTACTTCTTTCGACAATTTTTATTTTGTGTATGTAGTATGTGCTTGTTTTTAACTTTTTAACTTTCTATGTTTTCATTTTTGGACTCTAATTTGTGCTATCCTGAAGTGTGAACTATCATATGTACTGTAATGTTTCTGAGTGTGAATTTTATTTTTAATATGAAATTTCTTTGTAATCTGGAGCTTTTCTCCACAGGTCTCCACTGAAAATGGGCTACTGGCCCAGTTGGACCAACCCGGTTAACAAGTATAAATAAATAAAATAAATGTTGGTATGAATGACTTGGGACATATCTCACTGGGCTATATGAAGAGAGACATGATTGAGCTTAATGAAAATGTGTCCAGGCAGGTATGCCCCTAGCCTTGATCAGCATTCTACTCTCACCTAGGATGATACCACAATATAAACAAAAAATGACTGACTTCAACAATTAGCTTAGTTTCTGGTGCATTCTAAGGGGGTCCAGTTCCTGTCAGCCTGGGATGACATGGTTGATAG
Organism: Protopterus annectens; assembly: GCF_019279795.1. NCBI lineage: Eukaryota > Metazoa > Chordata > Ceratodontiformes > Protopteridae > Protopterus > Protopterus annectens. The sequence goes on along the minus strand of NC_056726.1, from coordinate 1,812,735,309 downwards.
ACCATGCTGCTTTGCCAGAGATGGTCTTCACCTGTCTCCTGTAGGCTTTTGGTTACTGGCTAAGGCACTTGGCTCCCCCATGGTGCCTTTTTAGCCAAGATCTCAAGAAAAAAAATCTGACATGAAAATATCACTCACAAATAAGTTAAAGGTTACGCTACTAAATGCTAGGAGTTTAACTCAGAAACTGCACCCTCTGAAAGCACTCCTGTGCCGGGAGGATGTCACAGAAACTTGGTTTAGGGCCGCAGAGAGTACCATGGCCTTGCAAGGCTACAATGCCTTCCACACTTTCAGACCACAGAATGAACATGTGAGAACCAAAGGAGAAGGAGTATCTATCTTCATGAAAGATAAATAAACCTCTAGACTGCTTAGACAGGAAAACTCCATGGAGTTACTTCAAGTTCAACTAACTGTGGGTATGACCCCCTTCAATTCATCATTAGCTATAAGCTCCCTTCAGTGAACCAAAATACCCACACTGCTTTTGTGGACCTACTTGAGTCAATCAAATTACAACCAAACACTCTAGTCATGGGTGATTTTAACTATCCCTCCATTGACTGAGAAACGTATATGAGTACCAGCATGCTTGCACAAAAGTTCCTAGACTTTGTTAACACTAATGCCCTGGAACAAATAGTATGCAGCCCCACAAAGGGGCTCGGATATTCTTGACCTTATCCTCACCAACATGGGTGACGGTTGCACCACCACAAGTATAGGACCCTCACTGGTCAAATCTGATCACAAATCAGTCACATTTGAAGTAGCTATAACACCTGAACCCATTTTAGGTGAAATCAGGCTAAAAATTTCACCCAAGCTAATTATGCCCTCCTAAGGGATGGTATAAATAATTTCCAAGCTCCTGCTCCCACAGATGGCATTGAAAACTATACTAAGATATACACAAATGCCCTGTACAAACACTTACACAAATGTATTCACATAGCTCTACCTGATAGGATCAAAACAAGATTGTCAAGAAAAAAACAAGCCTCCCTGGTGGACATCTAGCATTAATAAGTTCAACAACAAAAGGAAGAAGTTGCTGTCTAAGAATAAAAATGAGAGGTCCCAGCAATGGAAGAACATCTTCCTCTGCATGAACAAACAAATAAGACAACTTGTAAAATCCTCTAAGGGCAACTTAGAAAAAAAAATTAGCAACCATAGCTAAGGATAACCACAAGGCATTCTTCAGCTATATCAGTAACTTAAAAGGTAGGACCCAGACATGTACTGAACTAGCTGTGGATGGCATCACACACACTGATAAAACAGCTAACCTATTAGCCATCAGGCTTGGTGAAAATTTCACACCCCACCCCCTCCAAAAATTCCACAAAGCATTTCCTCTACATCTCCCCCATCTTGCATCTCCAAAGAGCAAGTCATTAATACTCTCTCCAAGGCCAAAAACACAAAATGTATGGGACCAGATGGAGTTTTTAAATGGTCTAAAACATAAGTTAGCAACTCCATGAGGTACTCTCTTCAACCTCAGCCTCAAGGAAGAGTAAACCTGTCTGGCGGACAGCAGCAATAAATAAACTCTATAATAAAAGGAAAGAAATTACTGTCCAGGACCAAGAAAGAACAGGTGCCAAGTTGGAAGCAACCTTTGCTTTGTCTGAACAAGCAAATAAGATCCCTGGTGAAATCCTCTGTGGCTACCTTTGAGTCCAAATTGGTCACATCCACTAAGGACAATCACAAGGCCTTTTTCACATACGACCACAGTCTCATATGTAACACCCAAATCTGCTTTGAACCGGTGGTCAAGAACACTGTATACACAAATTTCGTAGTTATAGCCAACCTGCTGGCAGACAGATTCAGTGAAAACTTCACCCCCTTTTCCCCATCAGTAAACCAGGACATCCCCATTACCTGCACTTCTCCCCACATCACCAGGGAGCAGGTCTTTAATGCCCTTGAAAAGGCAAAAAATACAGTCTCCATGGGACCTGACAATAACCCTGGCTGCCTCCTACATAAACTCAGGCATGAGCTCTCAGCAGCATTAGGCACCCTATTCAACCAAAGCCTGAACACCAGCTTCATCTCAGCTGAATTGAGGACAGCCACGGTCATCCATCTACACAAAGGTGGCACGCCCACTGACCCAGGCAATTATAGGCCCATCAGCCTAACTAGCCTGATCTTCAAGGCCATGGAACACATTATCATGGACATTTTAAACAAAGACATTGGCAACTTCCAAATGCTTGACCCCAAACAGTTTGGTTTCGTCAAAGGGGCATCATGCCTGTTAAACTTGGTCAACTTCTTCAAAACAGTCACCAAAGCCATTGATGAGGGAAGACAGTGCACACCACCTACTTTGACCTAGCCAAAGCCTTTGACATTATTCCCCACTCAGGTGTAATAGATAAACTCTCCCAGATAGGCATCAGCCTGTATGCTACCAGATGGGTAGCTAACTGGCTCACTGATAAAACCCATTCAGTCAAAAAAGAGGAAGCCACTTCTAGTAGTAGACCCATAATGAGTGGCGTATCCCAAGGATTGGTCTTGGGGCCTCTACTGTTTCTGAGGTGCAAGCCAAAACCAGTGATCTGTGCCTGACCAAGTTTGCAGATGACTGCAAACTAGGCACTCTCTTAAATTCCCCTAGTGATGGAAACATCCTCCAAGAGGGCCTTACCAAAACTAATGACTGGTGCCAGAAGCATGGCCTCAAACTGAATGCCAAGAAATGTATCATTATCCCCTTTGAGAAAAATGGTGTCCCCACTAATTATCACATTAATAACAATGTACTAAGCATGCAATCAGTCATGAGGGACTTGGGGACCCAGGTTGATAGCAACCTGACTTTTGACCACCATGTTGTCTCCATTGTGCAGAAGGCTTTCTACATGGCCCACCTCATAAGTAAGGGCATTTCATCCAGGAACAAGGAGGTCAGAACATCCCTGTACTCCTCCCTTATCAGACCCATTATCGAGTACAATGCCTCATTCAGCATGTACCTTGCCAAGCACATGCAGCAGCTGGAGAGACCACAGAGGTTCCTGACCAGGAAAATCCAGGGTCTCAAACACCTCTCCTATACAGATAGGCTAAAAGCCCTGTTCCTGTACTCAGTCTCATACAGATTGCTCAGAGGTGACCTGTGTCTGGCATACAAGGCCATCTCAGACCCAGCCTTGATGGAGTTGCTGCATATCAGTAAGTAAAACTCCACTAGTGCAACCCATATTCAAGGCCTCAACCTGGTCTGTGACATTAATAGAACTTGTTGGTGGGATAGATTTGTGTCCCAAAGACTCCCCCATCTGTGGAATAAACTGTCTCTCCATGTCAAGCAGAGTACCTCACTAACCCTCTTTTAGAGGAACCTGGATGACTGGATGGGAAACAGAAAATATACCCCTGGGATCTCATCTGTGTCCCTGCTGGACAGGGGAAACAGGTGTTGACTTTGTGGGAACACAGGCAAAATTCTTGGCTAGGCTTAGAAGGGCCCCCAGGCCAATAGCCTAGTATTGTCCTATGAACCTATGGACCTTATAAATAAGGATATATTTGATCTCCAAACCCTTGATCCAACACAGTTTCAAATTGTCAAAGGCAAGTCATGCCTGTTAAACCTGGCTGACTTCTTCAAAATCATCACCAGAGCCATACATGAAAGCAAATCTGTGCATATAGCCTACCTTGACTTAGCCAAGGCCTTCAACACAATCCCACATTCAGGCATCATTGATAAACTTTCCAGTTGAATATCAATCCTTATGTTGTCAGGGGGGTTGCTAAATGGCTCACCGACAGATCACACTCAGTCAAAGTTAGGGACTTTACCTCACCCAGCAGACCTGTCACCACTGGGGTTCCACAGGGGTCAGTGCTGGGTACTCTATTGTTTGGAATATACTTCTCAGAAGTTCAAGCCATAACAGAGGGGCTGTGGCTGACTAAGTTTGCTGATGACTGCAAATTAAGTGCAATCACTGAATACCCAAATGATGTCAATATACTTCAAGAGGAACTTACACAAAGCAATAATTGGAGCCACAGACTCAAACTCAGTGCTAAAAAATGCATTATCATGCCCTTCCATAAAAACAATATCCCTGCAGACTATCATATAAATCATAATACCCTAAGTAACAATTCAGTAGTGAGAGATTTGGGAACACAAGTTGAGTGTAGCCTAAACTTTGACCACCATGTGTCTACTGTGGTAAGGAAGGCATTATATGTCACAAACCTCATTGGCAAAGGCATTGCCACAAGAGTGAAAGGGGTCATAACACCCTTGTACTCAACCCTCATCAGGCCAATAACTGAGTACAGTATTCCCTTTGGTATGTACCTTACAAGGCACCTGCAGTAACTTGAGAGACTTCAGAGATTTCTAATCAAGAAAATTCAGGGTCTCCAGCACATGTCATACACTGACATACTGAAGTCACTGTCACTGTACACAGCAATGTACAGACTACTTAGATTAGACTTGTGCGTGGCCTACAGAGCAATCTCAGATCCAAACCTAATGGAAATGCTGCATATCCCCATGTCAAATGGGGCAAGGGTCACTTACAACAGGAACCTTAACCTGGCCTGCGACAGAAATTGCTAACTAAGATCTTGAGTTTAGGCAAGATCCTTTATATCAGGTTTCTCTAGTATTATATTGGGTACATACAGCTAGGCTTATAAAGACCTCCGGGTCAATAGCCCATTAACCACCTATGAGCCTATGAACCTAAAAATGGGAATCATCTATTGTAGCTTTAAGTGACTACCTCCCCTGCATATAAAATGGTCTGTCTTCATCAAGAGCCTCTCATATTGCATGGGATACACTGGAAAAAGTTCTGTAATAAAGCTTTTTTTCATAATTGGCTTCAAGAAATATGAGCCCCACTGATGCAGACATAGCCTCTCATTTTTCATGCGTTACAGAACAGACTAATAAAGTCTGGTAATAGCCTTGTAAAAGCTGCAATTTTCAATGATCAAAGTGTAAACCACTCTATTAGATGGACCTGATGAAGCTCAGGTGAAAGTGTTTTGTTAAATATAGTTCTATGGTTGTAGCTCATAGTGTGTTGTCATGTTTTGTCTGTTAGACGTTAAAAATAAAAATAAAACCTTTTAACTAAGAATGAGGTTCCCCAAGCTGCTGAGCTAGTAAACCCTCACGGGTCTTTCAGGAATATTCAAATAAGGGACTAACCTCTGAGCTTTGGGATTGGCCCCTTGTTTTTTCATCTCCCAGATTTTCCTTTAATTTGCTCCTATAGACCCTCCCACCATTGTCTGTAACTGCCTTTAAATAACTGACCTGTTGAATGCAATGCATTAGAACAAGAACACTCATCCATCTACCTGCTTCACTAAATAAACTAGAGGAAACTTCAACAAGGTGTCTTTATTCCTCCCACGGGGAGGGCATCAGAGAGCGTCTCCAAGATCTGCTAGCCAACATGATTTTATCTGGACTAATCCATTATACGTCTTTCCTTCAGACTGGGGGAGGGGCAGTCAATCACACCAGAGCCATAAGTTAGAACAGTGTATACAAGATGATTTGTAGATTGAACTTTATTCCTAGAAATCAAACCAGTTTTCAGATTACTTTCAGTCTTCTAAAAGCATTCCTTTGTTCTCATTTGTTCATGTTGTACTGCTGTCCTCTATCTATTCCAAGATATTTATATTCCCTCGTGTTCCAGTTCTTTTATATCACATTTCTGTCCAAGTCTGATATTTGCTTAATGTTTCAATTTCCTACTGCAAATGCTGCTCTTTCACAACTGTAGAGACCAAATGCCATTTAATGTCATCTGCAAAGGTTTTAACAACTTGTAGCTGTATTTTCAGTTGTTTCTCAGGTGAGCTGTATAACTTCAGATCATCCAAACAAAGCAGATTAGACATCTTTTGACAAGATTATTTTAATACACACTATAACTATAGTCTTAATTTGTTAAATAGATATCTTAATGGATTGAGAGCCAAGTAAAACAGTAATGATGACAAATAATCACCCAAGAATATTACCCACTGGATTCTTACACCCTATGTAATAATTTTCCATTATTCATGGTGGTTTTGCCACATTATCTCATTAATTGCAGTATAATTTATCAGTGTGTGATGAATATTATATATCTGTAAGTGTTCTATAATCCAGGATGTGGAATGCTGTCAAATGCATTTTTTGTATCTTTACAAGTAAACATTGACAAGTAAACCAATTGTACATAAATTTTCTCTTAGGTGTAAAAATGTCTTGTGTAAGTTATCAAGTCTGCTTTCTTGTTATACTTGCTGTTTCATATTTCTCTAAGGTGTATAAAAAAATCTATCTTGTGAAAGTTGGCAAATATGCCTTTTTGTTATACTCGCTATCTTATATGTTAACAATTAAACTGCTCTGGAGCTTTTCTCCCCAGACCTCTACTTTAAATGGACATATATCCAGTGGACTCTCCCGGTTAACAAATGTAAAATAACTAAATAAATAAATTTACCATACTGAGATTTTTGTCCTTTTTACGTCTCCATTTTGGGTTTGTTTAGTAAAAGATCATATGTATATCTGTATGATTCTCATTTAGCACTTTCCTACCCTATTGCCATAAATGAATTGTTATATAGATGATTGTAGGCTCTGTCTGCTTTAGTTCATGTGTATAACTTATATGTTACTAGAAAGCAAGTTACTGGTAGATAAGTCACAGGATGGTTTGCAGGTTCTCTTTTAAGCATGAGTATAACTTCTCCCATTGTTAATCAGGCTGGTATATTTTACAATGTCATTTTTTCTCTAGACTAAATCATGATGTAAGAGTGTTAATATCTTTAACCAGAAGTAGCATAAACTGTCTAGAACCAGAGATGTTCATCGTGTTTCACTGTTGCAGTCATTACTCTTGGGTTATCCTGCTGGCAGGCTACCCTCAATTGGCCAGAATTTCAAAGTCTAGGTCCAGCATCAGTTGCTGTCTCCTCTTCCCTGACGTCAGTGCACCAGGGGTATAAAAGATGCAGTCGATGACATTTTCTTCAGTCTTTCTTGCCACGCGGTGCCCGAAGCAAAATCAGTTTGCAAGTGCCGGTCAGCCGACTCCTGAGATTTTCAAATCCGAATTTCAGAACCGAAGTCTTCATTAAAGCTAAGTACCCCGTTGGGGAAACTTTTTTCTTGCTCCAGACCGATGCCAGAAAAAGTTAACAATTGTATTTCTTGTGGTAAGCAAATACCTCATAAGGATTTTCACTCTTACTGTATTCCTTGCCTAGGCCCTGATCACAATGTTGCTAGCTGTCGGTTTTGTGCTAGATTTAACCAACGCACTATTAAGCGTCGGTTCGATTTTGCATTTCATTACTTTGGCCGAAGATTTAATTATATAATGCCGTCAGAACAGCCAACAACCGGAGTTTACAAAAAACGCAAGGACAAGGAAAAGGATAGGCATCTGAGGTCCAAAACCGACGACGAGGCCTCTGCTAGGCCAGTCGCCGGTTCGCCGGTTCTCAGTGGGGTGCTTTCGCAGCCCCTGGCGCCCGCTACCTCAGAGCCACAGGCCGCTTCCGACTCCCACGTGGAGCCGACTGGGCCTCTGGATACTCAAGGTATTGGACACTCGGAAATCATTCCCTCAGATGGGTCCGGAGCCGCTGAGCAGGCATCGGCTTCTGAGGGTGTCTTCAGACCTACACAATTATATAATAAGCCATCTTCAGCTTCAAAGACAAAGACTAAAGCAGCTCTAAAGACAAAGAAACAAGTACAACATTCTCCTACTCAGACTTCCATGCCTAAAAAACAGATGCACAAAATGGCCGAAGACCTAATTACTTTGATCAGGGGCTCCCATCCCCCTCCTGATAAGAGGCCTAGGCAAGAGACAGAGTATGATTCTTCTGATCAGGTTTCTATTTCCTCTGATTCCTCTTCTGAACAGGATTATTCCATGCTTCCCTATGAGGATTCTGATGCTGAAGAATCCATTCCTTCAGCCTCTCCTCCTGAGGATTATACATTTGGGGAAACCCTGCATACCATGAGGGAGCATTTCCACTGGGAAAGCCAAGATTATTCTGAATCTAAGAAAAGGCACAGAGACTTTCTGCTACTTCCTCAGCACAGACCCCTTGCTATTCCACCTGTTCTAGACATTGTAGATGATGTATTTTCAGAGTCCGGCCTGTTCCCTGACTCTTTACCCCCTGCACCTGCTAAGCCAGACAGATACTACAGGGTCCCAGATTCTCATAAATTCCTATATAAAACCCCTCTGCTGACCCAGAAACTATATCTCAGGGTCCCAAAGGTGTTAAAGCTTCCACTGCAAAAAAACCCTGTCCCCTCTGATATGGATTCTAGGGCTCTAGACAGATGGGGGAAAAAAGTCTACACTTCTTCTACCTTGGCTGTAAGGGCTTTAAATTGACAGTTTGATATGCTTAAATATCAGCAATATTTAATGTCACTGCTTAAACAGAAATTGTTGAGAAATACTAAATGTTCAGAGAACAAGGAATTGCAGGATTTATTGCATGCAGCTGAACAAGTGGGAAAGCATACTTTGCGATGCGGTTATGATTCACTGGAGGCCTCTTGTAGGGCCGTTGTTACAGGTTCTGTTATTAGAAGGCATGCTTGGTTAAAGGAACAGAATCTGCCTGATCATGTTAAAGCAAAATTATTAGCTGCACCATTACAGCATGATACTTTGTTTGGTACTAAAGCAGAAGAGGTGTTGAAAAAAATGGAGGATAAAGCTAAATCCATGCAGACAGTCAATGATTTCTTACAGGTACAGCCACCCAGGTTTAGCAGGAACTGGCCTTCTAAAAATTGGTCCTTTCCAGTATCAGACAGACCACATAGAGGCAGATACAGGCATCCCAGAGGCAGATCTCAGCCCCAAGGCTCATACAGGCCTAAACAATGGGGTGCTCCTACCTCCAAAAGTGGAGAAGACAAATCACAACCTTACAAGAAACAGTCCCAATGACTTTCCTCTGCCAGATCCAAGCACTTTTCTTTTGGCAGCCCCCTTAGGGGGAAAACTAGCACTTTTTTCATCAAATTGGCAAATGGTTACCCAAGACAAATGGGTCCTGAACATAGTGTCCCAAGGCTACAGGTTCCATTTTCACACTCTACCAAGGTCAAAAGTTATGCCAGACCTGCCACACAATCAATGGGCAGAGGCACAAAAACTAATTACAGCCCTCATGGACATGAGGGCCATTCAGCAAGTACCACAACAAGAGCAGGGGCAAGGATTTTACTCCAGACTTTTCCTAGCACCCAGAAAGGACAAAACCTGGAGACCAATACTGGACCTGTCTATACTAAATACATTTCTGGAAGTTCCAAAATTCAAGATGTTGACTACAGCAGCTACTGCCCATGCTGGGCAAGAAGGCTTGGCTCGTAACTTTGGACCTAAAAGAGGCATACCTGCATGTCCCAATCAGACAATCTTGCAGAAGATACCTCAGATTCATAGCTGGCTCAATGCATTACCAATTCTCTGCACTGCCCTTTGGCTTATCTACTGCGCCCAGGGTCTTCACAAAATGCCTGGCACCAGTAATTGCATTTTGCAGACAAAGAGGAATTCAAATATATCCCTACTTGGACGACTGCCTAATTCAAGCAGAGAACAAAGACATTCTTCTAAAGCATCTGGTATTTGTAAAAAGATTACTAATTGGCCTAGGGTACACAGTAAATGAAAAGAAATCAAAACTAGTGCTCTCTCAAGAGATAATATTCCTGGGTGCAAGCTTAAATACAACTGCCCAGATAGCTTATCTCACACCAGACAAACAAAAGCAACCGACTACTTACTTCAAGAAATTGGCAACAAAACCCCACTTATCTGCAAGGAAAATCCTGCAGGCCTTGGGTTTCATGGCATCCTGCATTCTACTAATTCCATATGCCAGACTGCATATGAGGAAACTACAATGGTATCTAAAAAGTGTTTGGACTCAGCATTGCCACAGCCTGGAGACAGTAATTGCACTCATTCCCTGCCTGCAACAGGAGTTTCGATGGTGGGCAGAAGCCTGTCACCACAACAAGGGTCTGACATTCAGTTTACCCACAGCCAGACAGATACTGGCAACGGATGCATCAGATTATGCCTGGGGGTCCCATATGGCAGGAAAATGTATTCAGGGCACATGGCCTGCAAACCAGCTGCATCTTCACATCAATCAAAAAGAGATGCTAGCTGTTCAAAATGCCCTGACAGCTTTCAAGGACCTGCTTAATCCAGGACAGCTACTGATAAAAACAGACAATACTACGGTCATGTCGTACATAAACAAGCAGGGAGGTACACATTTCTACCCCCTCTGCAGACAAGCAATGACCTTATGGGACACAGCATTGGCTTTTCAAGTTCACCTGCAAACACAATTCCTGCCAGGAAAAACAAATACTCTGGCAGACGAACTAAGCAGAAACCTCATGGATCCCCATGAATGGAAACTGGATCCACAAGTCTTCAGCATGATAATAAGGAAATGGGGATGCCCAGACATAGATCTATTTGCCTCCCCTCACAACTGCCAATTGCAGAGATTTTGCACAAGGATTTATCACAAGCAAGTATGGAAAGTGGATGCCCTATCCTTCAGCTGGAAAAATCTAACAGTGTATGCCTTTCCTCCACTGCCTCTCCTTCCCAGGGTACTCCTAAAGGTCAGACAAGAGAAGCCAAAAATGATACTGATTGCACCAGACTGGCCATGCCAGCACTGGTACCCAATCCTAAAGAGCTTGTCTCAAGATCCAGCATGGATATTGCCTCAAACTTCTCACTTGCTGACCCAACAAAACAATCAGATCATGCACAGCCAACTCAGGACCTTAAATCTGGCAGTATGGCGGATAATGTAGCCATTCAGAACACTCCTCTTTCAAAAGCTGTTATGGATGTTATCTTGGAGGCCAGGAGGCCTAGTACCAGAAAATCTTATGCAGAAAAATGGAAGAGATTCTATGCTTGGAACCAGGAACAAGGCATTGACACGTGTGTACCAAATATCCCTCAGATTTTACAATACCTGACTGAGATGCTGAACAAAGGCCTTTCTTTCTCATGAATTAAGATTCATGCCTCTGCAATTTCAGCCCATTACAATATGGAACCACCTATCTTTTCTCATCCTTTATTAAGGCAGTACCTCAGAGGGGCCAAAAACATTAGGCCTCCAAGGAGAGCACCAATTCCAGCCTGGGACCTCAATTATGTTTTGGAAATACTCACACTGCCTCCTTTCGAGCCAGCATCAACAGCAGATATAAAATTCTTATCCTGGAAAACAGCTCTGCTCCTAGCAATAACCTCTGCAAGGTGAGTCTCGGAGTTACAAGCACTCATGGTTGTGGAACCTTTTATCATTTTTCATCCAGACAGGGTTTCTCTGAGGACAAACCTGACATTCATGCCTATGGTGGTGTCCAGTGTGGCCCTCAACCAAACCATTCACTTACCTACCTTTTATTCAAATCCACAGAACAAGGGTGAGAAAATTCCGCATTTTTTGGACATACACTGGCAGTTACGCTTCTACTTGGACAGAACTAAAGCTTTCAGAAAGACTGAGCAACTTTTAGTGTCATATGCTACAGGATCACAAGGAAAGGCTATCTCAGAACAGACTATTTCTAAATGGATAGGCCATTGCATCCGTTTCTGCTATTTTCAACATGGCAAATCAGTGCCTAAGGGCATTAGGCCTCATTCCACCAGAGCAGCAGCCACTTCAGCAGCCTTCTTCAGAGGAGTACCAACCAAAGATATCTTAGAGGCTGCAATTTGGAGTTCAGTGCACACTTTCACAAAGCACTACCACTTACCTCTTTACTCTAAGTCCAGAGCAGGCTTTGCCACTGCAGTTCTGCAGGGCCTCATAGCCTCTCCTAATCCTATTTAGCCCAGCCACCCATCCTCAGCTTTGGGATTCAACCCAAGAGTAATGACTGCAACAGTGAAACACGATGAACATAGTACAGCTGTGTACCTACCATAAATGTAGATGTTCGAGTGTATTCACTGTTGCAGTCCAGGTTACCCACCCACCATCCCCCTTTTCTTTGCTGGGACTTATATGCACTTCTCTATCCTATACAACCTATTTGGCGTATTTGCTTGTAGTTAAAGGAAATGTTATTTTTGTGCATGCATTTTTATTGGCATATTTTTCAGCCTACCAATTTAGGGGCACCTGACATCCGGGGCAAGAAAAACTGAAGAAAATGGTGTCGGCTGCATCTTTTATACCCCTGGCACACTGACGTCAGGGAAGAGGAGACAGCAACTGACGCCAGACCTAGACTTTGGAATTCTGCAAAAGTAAATTAAGGCACCAAAGTTACACACTGGAAATCAGTCACTGTACTTTATTGCAGAAGACAAACGGTAAGCGCTTTCACAACTTAATGTTGCTTCATCAGACCACATCACTACAACTGATGCTTGGTTAAATACTAGGACAATTAGTATGACATCACAATTTAAAGAGATATTACTCCACTAACATAAGAACATATATCGATATCCATAATAAAATGCATAAAATATATAGAAAGGTGTGTATTTACACACAATAATATTTAAAAAAGGGGGAATGTCATCCCTGATGGTTATTAATATATATATATATATATATATATATATATATATATATACATATACACACACGGTTTTGTGCACATATAACCATAATAGTACAATAAAAAATATATAAAAAAATCCTATTTAGTGTTTAAGGCGCCTTGCCTTAAGGTAAGGAACTAATGAGGTGCAGCCATTCAAACCAGGATATCTATCTGCTTTTAATTTAGTAATCCATTGTTGTACTAATTCTTCAGTGTGGTTTTCTACATCACCACCTCTGTTTGTCCTTACTATTTGCTGTAAGATTAAAAATTTAAAACAATGACTACTGTCTGTATTCAGGACATGATTAGCTAGAGCATTTGATTGCTTCTGGTTCCGTATGTCCCTTATATGTTCTAACATTCTTTCTTTAAAACTCCTATTGTTTTGCCTACATAATAGGCATGGCATGCTTGGCAAAAACAAACAAACACTAAATAGGATTTTTTTATATATTGTTATTGTACTATTATGGTTATATGTGCAAAGAAATGTGTGTGTATATGTATGTATATATATATATATATATATATATATACATATATATATATACATATATATATATATATATATATATATATATATATATATATATATATATATATATATATATATATATATATATATATATATATATATATTTTAATAACCATCAGGGATGACATTCCCCCTTTTTTAAATATTATTGTGTGTAAATACACACCTTTCTATATATTTTATGCATTTTTCTTATGGATATCGATATATGTTCTTATGTTGGTTATCCTGGTTTGATTGGTGCACCTCATTAGTTCCTTACCTTAAGGCAGGGCGCCTTAAACACTAAATATAATTTTTTTATATATTTTTTATTGTACTATTATGGTTATATGTGCACAAAAATGTGTGTGTATATGTATATATATATATATATATATATATATATATATATATATATATATATATATTTTAATAACCATCGGGGATGACATTCCCCCTTTTTTAAATATTATTGTGTGTAAATACACACCTTTCTATATATTTTATGCATTTTTCTTATGGATATCGATATATGTTCTTATGTTAGTGGAGTAATATCGCTTTAAATTGTGATGTCATACTAATTGTCCTAGTATTTAACCAAGCATCAGTTGTAGTGATGTGGTCTGATGAAGCAACATTAAGTTGTGAAAGCGCTTACCGTTTGTCTTCTGCAATAAAGTACAGTGACTGATTTCCAGTGTGTAACTTTGGTGCCTTAATTTACTTTTGCTGTTGTTGTGTGTTTTGGGCACCTCAGTGTACCTGCAGCTGTTTGGTTTTTGCATCTTCACTTTGGAATTCTGGCCAACTGAGGGTAGCCTGCCAGCAGGATACCCCAAGAGTAATGACTGCAACAGTGAATACACTCGAACATCTACATTTATGGTAGGTACACAACTGTACTTTTTCTAGGAATGAGTCTTCCTTAAGTTTGTTATGTATCTCTGTGATAGTTACTTCATTCCAGTACATATCTTTACATTAGAATCTTATTTTGTAATTTACTTTTTTTATTAATGTTTGCATTTTTATTGTATTCAAAGGGTCTTCACAGATATTTCACCAGATGTTTTACATTTCTTCTATCTTTGGTGGTGTCACAGTTGTTTACATTTTCCTTCCCAGTTCACTGAAGTACTTCTTTAGTAATCCCTAAATTGCTTAGTTTCTTACTTTGTATATATATATATATATATATATATATATATATATATATATATATATATATATATTGCAATTTTTTTCTTATTGGTCTATGCAGTTTTAATTTATTGCTAGAAATAATTTATCTCAGATCATATATTTTATACATTTTTAAACATATCCACTTTTTAAACAGTTTTATGGCATGATGTCCCTTTCAATATTCTTCCTATAATGATAGTTCTTTTTAACTGTTTTTATAATTGCCTCGAATCAGTGATTAGATGATGCTCTTCTATTTGTTTTCTCTTCCCATTACTTTTATTGTTTTCTTGTTCATACCTTGCCTGTTTTTTACTTTAATTGCTCGATATTATGGCTCAGAAAAGGAAGCAAGCAGCTTTACTCCTGAAATTTCCTCTGTAAGGAGAGGTAGCTACACCCCTCTATTTTTGATCCAGATATTGACACATGGCATAACTTGAAGCAATCTCAGCATGAGACACTCGCATAGAGGGATGGAAAAGCCCCAGATGTGATTCTAGTCTAGTGTTCAGTATAAAAAACTTAACTCTTGAGTCATGACTCCTGGATAATGCCATATTCTTAGATGCACCTGTAATGTAGATTATTACCAACAAAGTATCTTAGGGTGAATGAGTTAAGGGCTTTTCCTTCCAGTTTAACCCAGGGAAAATAACTAAGTCAGATTAGAAGCTTGCAAGTACTGCCTGCAATTCAGCAATTGAAAGCCTAATACTGAGAGGTAATTTTGAAAGACATCCTTATCACCCTTGCAGCTTTTATCGTTGCAAGTCTAATCTTATATCAGGTTACTTATCTTCTCTAACTACTTGTTCTTAGAGCGATAAGAACACATTCGAAAAGAGAGAAAAGAAGAGCAGCAAACTTGTTAAAACAGCGACCCTTTAGCAAGTTCGACGTCTGGTCTTTTCGATGTTTAGACCTTCGCTATTTTTTCATTTGGTCTTCTAATATAGACCCCCTCCCTTATCAGTAATGACAAGCTAAAATTGTCCAACTATCCATCCACAGATGTAACTGTCCTCATAACCTCATGTTTATCTCAGTCATTATAGCACTGGCATATTCATATAGGACAACTCTTAAATATTTATAATGCCCTGAGGACCACTTGCATAGAAAGGAATACCCAAAATCCACAGATTCTTTGCTGCCCTGTTGGCTGGAATTAATTCAGTTGTATTTTCCTTGACACACAAGCTTTCTACTATGGCAAATTCTTATAATATAATATAATGATTGTTTTGGGGATATCTGCCTTGGGGTCCAGAAAAAGTATTAGGTAGTTATCCACAAAAATAAAGTTGTGAATTCTTCATGTACTGACTAACCTGTTAAGTTTGCTGAGGTGTTTTATAGTCAGCTGGAACAAGGTCAGGAGTCGAGAGAGCACCCTTGCCTTGTAACTCTGTAAAGCCTGAATGGGGCTAAGTGTTATTTGTTACTGCTTAAGTAATTTGGGCTTTGTGTAAGGCTCATGCTGTCTGTACAAATGCAGTAGGAATGCCCATTCTCTTTAATACCCCCAAATAAAGTCCAGTTTAACCAAACAAAAGGCCTTTTCAAAGTCCATCATAATTCCTGACGCTGGTACCATAAATACTCTCAGATTACAGCTAAAGACTCACCTGCATAGGTAAAATGACCTCTGGCAAATTTGTTTTCACTCTATCTGTAGGACTTCTGGAATAGATTTAAACATCAATATTGTTCAGAGAAAAGAGCATCCAACTGGTTATTTTAAGCTTATGTTTCACTGTTCTCGATAATACAGTCACTATGGAGAAGTCAGGATGCACGATAAGTCCTCACTCTTTGTGAAAGGAGTGATACAACCCCAGTAACTTGGCAAGCTGTAAGTCTTTTAGAAGATGGTAGAAATCAGCATTTTGGCCATCTGGATCCAGTGAGCTTCCCTTAAAGGTGGTCAGAATTCCCCTATAGACCTCCTACTTTAATACTGGGGCCAATGCATAAGTATCTGGGAGTGTTTTAATTAGATCAGATAGCATTTTTTCAGAAAACTTGTCAACCTTTCCAGTCCCATCACCTGTCCTTTCATTATCTTTTTTATATATAGTCATCATCAGCATCAACACCCTTTTCTCCGTTTTCTACATGGGGTCAGAGTGTCTCGACAACTGCTGTCATCTCTTTCCATTCAATGACACTGTCCTACCTTCTATGACAGTCACGTCTAACTGTTACAGGTCTTCTCTCACACAGTCCATTCATCTCTTTGCTGGATGCCTTCAGCTCCTTTTGCCTTCTTCTTGTCTGTCTTAAATGATCTTTACCAGATTGTCTTCAGCTGTCCTGTATATGTGCCAGAACCACCATAATCTGTTACCTTTGACTTTATCTGCAACTGCAGCTACTAAGACTTCTGCTTTGATGTCTTCATTTCTACACCTGTCGTCTCATGGTGTGCATCCTACCACCTGCCTCAAACACTTCATCTACATCAGCTCTAGTTTCCTCAATTGCACTACTTCACGGTCCAGGTTTCTGTATCGTGCACTAGTACTGGTTGCACCACTGTCTTCTTTGGAACTTTTCTATTATACACCACCCCTGACATTCTGTGCCATTTAACTACATCCCCTATGATTGTAGCTTTGACCAACTCATTCAGGCTTTCCTTCTCCTCAGCTGTCTCTCACAGGTACTTAAAGCTGTTTCCCTTCTATCTCAGTTTTCAGTTTCTTCTCATTTCTCCGATTTGCTACATTAAAATTGTTTCATCTGTACTCACTTTTATCCTGTGTGCCTTCAATTTTGCATTCCATTCCCCTATCTTTTGCTGAAGTTCCTGCTCAGAGTCTGCTTGTAATGAAACACCATCTGTATACAGCAACTTTGTTTATCCGTCCCTTCCTACCTGTTTTCGAATATAGTCGATTATCAGTATTAATTACAGTTGGTTCAAAGCTGGACATTGATGCACACCAACTCTTTCTGGGAACCCCTATTTGAGTCCAAACACTGTTCATACTTGTGTCATTGGGTCCTTTTACATAGCCTGCACTAATTCTACCAATGTTGTCCAAATCAGCGTTCTTGGGAACTTGCCATAAGCTTTCTCTGACAATAGTAATGCCTATTTGGATCTTTCCACATTTCTAGTGCCTTCTTAACTATCTGTCTCATTGCAAACATTGGGTTGGTTGTACTGCATCCTGATCTGAATCCAAACAGCTCATCTCCCATCTTACTTTCAACTACTCTGTGTATTAATTTCTCTCCAGAACTTTCATGCTCTTTGACAGGAGTTTGATTCCTCTGTATTGCCACATTTGTGACTGCCCTTTTTGTTCTTGTACACTGGCACTAGTTTGCATATTTTCCAGTCATTTAGGATACACCATTCTTTCCATACTGCTATGAATACCCTCCAGAACCATTTGTCTCCTAACTCACCAATCACAGTGATCATG
Source organism: Protopterus annectens (assembly GCF_019279795.1). Taxonomy (NCBI): domain Eukaryota; kingdom Metazoa; phylum Chordata; order Ceratodontiformes; family Protopteridae; genus Protopterus; species Protopterus annectens. Next base: position 1,812,717,479 of record NC_056726.1, on the reverse strand, counting down.
TTGTGGCCTCATCTGAGCCTGCTGCTTTCTCTGACTTAATTTTCCCTCATGCTGTCTGCGTGGTTTGCTTCATTCAGAAGTTGCCTTTGATGTCCTGTGGACTAGTGCATAGGTTGTTGCTGGCATCCCTTATTAAGGATGTCTGGTAACTATCTTCTTTATCTTTCTATCTTTGCCTTCTAACCTGATTGGAGTTTTTTGTTCCATTTAATGAGACAATTTCCAAAAGCTGGTAGAGTGCCTCTAAAGTCTCTGTAAAATTCATTAAAGACATTGTTGGTATCACCAGGAGGTTTATGTCTGGTTTTGCATATAAAAACATTACTGGCAGAATACATACTTATCTCTTACTATGTTTTATTATAAAATCTTATAACACCCTAGGCTTAGTGTCCAGTACACAGGAACTTGTTGCCACCTTCCAAATGCATAACAGATCTCTTATGCTGTAACATGATTAGCTTTATATGCAAGTGCTTCTATTTTCTGACTTTATCTTAGCTCTTGAAGTAAGATTATTTACAATCATCATGTGCTATCCTAACTAACTCTATCAACTTCATTATTTGCTAATTTAATTTTTTTTAAATAACATGGCTGTGGCAGTCCTGCAAATACTTTGACGATGTAGCATGAAAAGTTCCTACTAAAGTCAAGCAGACATAGAGTACAAGGGTTTAAGGTCACAACAGTCCACTATCACAGTGCTAAGCTCTGCCTTCTTCAATATAAGAGGATCTATTCTCCCAAGACATCACCTCTATGTTGTGGTGCTACAAAGAATAGCTATAGAGAAACTGCCATATGATCACTCCCAGGCACTTTAATAATGTCTGAGAATTCTAGTATTGCATACATAACTCCAATATTAGCCAATAATCTGACAGACTGGAGTTTAGTATTACTGGCCCTATGAACATGTCTGATCTTTGTGGATGAAAGGACATCCAAGCATAGCACAAGCTCATAGCACCATTTTCAGCAAAATCACTTTCTGTAATCTTATATTCCTTCCAGCTGATGGGAGTATTCTGTCTTTCAAAATATACCGGTTCAGTTTAAAATCCTCATCCATTAAATTCCTAACATCATTTCCCTCCACATGTTCTAGGCTGCTAAAAATTTAGAAGAGATAAAATAAGATAGCCATACAGATTCCCCATAAGCAATTTGCTCTCCTAAATCTCAAACATCATCCTTACAGCATTTCTTTCTCTTACCACCAGCAATGTTTTTAAAACACTACATCCAAACGAGGCCTCACTAGTGTAATCACACCTGCCTTTGGTTGGCTGCAAAGACTGCTGATAGAGTGTACATCCTTGAAATGTCTGGCAATCTTATTTATTTTATTTTATTTATACCCCTGAATGTATAAAACTTCCAGTTATATAGGTACATAAGTTCATAGGTATGTACCAGGCTAATGACCACCAGGGTCTATATAAGCCTATCCAAAAAACCCAACCCCGTTGTGCCCCAATATAACACAGGCATCGTTTTGGAGAGGTATGTCAGTTGGGAGGTTGCTAATGGTTTGGGGGGTATATTAGTTCTGAAAATTTAATGTCAGCCTCTGTCTGTCAGAGATGTGGGGGCCAGATTGGTGGTTGATTTCCTAGCCAATGGTCAAGGTTATTTTTGAATAGGGTTTGGGATGGACTCTGCTTCACATGGATGTGGAGCCTATTCCAGAGCTTTTGGATCCTTTGAGACACATACCAGTGTCACCGGCATGTTCTGTTTATGTTGCAAGCAAAATTTATGTCCTTGGAGTTAGTTTTTGTGGTGCTATTCATTTTGCAGACAACCAAAATGCAGCAGGGCTGGATCTGAGGATGCCTTATATGCTAGGCCTAGATCACCTCCTAGTAACCTATAGAAGACTGAGAATTGAGACAGGGCTTTAAGACAATCTGTATAGGACACTGTTTAATACCCTGGATTCTCTTGGTGAGAAATCTGTGGGCATTCCAGCAGATGTATATGCTTGGTCAGGTAAATGCTGAAGGGGTCATAGTACTCAATGATGGGTCTGATAAGGGCTGAGTAAAGGGGTAGTATAACTTCCTTGGACCTGGATGCCATACCCTTACTTATAAATTAGGTGACATAGAATGATTTTCTTACTACCATGGCTACATGTTGATCAAAGGCCAGATTACTGTCTGCATATATCCCCAGATCCCTTCTAGGTTAGCCCTTAGGGGTGTCTTATGAATGGAGTATTAACCTGGGTGGACTTTTTCCCAAAAACATTATAATGCACTTCTTGACACCAGTCATTTGTATGTGTTAGACCCTCTCACATTATTTTAGTGTCATAAAGGCAATCTAAGATAGCTCACAGTTTGCAGTTGTCTACAAACTTGGTGAGCCAGAGACTCTTGACATTAGCTCTGACCTCTGAGAATTAGATGCCAAACAGAAGCGGGCCCAACACAGAGCCCTGAGGCACTCAGCTGGTGACTAGTCTCTTGATGGAAGTGGTATCACCAATCCTGACTTCTTGACTCCTATCTGTGAGTCAACTGGCAATCCAGTGCGTTATGTAGGGATTTATGTCTAGTTTAGTGAGTTTGTCAACAATACCTGAGTTGAGTATTGTACTGAATGCCTTAGTCAGGTCTAGGTAGGTGGTATGTGCTATTTTCCAGTCAACTATTGCCTTGGTTACCCTCTCAAAGAAGTCTATCAAGTTAAGGAGTCCTGGATTTCCTTTACCAAAACCAAACTGGGATGGGTCCAGTGTCTGTAGGTTACCAATGTATTTCTTTCCATGGCTTTACAAATTAGTCTATTTAGACTAATGAGTCTGTAGTTTTGGGGGTGATATGATTGCCCACACTTATGAAGAGGGATAACCATTGCAGCCCTCCATTTACATGGTAAATAGTTTGTTTTGAGGCTGCAGATGAAAAGTGACTTAAGTGTCCCTGATAGGTCATGTTTCAAGCTATTTATGAGGCAACCTGGGATACTGTCTGGGGCTCTGGGTCCACTGAAGCTGCCTTTGCTGACCATTTGAAGCATAGTCAGTTTCCCTTTTTGTACCCAAAATCACCTATCCCATTTGGTTACAGATTGATCTTGCCCATCCCATGGTTGATAAATATATATTAGCCCTAATGAGAATAACAAAGATCACACCACAGATAATTTGAGGGGACCCATGCATGGGATAAAGCATTTAGGAGCTTTCTCTGCTTATTAGTAGTACAGGGGCAGTCCTGGGGTAAAATTATAGTTATATACCTGCTAAGGTTAAGAGTCCACCACCATGGTTTGTTTTGAACTTACATCTGGTAGGTACAGCAGCCTGTATATGGCCATTTACATTGTTAAACAGGGTTTTTGTGAACAATTCCACATAGGTTGCTGTGAACTTAGGGTTCAATGGGGCATTGAATGTTGACAAACTGTCACTTATTATGATGCAGTATGCTTTAGAATAGTTTCTGTTATGGTTTTGCTAGCTTTTCCATGTTGATTTGTATTTTGAAGGAGACAGCTTTGTGATCCACTGGGGGGGGGGAGTGCAGAGCTCTTCTAAATTGGTGAGTACTAGGCCCAGTATGTTTGAACCTCTGGTTGGAGTGTGGATTATCAGGTCAAGGGTATTTATGTTAATAAAGTCCAAGAAGCATTGTCCCTGCAAGTTGGAGACAGTGTATAGTTCCCAGTCTACAGAGGGGTAGTTGAAGTCCCCCATGAATAGGGTATGTGGCTGGATAGTGAGTGCCTCCAGCAGGTCTGGGTATGAGTTGTGGGATTCTTGTAGCATATATGGTGACTTTAGCTATGGTGATTTTCATGTGAATGAACACCTTGAGGTATGCTTGTTGCTAATGTAGATCAAGACACCTTTTATTTTTTATTTTAGTCACATTTGTTTACCAGGAAAGTCCAACCGGGTGCAAGAACCATTTTCAGTGGACGCCTGGGGAGAAAAGCTCCACAAATAATAGAAGACAAATTAGACAGGTGCAAAAGCAAAAATAAAAAAACAATATCATATCTCACACAGCTAATAATGATATATAGGCAGAGAGGTGAAAATGCCTAATTAATTAATGAATAATGAACATAACATAACTCAGAAAAGCGACTACCTTCTGGATTTAAGTATCTTTGCTTTTTTTCACTTGAAATAGCTTCTGTAGCGTACCTTGAATTAGCCTGAACTGTTTTTTAACTGATTGCTGCATTATTTTAAAATCTGCACTTAAAGTTACATTTTAGTCGAATTTGATCGAAAATTTGCTTGTTTGTTTGTTTAATTTAACTGTGGAGGCTGCCCACTAAAGTGTGCTAGCCTGTGTAACTAATTTATCACTGTTTCTGCATTTTCTGTGTGTTTCTACCAAAAGAACAAAAAACAAAAAAATAATCCTTGTTTTCCCGCCTTCCTCGACTAGTTTAGACCAGTTTACAGGCATTGCTGTATTCTGGGCTGTGGTGTAGTTCCTGTGTTGTCCATTACCTTACTTGGATAGAAGGAAGTTTCTTTGCTCACCAGTGGGAGTGGGGAGCCTTGAGCAGCCTACCTGTCCTTGGGGGACGTGACCTCAGCACAAGAAGCTGTAGTAATTGGTTGTTTGGGACTATTTCTAGCTCTTTTGTAGTTCACTGTTTAAAATTCGCCTCTGGGCGTTTTTTTCTGGCTATACTGCTCTGACAAGCTCCACGTGGGTTTACAGAGTGGTCCTAGCAGCAGGGAACTCAGAAAAGCGACTACCTTCTGGATTTAAATATCTTTGCTTTTTTTTCACTTGAAATAGCTTCTGTAGCTTACCTTGAACTAGCCTGAACTGTTTTTTAACTGATTGCTGCATTATTTTAAAATCTGCACTTAAAGTTACATTTTAGTCGAATTTGATCGAAAGTTTGCTTGTTTGTTTGTTTAATTTAACTGTGGAGGATGCCCACTAAAGTGTGCTAGCCTGTGTAACTAATTTATCACTGTTTCTGCATTTTCTGTGTGTTTCTACGAAAAAAACAAAAAAACTAAAAAATAATCCTTGTTTTCCCACCTTCCTCGACTAGTTTAGACCAGTTTACAGGCATTGCTGTATTCTTGGCTGTGGTGTAGTTCCTGTGTTGTACATTACCTTACTTGGATAGAAGGAAGTTTCTTTGCTCACCAGTGGGAGTGGGGAGGCTTGAGCAGCCTACCTGTCCTTGGGGAACGTGACCTCAGCACAAGAAGCTGTAGTAATTGGTTGTTTGGGACTATTTCTAGCTCTTTTGTAGTTCACTGTTTAAAATTCGCCTCTGGGTGTTTTTTTCTGGCTATACTGCTCAGACAAGCTCCACGTGTGTTTACAGAGTGGTCCTAGCAGCAGGGAACTCAGAAAAGTGACTACCTTCTGGATTTAAGTATCTTTGCTTTTTTTCACTTGAAATAGCTTCTGTAGCTTACCTTGAAGTAGCCTGAACTGTTTTTTAACTGATTGCTGCATTATTTTAAAATCTGCACTTAAAGTTACATTTTAGTTGAATTTGATCGAAAGTTTGCTTGTTTGTTTGTTTAATTTAACTGTGGAGGCTGCCCAGTAAAGTGTGCTAGCCTGTGTAACTAATTTATCACTGTTTCTGCATTTTCTGTGTGTTTCTACCAAAAACAAAAATAATCCTTGTTTTCCCGCCTTCCTCGACTAGTTTAGACCAGTTTACAGGCATTGCTGTATTCTGGGCTGTGGTGTAGTTCCTGTGTTGTCCATTACCTTACTTGGATAGAAGGAAGTTTCTTTGCTCACCAGTGGGAGTGGGGAGCCTTGAGCAGCCTACCTGTCATTGGGGGAAGTGGCCTCAGCACAAGAAGCTGTAGTAATTGGTTGTTTGGGATCATTTCTAGCTCTTTTGTAGTTTACTGTTTAAAATCCGCGTTTGCACAGCTTTGCGCGGTCATGCACATAGCTCAGCACCGGTTAAACAAGGTTAAATTTTTTTCTGGCTCCGCCAAGTCTGCTCTTCAAATTTTCCCTTAAGGAAGCTCTACTCTTAGTATAATCAGACTACTCACTGTAGTATAAGCCTAGCACTTGTTCTCAATACTTCTCTACTAAGTAAGCACTCTCGTACTAAGTAAAGCACTACATCTACTTACCACCCCTGTGAATATCCACTTCCCTTAAAGGTATACCACTCCCTTATACTGTTCTAACATGTCGAGTGATAGATTACTGGTGTCGTCTCCAGTTCAGCTGGTCAATCTGGGTATCTTGAGATAATGCTGCAATTGTCTCATGTACACAGACAACCCTCTCCTCCTCCCAACAAACACAAATACATGTGAGAGATGCAACTATATAGCCAAACTGGAAGCTGAACTCTCTCAACTCAGGGCTGGCATGACCAGACAGGAGGAGATGGCAACCACACACACAACAATCCCAGTCCCACATAGATCTAACACAACTGCAAACCAAACACATAAAAACACAAAGACATACTCGGAGGCTCTAATAAAAAACTTACCAAAACAACAGAGGCTCCCAAAGCAGACATCCAAAAATCCACCACCTCAAAACAAAACACATGCAACACATACTTCAATAAATCAGTGTGTCCACCAATCGCAGCCCTTAAGGCCAAACACCTTGCCTGATACACTAGTAATAGGTGACTCCATAGTCAGACACACTGATGTCCCACTGACCAGGCTGAACAAGGAGAAGGTGACTGTGAGCTGTCTATCGGGAGCTAGGATCCGCCACATAACACACGCACTCAGGTCACTCCAAAGCAAGTACAAATATGACTCCGTCATTGTCCATGCTGGTGTGAATGACCTGAGATGTACCTCCCTGGACTACATGAAAAGAGACATAGAGGAGCTCTCCGATTATGTAGCCCAGGCTGGTATGACCCTGACCCTGAGAAGCATCTTGCCCTCACCAAGAATGATACCACAATACAAAGACAAGATGATCAGCTTTAACAATTGGCTCAAGTACTGGTGTCATTCTAAGGGGATCCAATGTCTGTCTGCCTGGGATGATATGTTGGACAAGCCACGCTGCTTCGCAATGGATGGCTTACACCTGTCACCACTGGGCTTCCGGATATTGGCTAAGGCTCTTGCCACCCCCATAGTGGCTCTTTTAGGCAAGGCTCAAAAGACAAACCCACCTCCTTAGAAAACAAAAATGGAAAAAAACTAAGGGTAATGCTGCTCAACGCCAGAAGTCTAAATCTCAAGATGCAGGCACTTGATGCACTCCTCAGCATGGAGAACATCGACGTCTGTGCAGTAACTGAAACCTGGTTCAAGGCTCCTGAGAGCACCCCAGTGCTACCAGGCTATACCTCGTATCATGCTTTTCGGCCTCAAAACCCGGGCCGAACCACAAAGGGAGGGGGAGTGTCCATATTCATAAAGGACACCCACACCTCCAGGTTAGTAGCAACACATGAAGCATCAGAGACCATACAGGTGCAACTAACCATAGGCAAAACTGCTATACAACTGGTAGCATGTTACAGACCACCCTCCCAATCTCAAGAACCCCACTCAGCCTTCCTGAAGACATTGGAGGATATGAATGTATCACAAAATACCATCATACTGGGAGACTTCAACTACCCAAACATAGATTGGGTACATTATTCTAGCCCTAATATCCTAGCCCAAAGGTTCCTGGAATTCATAAATTCAAATGCACTGGAACAACTAGTCACCTCTCGCACTAGGGGAGATAATATACTAGACCTGATCATCACAAACATGGGGACAAAATGCTCCACACCGGCAGTATACCCCTCACTAGTGAGATCTGACCACAAACTAATCACCCTGGATATACATATCCCACCTCCACCCCCAGCACAAAAGACCACAGTGACAAACTTCTCAAAAGCAGACTTCACTCTTCTTAAGACTGAGATGGTATCCTTTAAGCCCACTGTGCCAGTGGATACCACATCCCACAATGCCGAATCCTTCACAAATGCTTTCTATGGACATCTCCAAGAATGCATGGATCATGCAATCCCAAACAAATCCAAGTCCCTCTCCACCAAATGTAAGTGTCCTGTCTGGTGGACCTCAGCCATAAAGAAATTGTATAACAAAAGAAGGAAGCTACTGCACGTCAGAGCGAATTCCCATGAAGGGAAGACATCTCTGATCAACATTAGCAGAAAACTACATTCTCTGATAAAAACATCCAAGGCAAACTTTGAGAGAAAAATCGCTAAGGACACTAAAGATAACCACAAAGCCTTCTTCAGCTATGTTAGAAACCTGGGTGGAAACCCTCAGATATGCTCAGAGTTGGTTCACAACAACAAAAAATACACTGAACCCACAGATATTGCCAACATTCTGGCTGACAGGTTCAGTGCAAATTCCTCTCTACCTTCACCCCCAAAAGAAGAAATACTTATCCCAGCTGAATGTAATCTCCCTGTCATCTCAGATGTCCAACTGAGAACCACCCTAAACAAAGCAAAAAACACAGCATCAATGGGACCTGACGGTATCCCGGGGTGCGTGTTACGTGAACTCCAAGAGGAGCTAAACCCACACATAAAAATGCTATTTAATCTTAGCTTTACTTTGGGATATGTACCTGAACACTGGCGTACAGCAACAGTGGTCCCACTCCACAAGGGGGGTGCCTCCACAGACCCTGGAAACTACCGCCCCATAAGCTAAACTAGCCTGGTCTGCAAAGCTATGGAAAGAATCATTATGGAACTCATAAACAGAGACATAGGGGACCTACAGACACTTGACCCCACCCAGTTCAGCTTTGTAAAGGGCAGATCCTGCCTTTTAAACCTGGTTGACTTTTTTGAAACAGTCACTAGAGCCATTGATGAGGGCAAAGCAGTCCATACAGCATACCTGGACTTGGCTAAGGCCTTCGACACAATACCCCACTCAGGCATCATAGATAAGCTAAACAGCTTAAAAGTAAACCCTAATGTCACTAGATGGGTTGCAAACTGGCTAAAGGACAGAACCCATAAAGTTAAAATCGCTGGAGCAATGTCAGACTCAAAGCCAGTCACAAGTGGTGTCCCACAGCGATCTGTCCTGGGACCCCTCTTGTTCGGCATTTATTTCTCAGATGTTAAAGCAAACATGGGAGGGCTGTGGCTGACAAAGTTTGCAGATGACTGCAAACTAGGCACCATAGTCGATACACCAGCAGACACACACATCCTACAAAAAGGCCTCACTGAAACGGACAACTGGTGCCGTAGTCACGGCCTTAAACTAAATGCCAAAAAATGTATAGTCATCCCTTTTGGAAAAAACAAAGTACCCACAAATTATCACATAGACAGCAACACACTGAGTACGGAAAAGTAATCAGAGACCTAGGGACCCAAGTAGACAGCGACCTCTCATTTGACACCCACGTTGCCAAAGTGGTTAGAAAAACATTCTACCTTGCACACCTCATCATGAAGGGATTCACATCCAGATCCAAGGATGTCATTGTACCCCTATATTCCTCCCTCATCAGACCCATGATTGAGTACAATTCCCCATTTGGTATGTACCTCACCCGGCATTTGCAACAGCTGGAGAGACCACAAAAGTACCTCACCAAAAGGATCAAGGGTCTCCAACATATGTCTTATTCTGCCAGACTAAAGAAACTTCAGCTCTATTCAGTAGCATACCGCCTGCTCAGAGGTGATCTCTGCCTGACGTACAAGGCCATGTCCACTCAGGATCTGATGGACATGCTCCACCTCAAAAAATCCAAATCCATCAGGACCACGAGAGCTAAAGACTTAAACCTCGGCACAAGTATGAATAGGACATGCTGGAGGGATAGATTCATAACCCAGAGGCTTCCCATGCTTTGGAACAGGATCCCAGTTCATATTAGGCAGAGCCCCTCACTGACTCTCTTCAAGAGAAATCTTGATGAGTGGATGGAAGATCGTAAGTTTACCCCAGGGGTCACATCTGTGTCACTGCTAGACAGGGGCACAGTAAACTAATTCTATTATATAAGGGGACCTTCACTGTGTCACTACTAGACAGCGGCACAGTATTCTAGATTTATTCTGTACATTTTTGTACCATTTCATGGGGTGGCAAAAGCCACATCACTATGGCTAGGCTTACAAATGCCCCAGGGCAGATAGCCTAGTACTATACTATGAAACTATGAAACTATGTTACATGTGAGAGTTTAGAAAGATAGGACTGATGTGGATAGAATTTAGGGTAGAGTGGTTGCAGGATTAGCTAAAAGGAGTACCAGGGAGGAGCAGAAAGAGGCTGGCTAAGTCAGTAAGAGGAAAGATGGGAGCAAAAGTAATAAGCAGAAGAAGGGAAAAACAGCAGAAGGATCAGGGGTAAGAGGAGGGTAGCTAGTCACCTTCACCTTTAATCCCAGTCTGTGTGGCTGATGGTCTAAATGTGTTGAAGGCACTGTAGCCTTGCACTGCAGGGGTACTTTCTGTGGCGTTAAATTCTGTCTAAGAAATGGCACACGTCTATATTCTCCTGAGCAAGAAGAGCTTAAAGGGTGAAACATTTCCTGTAAAGGCTCCTAGCACTGAGCAGTAGCAACATTAGGTTTCTTTGCATTTTATTTGCTAAGTTGGTACATTTTGTCAGTTTGGTATTCCCTAAAAAAGGCTTTAAGTGGTGGATAATGGTTTCGCCAATATCTTGAAGCCCAGGAGGATAGGTGCAGGCCATCTTTGGCAAAGCAATGTGGTCTGATAACCATGTTTTTCCATGCTGACAAATATTGAATACTTCTGGAATGACACCAACAACTGTGCCAATTATTAAATTCAATAGTTTTTGTTCATACTGTGTTATCATCTTTGGTGAAGGTAGAATGCTGCTCAGTTTGTTTGCCCATTAATAGATTGTTTCATATATAATCAAGTTTAAGTCTCTAACATTAATAGAAGAACATAAAAACATTGAATGTTATATATGAAAAAGCATCCTGAACCTCTTCTAAACTCTGTTTTGCTTAGCAGGCAATTTCAGCATGAAAGACGATGTGCTGTTCAGCAATAGCAGTGTCAGTACCACAATTAAGGCACCACTTGAAGCAAGAATGTGAAGATAACACACACTACCTCTGCTCCAGAGATTCAACCCAAGTCATACTTAGACTCATAAGCATTAACTGATAGGAAGTATTAAGTAGTAAACTTACCTTAATATCAAGCGCACAGGACTTTACAATCAGGTTTTGCCCACTTTGCCCCTCAACTTGTTTTTTTTTTTGTTTCTGTTGGACATTTGTTTCCTTTGCCCAAGGTTGGTGACACACCATAGGAGATTTATTCACAAGTTTTTCTTCTGACTCCAAAGGTTGATCTGTATATTTACTCTCAAATATGTATTAATTTCCTCTTCTGTTTTCATGCTGAATAAATCAAAATTATTCTAATCAGGATTTCTGAGATAAACTTTCTTGCTCTCCCTCCATTTATTTGGCATGTAGTTGGGCTCTTTTGATATGGTTGCATTGTCATGGCTGTCACTACTGCAAATTTTCTGTGATAAACTATTTTTGTGTATCATGTAAACTGATGTCTTTCTACTCTGCCCCCCCTCCTATCAGATGCTATTATGAGATCAGTCATTCACTACACTTTCAGATACCTTGTATTCCTGTAGAAATTACAAAACCTCCTCTGTTTCACTGAAGCTGTAGGACTTTTGGTCTATTTGGATGATGAGCTCTGTTAGATATTTCATCACTGGGACAGCTCAGTCTTCTAACAAAAGGACTGCACTGAGTAGAGCAACCTCCTTCTCTAGCTATCTGCAACATTTGCCCTTATGTCAGTCATTTAGCAGCGCACAGGTGACCTGTCAGGTTTAGATCATGCTGGACCCTGAGTTTTATGACAACTGCAGAGTCCCTCAATATCTACAGTAATTGGGTTCACTGCAAGGAAGGCACAGATGTCTTCATCTTCTGTGGATTATGACAGCTCTTGCTGAGTGCAAATTGTTCCTCAAATACAGATTTTTCAAAAATCCTGCAGTTTCATTTTAATCTTTTATTGTCTTCTTGGGCTGTCTTCTGGGTAGAATCTTGTACTTCAGCTTCTTAGACATTAACTGTCATTTCTAGAAAAAAAATTGTCCTTGTCAAACAAACCTTATTTATTTGATGATATTATTGCTAAAGGAATGGTTGTATCATCCTATTCTTCCTTCACAGATGACAAAAGAAATGGAAATAGGCACATTTATCCCGACTTGGTTAGGCTGATGGATGGATAATATGATGTCTTACTTGAAACAGGTAGATAATTCAAACTATTGAAATGAACAAGTATAAATGCTGATGAAAGTGAATGCACTGTTACAATTTATGTGATTTTCTTGTTATGTACTGATAAGAGAGTGCCTTCAGGAATAAAATAATAAATTACTAAGGGAAAACTGATAACTGAATCACAAAAATAGATTGCAAAAGTATGATACAGACTGAGGCAGGAGATGTATTACAAAGAGAAAAGCAAGCTCGGGACCTTAAGTAGACTTTTCAGGTTTAAGTTGCCATAGGACAATTAAACAGGCTTTCCTAATTGCTGATTGAGGGTTTTGGGAAAGATGTTATAGAGCACTACATTCATGAAATGAAATTGTGAACCATAATAAAATAAGATCACTGGAGGAGAAAGTTATAGAAGATGGTAGGTTTTGCTAGAAATAAGGACAAGCATACAGGGAAACTGTATATTTGTTTTTGGAAAATGGAACACTTAATGATATTTAATAATTTCAAAGGTGTGGAATAATGATCTATCCATATTTCACCAAAGACATCCAGACCTCTTATAACTACTTATCAATTGCTGTTTAAATATTTTTGAATCTGTTGTGGAACTTTTCACCCTGAGCTTCTGCTGAAAATGGGCCATTGGCTCGAGTCAGACATTCCATGTTACCAAATGACAAATAAAATACAAATTAAAGAAAATTTGTATACTAACCTAAATTAAAGGAATGCTGTATAACTATGTATTGATATGCTGTCAAACGTACGATGAAGTGTTTACACCAATGCCCAGGAAATGTAGACAAATGCAACAATGTGGATAAGTGACCACCACTTTTGTATCTAGATGAAAGTTATTAGATTAGGTTATAGTACTGATTATATGAAGCTAAATGGAACCATATTTCTTTAAAATACCACTAAGGGGCAAACATTGAATATATATATATATTTATATATATATATATATATATATATATATATATATATATATATATATATATATATATATATATATATATATATATATTTTTTTTTTTTTCCCATGAAGATACCTGATTGGAACAGAATAAAGAACCATTGCTAATATATTTTTTATATAATCTTGAATGTCTTCATGGGGTAGACATCCTGATCAATTTTTCTTCCTGGAAAAGCTAAATCTACCAAATAATGCAGTGTGATGGCACAGATCTTTTGATTAAGTCATCCTACAGTATTCTATCATATCCTAGTTCATTTCTCTTTGAATGGAAGATTTGATAATACTGCTAACTTTGAGAGTCCTCAGTATAATTGTCATCAAATGGACTACAGTAACTCTTACAAATGTTTTTCCTCATTCTGTGTTCCACATTATGTTAAAGCAGCTTCCAGAACTATTAATAAATTGCCAAGATAACATATACCTTTTAGAAAGACACCTTTTGTGAGTTTCATTTTCTAGCTGGGGTATTCCTCCCATCTTACCTCCCCCAGTCACCCAGAGTATCATACATCTTGCCTTGCAAGGCTCCACTAATTAGTCACCTACATATAACAATACATTTAGTTGTATTCCATTAAAACCATACTCACATTCCTCTTCTTACTCCTATTTGAGCAGCACTTTCACAAAAAATAAAATTACAAAATGCATGTGTCAACTTAGAATATAGGCATCTCTAACCATTCCTGAAAATATAGCCAGTGAAATGTTCAAACTGGAATGCAGAGGAAAAATTATCTGAAAACTGCTTTAGAAGGAAGTCAACAGCATTATTTCTTGCAGAGCTTCACATGGCAAAGAAATGTTTCTGTGTGCTTATTGGCAAGTAGCTCACAGGCCTCTGATGTGAACCTCTGCTTTTACAGTTACTGTCTTATTGTCTATATCTTAGCCAATTTTTACATTATGGAATATTTTGGGGTTACTTGAAGCATTCTGTGCAAAGTACAGTGGAATGACAATTGTTGCTGTCCCTAAATATACCCACAGGTAGGGATAGGTATACAGATAGATAGATGAATAGACATACACACACCACACACACAAACACACCACACACACAAACACACCACACACACACAAACACACACACACACACACCCACACCACACACACACCCACACACACCACACACACACGCACACACACGCACACACACGCACACACACACGCACACACACACACACACACCACACACACACCAAACAAACACACACAAACACACACAAACACGCACACACAAACACACACACACAAACACACACACAGATACACACACCCATATACATACATTCAACAGCTCTGAGATAATACAAAACTGGAAAACAGGAAGAAAGTATAGAAAATGCAACACAACTTCTTTCTCTTCTCCGTCATCATTTATTTATTTATATGACATTTGATTTTCTGGAAAGTCTGACTGGGCATAAATTCTATTTTCAGCGAAAGCCACGGTATAAAAGCTACATAACGCATAATATAAATTGTATACATATGATCTTGGAAACATGCAGTGGTAAAAGAAGATGACAATAAATTATTAATGAGATCAATGGAAGGAAAAAACAGCATGATTATATTAGAAACATGCAAAAAACATACAAGTTCTATATCTAATTATCTAAGTAAATTTAAATATTATGTAGGAATCAGAAGTATTAAGGTACAAGAAGCACGTAACAGAAAACCTGACAGTAAGAAGAATATTATAGGCTAAGAAAGGTTAAGGTAGAAGAGGAAAGGTATAGAAGAAGAGGGAAAATAAGATTTAAGGCTGATGATATAGAAGGAAATAAGACAGAAATAGGGATAGGCACTAAGAGAAGTAAGGGAGACAGCAGGAGTGTAATACATTACAAGAGGATAGGCACTAAGAGTAGTAAGAGAGATAGCGGGTGTGTAATACATTGCAAGGGGATAGGCACTAAGAGTAGTAAGAGAGATAGCGGGTGTGTAATACATTGCAAGGGGATAGGCACTAAGAGTAGTAAGAGAGATAGCGTGTGTGTAATACATTGCAAGGGCATAGGCACTAAGAGTAGTAAGAGAGATAGAAAGTATGTAATACATTCCAAGGGGATAGGCACTAAGAGTAGTAAGAGAGATAGCAGGTGTGTAATATATTCCAAGGGGATAGGCACTAAGAGTAGTAAGAGAGATAGCGGGTGTGTAATACATTACAAGAGGATAGGCACTGGTAATTAGAGAGATAGCGGGTGTGTAATACATTGCAAGGGGATAGGCACTAAGAGTTGTAAGAGAGACAGCGGGTGTGTAATACATTGCAAGGGCATAGGCACTAAGAGTAGTAAGAGAGATAGCGGGTGTGTAATACATTGCAAGGGATAGGCACTAAGAGTAGTAAGAGAGATAGCGGGTGTGTAATACATTGCAAGGGCATAGGCACTAAGAGTAGTAAGAGAGATAGAAGGTATGTAGTACATTCCAAGGGGTTAGGCACTAAGAGTAGTAAGAGAGATAGTGGTGTGTAATACATTGCAAGGGGTTAGGCACTAAGAGTAGTAAGAGAGATAGCGGGTGTGTAATACATTGCAAGGAGATAGGCACTAAGAGTAGTAAGAGAGATAGCGGGTGTGTAATACATTGCAAGGGCATAGGCACTAAGTGTAGTAAGAGAGATAGGAGGTGTGTAATACATTCCAAGGGGATAGGCATTAAGAGTAGTAAGAGAGATAGCAGGTGTATAATACATTCCAAGGGGATAGGCACTAAGAGTAGTAAGAGAGATAGCGGGTGTGTAATAAATTGCAAGGGCATAGGCACTAAGAGTAGTAAGATAGATAGCAGGTGTGTAATACATTGCAAGGGCATAGGCACTAAGAGTAGTAAGAGAGATAGTAGGTGTGTAATACATTCCAAGGGGATAGGCACTAAGAGTAGTAAGAGAGATAGTGGGTGTGTAATACATTGTAAATGGATAGGCAGTTAGGCACTAAGAGCAGTAAGAGAGATAGTGGGTGTGTAATACATTGCAAGAGCATAGGGACTAAGAGTAGTAAGAGAGATAGCAGGTGTGTAATACATTGCAAGGGGATAGGCACTAAGAGCAGTAAGAGAGATAGCAGGTGTGTAATGCATTGCAAGGGAATAGGCACTAAGAGCAGTAAGAGAGATAGTGGGTGTGTAATACATTGCAAGGGCATAGGCACTAAGAGTAGTAAGAGAGATAGCAGGTGTGTAATACATTGCAAGGGGATAGGCACTAAGAGCAGTAAGATAGATAGCAGGTGTGTAATACATTGCAAGGGCATAGGCACTAAGAGTAGTAAGAGAGATAGTAGGTGTGTAATACATTCCAAGGGGATAGGCACTAAGAGTAGTAAGAGAGATAGTGGGTGTGTAATACATTGCAAGTGGATAGGCAGTTAGGCACTAAGAGCAGTAAGAGAGATAGTGGGTGTGTAATACATTGCAAGGGTATAGGCACTAAGAGTAGTAAGAGAGATAGCAGGTGTGTAATACATTCCAAGGTGATAGGCACTAAGAGTAGTAAGAGAGATAGTGGGTGTGTAATACATTGTAAATGGATAGGCAGTTAGGCACTAAGAGCAGTAAGAGAGATAGTGGGTGTGTAATACATTGCAAGGGAATAGGCACTAAAAGTAGTAAGAGAGATAGCGGGTGTGTAATACATTGCAAGGGGATAGGCACTAAGAGCAGTAAGAGAGATAGCAGGTGTGTAATGCATTGCAAGGGAATAGGCACTAAGAGCAGTAAGAGAGATAGTGGGTGTGTAATACATTGCCAGAAGTATTGAATAGAAAGTGAAGAAAGAGAGAAAGTATGTAAGAGGGTATAGGAAGTGGAAAATAAACAAGTCAATTTAACCTGAAGAAAGGTAAATACAGAGCCTGTAACTTAGAAGGCATTATTTTAGGATATGCTTAAAAATGGAACATACAGATGCTGAGCTAATGTCCACAGGAGTCTTTTTCTGTGTTTTGCTTACTATTCAGGAGTATAAACTATGACCTATATTTTTTTTAGGTTTATGGGTTTCTAGAAGCTACTCTTTGAGAATGTTACTGATGGATAGACAGGATAAATTATTATATATCATTTTATGGGCAAGTAGAAGTTGAGTATACTTGAGGTAATTGGGCATCTCAAGCCAGTTTAATATTTTCAGAGCAGAGCAGTGATAACTTTTATATGACATACTGGTTGAAAATCTAGCTGCCTTGTTATAACATATATCTAGTTTTGTGATGAGGGAGATTTGAATGTTTGAATGTTAGTTAGAATTGGTGAGGCAAACAGTAGTGAAGGTAGAAGGTATGTATTTGCCAGAGTGAGTCTGGAGGAGTTGATGAGGAATTTGTTGGCTCTGAAGACCTTACCAAGTCTTTAACATTTTTTTATACAATTTTGTATATGAAGGTCACATTTCTTAGGGTCATAGTTAAATACTAGGCTAATGACCACCAGGACCTTTATAAGCCTAGCCGTGCAATCCAACACAATTGTGTCTCAATGTATCATGGACATTTATTACGAGGAGGTAGGTTAGTTAGGATACTTGTAGAGGTTATATGGGGGGTATGTTAGTTTGATCATTATAGCATGGGAGACCTAGGGTGAATTTCAGATTTCCCATCCATTGGTCAAATTTATATTTAAACAGGGTTAGGAATAGACTCTGCTTCTAATGAATAGGGAGGCTGTTCATGACATGGGGATCCTCTGAAACACATAAATGCAGCTGTAAACTGGATTTGAATTCTGCATCACCTGTCCTCTTTATATAAACACATTGCACTTACACTTTGTGCAACAGAGATAGGTAAACTACCTATGCAGCAGGTTCTACTGAGACATGAATGCAGATCACTAGATTCAGAGGCCAGAGTGCTAACCATTACACCATGGAACCACATTTCAGTTAATCATAAATTGTGACACCTAGTAAACTGGAATGAGACACAACTTCTATATCTGTGCGATTGACAAAAGTGACTTTTAAACTGTTTTGAGAGGTGTTAAAGAACTGGGGAGAAACAGTAATGGCTTAGCTTTATTTGGATTTAGGAAGAAGTGGTATTCACAGAGCCAGTATTCAATGGATTTGAAGGCATTTTGAGTAATGGAGTGTAAATGTGGAAGACTGTTTGATGAGCAGATGAGAGTGGAGTCATCAGCTTTTTGGATGAGTGAAGGCTGTTGTCAGGATGTATGTAAGTTGCTAATAAAGATTTTAAAGAGAAGAGGTCCAATAATAGAGCCTTTGGGTATACCAGTATTAACTAAGAGAAAAGGGGAGTATGTAGTCAGCCATTTTACAGATTGTTATCAGTGAGAAAGGTAGGCAGGGAACCAGCTAACTGTTGTACTAGACAGGTGAACTGTAAACATTTTAGAGAGCAATTTTGAGTGAGAGACTGTATCAAAGGCTTTGGACATATCTAAAACAGGGAAGAGACCAAGTTATTGTTATCTCTAGCTTTGATTATGTTATCTAAGAAAGCAACCAGAGCAGTTGTTGTGCTATGATATGGGCAAAAACCATGTTGGGTAGAGGTTAGTAGATTTTGTTGAAGGTATTGTAAGATCTGCTGATATATGCACATTTATAGAATTTTAGAAAGGGAGGTAAGATAGTGGTAGCCTGAAGTTTGCTATTTCTAAAGAATTACCACCATTGTGAATAAATATGACCTAGATTTTTTTTCAGAGAGATAGGACGTGATACTTGAATGGATCTATTGTGCAAAACAGAAGCTGGATAAGCAATGGAAATAGCTCCAAGCTTTGGATATTCTGTAGGTGGGTTGTCAGCAGAGGGTGACCAGGACATGAGCATACTGATTTGGTGTTTTATATATGAGGTGGAGACAGATTTTAAGGAGAAATAATTTCATCAATGCTGTGATGATTGGGGAAAGATGGTCGAAGGCTGCCAGCCTAGTCAAATAGAATTTGATACATAATTCTATCAACTGTATAAATAAATATAAATACAGGATTGTTTTCTTGAGTGTAAAAGATTACTGTGAAATGTGGAACTGCAAAATATGTGACAACATTGCACTCTACTGGTCCAGTGAAGCATGTTGTGATCCTTTCATATTAGAATTATGCTCCAGGGTGGCTGGATGAAGGTTTCATGCCAGTTGTTTTAAGGCTAAAGTTTATGATCAGATTTTACATGTGGAATGTGCTTTATTGCTCTTGTTTCTGTTAGAATATACATGTGAAATGCCTTGTATTGTTGTAAGTTTCTGAGGAGGTGTGAGATTGCTAAATAATGCAGTTTGTGGCCTGAGAACTCAGACCAGGTGTTAAGATGATACAATATGAATACTGTGAAAACCTAAGTGTCAAAAATGATGTAATTTTGGAAGGGTCTTAGAGACATGTTTATTAGTAATGTTTAAATACTATTTCTCACAAGAGACCTGAAAGCATTTCGTCTTTAGACATCTAACTCATCAGCACTCTGCCTTATGCTCACATGTAAGTTTTAGCACTGTGATTTCTTGTAAGAATAGTTAAAGCTAGTAAAGATTAATTAGGTATTTTTCTTTGAAATCAGACTTGTTCTACTGTCTTATTTTAAGGTTCTGTGTGATCTCTGAACTCTTACATATCTCTGTGGTTTTGTCATGTGTTTTAATTATTTATTATTAAATATTTTTAAAACCTTCTACCTTTGGCTGCTTTATGTAGAGATAAGCTCTAGAGTACATTGCATATGTATAGAGGTTATTGTAATAGGCCACTCTAAAGTAAGCCTTGACTGTTAGTCATACTACCATTGGATTATAATATTGCACAGTAATAATTGGACACCCTTTTAAGGGCCTTTTAGTAGCTGATATTATTAGTTGGGTGGTGGCAGGGATTACTACCATATGGTATGGGCAAAGGGGCACAGCTGGAGAATCTGTGTCAGCCTTTCCCAGGAGTGTCTGTGAAGTTGTATAAATACTTATCTCAAAGTGTGTGTGTGTTGTGTCAGCTACTTGGGCAGGGACACAAAGCACTGGTTGGACAGAGAGGGTACTGGAGGTTTTAGCTTGCCCAGCTAGGCTGAGACATGGACCCTATAGCTGTGCCAGTGGGGAGTCTTATTGGGGATCTGGTGAGCAAGGGAGCAACCAGCCCCAGACTGACTGTGATCTCTGTGTGCACTTAAGGGAAATTGTACTTTACTGTGTGTATTAGTTATCCTTTTCTCTTCTAGGAGATGACCTCCCTGATGTTAGTGATGAGGATTGAGGCTCCTTGATTGCTGGGCCAGGGCACGGTCGTCACAAGTGTTTGGTAGTGGTGGGATCTACTTCACATACTAATTGGCTTGTAGTGGTGTGGGTAGAGCGAATTCCTGTAGCTTATGTACAATGATCTCTAAAAGTGTTTTGCACTCTTAAACAGCCATGCAGTGTATACCCAGAGTTCAGATCACAATTGTTTTATTTCTTTTGTTAGCTTAGTGTTAGTTAGGGTGAGCAGGCAGCATGTCAGCAGAAGTGTATGGAAAGCTGACAAGGAGCCAGCTGGAGGAGATGTGGCAGGCTAGGGGACTGGTGCATAGAAACCTGACTAAAGCAGACCTGATTGCAGCCTTGGTTACAGCTGCATCAGAAAACAGCAGCCTGGAAGACAATCAGACTGACAGTGGAGATGCAATATTCTCAGAGAATGGACAGCTCAACTTTTCAGCAGTGGACTTAAAAATCCAGCTGGAGCTAGAGAGACTTGAGTTGGAGGCCAGGCATATGGAACTAGAAGCAGCCAAGAAAATGAGGAGTCTGCAAGCTGAGGAAAATGAAAGGTAGAGGAGGCATGAGAGGGAAATGCTGACTCTTCACCAGAGTCATGGAGGTAATGAGGAAGGGAGTAACCAGACCCCAGAAGCACAAAAAGTCAGTAAATTTCTTCCAAAGTTAAAAGAGAGGGATAATTTTGATAGCTTTATTCATATGTTTCAGTGGGTATGTAAACAGTATGAAGTTGACCAAGGGCTCTGGGTATGGTTCCTGACCCCCTTACTCCATGGTAAAGCTGTAACTTCTTTAGCAAAAATGCATGACACTGACTATTTTGATTATACTGCTGTATAAAGACACTTGTTGGAATGTTTTAAGCTAACAACTGAAATGTATAGCAAAAAGTTGTGAGCATAGACACAAGGCAGATGAAAATGTATGTGAATATGTTGTTGAACTGAGCACTTATTTTCATAGCTGGGTGAGTGGAGGTCAGGTCACCACTTTTGAAGGGCTGGCAGACCTTTTAGTAAGGGAACAAGCCCTTAGCACTTTGCCTGAGGACATGAGGATCTGTTTAGCTGATAAACAGTGTGCTACTTCAGAGGAGTTGGGGAAGAAGGGAGACCTATACCTAGCAATCAGGGCAGCTCTGCACAGGAAAGGGACCCCCAGTATGGCTCATGGGTCTAAAGGATCCCATGGTGGGCAGCACAGACTGCCCCAACAGAATCCACCAGTAGCAGGGGAAGCCACTAGTCTAGGTACATGTCCAGGAGCTAGAGTTAAATGTTTTAAATGCAACCAGTGGGGCCATGTGGCATACAGATGTCCATGGAGGCAAGGTGGAGAACCAAAGGTGAGGGAGCCAGTAAGTGTTGTCTTGAGACAACAGCGGTATGGAACTATCATCCTGCAGATGTCCTGAAAGGGAAGGATTTGGATGAGGCAGTACTATGTACGTATGCAGTTACATGCAGTGAGACTAGGAGACAAGCATGTGGGTCTAGTAGCCTGGGGGAGACCCAAACAGACTGCATACTTGCAGCCAGGACTGCTGAGGTGGTTACTTCAGGGAGTGAGCTACACTGTAGCAGTGAGACTGAATGTGAGACACAGCTGCTTGTAGGTACTGATGTTCCCTTGGACAGGGTAACTGCAAAGGTAGAGGTGAGTAGTAGTACCCAGGCTGACAGTGAGGCACCACTATCAGAGGATGCCAGACTTCCTGTGGAAGGGCAGCTGGGAAGGGTTACAAGGAGAGACTTCAGACAGGCTCAGCTCCCAGACCCTACAGTGCAAGGCCTGAGGCAGGTAGCTAGGGAGGTACCTGATTCTCAAGGGAAGGGGAATCTGTACACTGGAACAAAGGGTTACTGTACAGAGAGTGGACCCCTGAGGGAGAGCTAGAAGGTTAGCTAGTACAGCAGTTGATAGTGCCTAGAGCTTACCATCTGGCATTTCTAGCCATAGCCCATGATATTCCCTTTGCAGGTCATGTGGGCATAAAACGTACAAAGAGGCGTATTATGCAAAACTTCAATTGGCCTTGAATTTCCAGAGATGTAACAGGGCACTGCAGGACCTGTGAGCAGTGCCAAAGGTAGGCAAGGCAGGAGACAAGGTGAAAGCTCCTTTGATGCCTTTGCCTGTGATTGAGGAGCCATTTCAGAGGGTAGCTATGGATATTGTTGGTCCACTGAGTTCCCCAAAATCCACAGGCAAAATGTATATCCTAGTGGTTGTAGATTATGCTACACAATACCCTGAAGCAGTGGCTTTGTCCTCCATTGAGGCAGAGAAGGTGGCAAATGTTTTGCTAGAGATTTCCAGCAGGGTAGGTTTCCCAAAGGAAATACTGACTGACAGAGGTGCCAGTTTTATGTCAGACCTGCTGGCTTGTCTGTTGAAGTCCTGTGAGGTGAAGCACATGAAGACCACCCCCTACCATCCCCAGACTAATGTTCTTGTTAAGAGGTTAAACTCTACAATCAAGTCCTTGCTATGGGCATTTGCAAATCAGTTTAAGAGGGAGTGGGACAAATATTTGTCCCATCTGTTGTTTGCTTACAGAGAGGTTCACCAGGAATCCACAGGTTTTTCACCATTTGAGCTGCTGTATGGGCATAGGGTGAGGGAACCTCTAGATTTAATTAGAGATAAGCGGGAAGGTGAGTGTGAGTCTCACAAGAAGTCTGTTGTGGCATATGTCCTGAACCTCAGGACAAGACTCAGGGAACTCATGGGCTTGGCCCAGGAGAATCTGGTAGAAGCCCAACAACAGAAAAAGGTGTGGTATGACAGGAATGCTCGAGCTAGGGAATATGCTGTGGGGCAGCAGGTGATGGTTCTCATTCCTGTCAGACACAACAAGCTGCAAGCAGCTTGGGAGGGACCCTACAAGGTGGTAAGAAAGGTAAGTGATGCTAACTACATGGTGGAAGTGCTAGGCAGATGGCAAGGGCATAAATTGTACCATGTTAACATGATGAAACCTTACTATGATAGGGAGGCCCTTGTGCTGAGCATTTGCTGTGGATTTCAGGAGGAGTCTGAGAGAGATCTTGTGACTGATCTCCTCAGTGAAGCTTGGACTGACACCTCGGTGGAAGATGTAGCAATGTCCCAGCAGCTATCTCCTACCCAGGTTCGAGAAATCCAAGCAGTATTGCAGGAGTTTGGGGGCATGTTCAATGGGAAACCAGTGAGCACCCACCTGGTGCAGCACCAGGTGCATGCAGGACCCCAAAGGCCTATCAGGAAGGCCCCCTATAGGGTGCCTGAGAGAGTCAAACAGACTCTGAGGGAAGAGGTATAGGAGATGTTGGAACTAGGGGTGATTCAAGAGTCCAACAGTCCCTGGGCCTCACCAGTGGTACTGGTGCCAAAGCAGGATGGCAGCACCAGGTTCTGTGTGGATTACAGGAAATTAAATAGTCACATAGAGGCAGATGCTTACCCCATGCCTAAGACAGATGAGGCCCTAGAGCAGCTGGGTGGGGCTAGGTATCTTACAACCATTGATCTTACAAAGGGTTACTGGCAGGTGCCCTTGACTCCCAATACTAGAGAGAAGTCAGCCTTTGTGACTCCTTTTGGCTTGTATTAGTTCACAAAGATGCCCTTTGGGATGAAGAATGCCCAGCGAATATCCAGAGGCTGGTAGATCATATCTTAGCAGGAGCAGGAGGGTATGCCCTTGCTTATATGGATGATATTGCTATCTACATTAATTCCTGGCAAGAGCACCTTCAGCATGTAAGGGAGGAGTTGTGCAGACTAAGGCAGGGTTGACCATTAAGCCGAGCAAATCTCAGGTGGGTATGGTGGAGGACTCCTACCTAGGACATAAAGTGGGGAGTGGTAACATAAGGCCAGAACCTGCCAAGGTGGAAGCTATTCAGGCATGGCTTGCACCTGTTACCAAAAAGCAGGTGAGGGCATTCTTAGGGACAGCAGGGTACTACAGAAAGTTTGTTCCCAATTATAGTACCATAGCTGCTCCCCTTACAGACCTGACAAGGAAGAACAGGCCAGCCAGCATGTGAGCAGGCATTTTGAAAGCTTAAGGAAGCTCTGGGAGAACCCCCTGTGTTAGCCAGTCCAGACTACAGCAAAGAATTTGTTGTTCAGATGGATGCTTCAGACTATGGGGTGGGGGCTGTACTTAGCCAGATTACTTCAGAGGGAGAAGAGCACCCAGTGGTTTATCTCAGTCGTAGGCTCCAACCCAGAAAGGAATGCTATGCAGCAGTAGAAAAGGAATGTCTAGCCATAGTGTGGGCACTACAAAAACTTCAGCCTTATCTGTATAGAAGAAAATTAACTGTGATGACAGATCACAATCTTCTAACATGGTTAAACAAAGCCAGTCAGCAAAATGCCAAGTTGCTAAAATGGAGTCTGGGGTTGCAAATATATGATATGTCAGTGCAGCACCACAGTGGGAGTAGCAATGCCAATGCAGATGGGCTCTCAAGACAGGGAACGGGGTTGAGGTACACCCAGGTAGACCTGACACTCTCAAGCGATGTTTTTCAAGGGGCACTTGAAACACTTGCTTGAGTTCCCCGGGGGACGAGATATGATGACTGGGGAGAAATGGGCAAAGGCTGCCAGCCTAGTCAAATATAATTTGATACATGATTTTATCAACTGTATAAATAAATGTAAAATGCAGGCATGTTTTCTTGATTGTAAAAGATTACTGTGAAATGTGGAACTGCAAAATATGTGATGACATTGCACTCTACTGGCCCAGTGAAGCATGTTGTGATCCTTTCATATTAGAATTCGGCTCCAGGGCAGCTGGATGAAGGTTTCATGCCCATTGTTTTAAGGCTAAAGTCTATGATCAGAATTTACATGTGGAAGGTGCTTTATTGCTCTAGTTTCTGTTAGAATATACATGTGAAATGCCTTGTATTGTAAGTTTCTGAAGAGGTGTGAGATTGCTAAATAATACAGTTTGTGGCCTGAGAACTCATACCAGGTGTTAGATTTTCCCAGTATTCATATTGCATCATCTTAAGTGTCACAAATTATGTAATTTTGGTAGGGCCTAAGAGACATATTTGTTAGTAATGTATAAATACTATTTCTCACAAGAGACCTGAAAGCATTTTGACTTTGGACATCTAACTCATCAGCACTCTGCCTTATGCTCACATGTAAGTTTTAGCACTGTAATTTCTTGTAGGAATAGTTAAAGCTAGTAAAGATTAATTAGGTATTTTTTCTTTGAAATCAGACCTGTCCTACTGTATTATTTTAAGCTTCTGTGTGATCTCTAAACTCTTAGATATATCTGTAGTGTAGTAGTTTTGTCTTGTGTTTTAATTATTTATTATTAAATATTTTTAAAACCTTCTACCTGTGGCTGCTTTATGTAGAGATAAGCTCTAGAGTCCATTGCATATTTATAGAGGTTATTGTAATAGGCCACTCTAAAGTAAGCCTTGACTGTTAGTCATACTGCCATTGGATTATAATATTGTACAGTAATAATTGGACACCCTTTTAGGGCCTTTTAGTAGCTGATATTGTTAGCTGGGTGGTGGCAGGGATAACTACCATATGGTCTGGGCAAAGGAGTACAGCTGGAGAATCTGTGTCAGCCTTTCCCAGGAGTGTCTGTGAAGTTGTATAAATACTTATCTCAAAGTGTGTGTGTGTGTGTGTGTGTTGTGTCAGCTACTTGGGCAGAGACACAAAGCACTGGTTGGACAGAGAGGGTACTGGAGGTTTTAGCTTGCCCAGCTAGGCTGAGCCCTGGACCCTATAGCGGTGCCAGTTGGGAGTCTTATAGAGGACCTGGTGAGCAAGGGAGCAACCAGCCCCAGACTGACTGTGATCTCTGTGTGCACTTAAGGGAAATTGTACTTTACTGTGTGTATTAGTTATCCTTTTCTCTTCTAGGAGATGATCTCCCTGGTGTTAGTGGTGAGGATTGAGGCTCCTTGATTGCTGGGCCAGGGCACGGTCATCACAAGTGTTTGGCAGTGGTGGGATCTACTTCACATACTAATTGGCTTTGTAGTGTTTTGGGTAAAGTGAATTCCTGGAGCTTATATACAGTGATCTCTAAAGGTGTTTTGCACTCTAAAACAGCCACACAGTGTATACTCAGAGTTCAGATCACAATTGTTTTATTTCTTTTGTTAGCTTAGTGTTAGTCAGAGTGAGCAGGCAGCATGTCAGCAGAAGAGTATGGAAAGCTGACAAGGAGCCAGCTGGCGGAGACGTGCCAGGCTAGGGGACTGATGCGTAAAAACCTGACTAAAGCAGACCTGACTGCAGTCTTGGTTACAGCTGCATCAGAAAACAGCAGCCTGGAGGCCAATCAGACTAACAGTGGAGATGCAATATTCTCGAAGAATGGACAGCTCAACCTTTCTGCAGTGGACTTAAAAATCCAGCTGGAGCTAAGGAGACTTGAGTTGGAGGCCAGGCGTATGGAACTAGAAGCAGCCGAGAAAATGAGGAGTCTACAAGCTGCGAAAAATGAATGGCAGAGGAGGCATGAGAGGGAAATGCTGACTCTTTGTCAGAGTCATGGAGGTAATGGGGAAGGGAGTAACCGGACCCCAGAAGCACAAAAGGTCAGTAAATTTCTTCCACAGTTTAAAGAGGGGGATAATTTTGATAGCTTTATTCATGTGTTTGAACGGGTATGTAAACAGTATGAAGTTGACCAAGGGCTCTGGGTACAGTTCCTGACCCCCTTACTCCATGGTAAAGCTGTAACTTCTTTAGCAAAAATGCATGACACTGACTGTTTTGATTATACTGCTGTAAAAAGACACTTGTTGGAATGTTTTAAGCTAACACCTGAAATGTATAGGAAAAAGTTTCGTGAGCATAGACGCAAGGCAGATGAAAATGTATGGAATATGTTGGTGAACTGAGCACTTATTTTCATAACTGGGTGAGTGGATGTCAGGTCACCACTTTTGAAGGGCTGGCAGACCTTTTGGTAAGGGAACAAGCCCTTAGTATTTTGCCTGAGGACATGAGGATCTGGCTAGCTGATAAACAGTGTGCTACTTCAGAGGAGTTGGGGAAGAAGGGAGACCTATACCTAGCAATCAGGGCAGCCCTGCACAGGAAAGGGACCCCCAGTACTGCTCATGGATCTAAAGGAACCGATGGTGGGCAGTACAGACTGCCCCAACAGAATCCGCCAGTAGCAGTGGAAGCCACTAGTCCAGGTACACGTCCAGGAGCTAGGGTTAAATGTTTTGAATGCAACCAGTGGGGCCATGTGGCATACAGATGTCCACAGAGGCAAGGTGGGGAACAAAAGGTGAGGGAGCCAGTAAGTGGGAAAGACAAAATGCCAGTAGTGGGTTGTCTTGGGACAACTGAGGTATGGAACTATCATCCTGCAGATGTCCTGAGAGGGAAGGATTTGGATGAGGCAGTACTATGTACTTATGCAGTTACATGCAGTGAGACTAGGAGATAAGCATGTAGGTCTGGTATCCTGGTGGAGACCCAAACAGAATGCATGCTTGCAGCCAGGACTGCTGAGGTGGTTACTTCAGGGAGTGAGCTACGCTGTAGCAGTGAGACCGAATGTGAGCCACAGCTGCTTGTGGGTGCTAATGTTCCCTTGGACAGAGTAACTGCAACGGTAGAGGTGAGTAGTAGTACCCAGGTTGACAGTGAGACACCACTATCAGAGAATGCCAGACTTCCTGTGGAAGGGGAGCTGGGAAGGGTTACAAGGAGAGACTTGAGGCAGGCTCAGCTCTCAGACCCTACATTGCAAAACCTGAGGCAGGTAGCTAGGGAGCCACCTGATTCTCAAGGGAAGGGGGGATCTGTGCACTGAAACAAAGGGTTACTGTGCAGAGATCGGACCCCTGAGGGAGGGCTAGAAGGTGAGAGAGTACAGCAGTTGATAATATCTAGCACTTACCATCTGGCACTTCTAGCCATAGCCCATGATATTTCCTTTGCAGGTCATGTGGGCATAAAACATACAAAGAGGCATATTATGCAAAACATCTTTCGGCCTGGAATTTCCAGAGATGTAACAGGGTACTGCAGGACCTGTGAGCAGTGCCAAAAGGTAGGCAAGGCAGGAGACAAGGTGAGAGCTCCTTTGATGCCTTTGCCTTTGATTAAGGAGCCATTTCTGAGGGTAGCTATGGATATTGTGGGTCCTATGAGTACCCCAAGTTCCACAGGGAAAAAGTATATGCTAGTGATTGTAGATTATGTTACACGATACCCTGAGACAGTGGCTTTATCTTCCACTGAGGCAGAGAAGGTGGCAGATGTTTTGCTAGAGATTTTCAGCAGGGTAGATTTCCCAAAGGAAATACTGTCTGACTGAGGTGCCAATTTTATGTCAGACCTGCTGGCTTGTCTGTGGAAGTCCTGTGCACATGAAGACCACCCCCTGCCATCTCCAGACTAATAGTCTTGTTGAGATGTTAAACTCTACAATCAAGTCCATGCTACGCGCATTTGCAGATCAGTTTAAGAGGGAGTGGGACAAATATTTGCCCCATCTGTTTGCTTACAGAGAGGTTCCCCAGAGATCCACAGGTTTTTCACCCTATGAGCTACTGTATGTAATATTTAGCATGTAATTATGAAATGATTATATTCATCTACAGGAGTCTATAAATGTTTGTTTGCCATAAGATGATAATCTCAGATTTTAATTTCTATACTAATGCTCATGTGTCAGAAGTTCCTTGTGAATTCTGCTAGCTAATTTGTAGAGTTAGATCTCCGGTTGTTAGACCACCAACCCATATATTAAAGGTAATTATTTGGACCCAATGCTGTTGTCTGACAAGGAAGAGTATTGGTTTTATGATGGTATCAATTTGTTGGTCTTATCACCATCTGCTGATATTTTTAAATAGCTGTCTTGTTATTAACATCAAATCAACATACATTATCATGAGCTACCCCATAAAAAGATTAGCTTTCTAAGTATTTACTTTTGTATGATCTCGGACTGGAAATATTATTAGAGTTCATCTAGTCCATAAAGTTAATATTTCCAATTAGGTATGAACTGATTATAAACTATGTTACTGCATTTCATAGGTGGCCTTTCTTTCTCGTGAATTAGTTCCTCATTTGACAACCATAGGAAATGACAAGATAATGCAGAAGATTACAGAGAGTGCAGAAGAAAATCCAGATTGGGTGACAATAAGCATCCTCTCAGTCCTTACTTTGAACATATGGCATCAGGCAGTTAGTGCAGAAGAGTAAGAATATAAACTGGTAAAGAACTGCTTCCTGTAGTTCAGGGTTCCATTCCGTTAGCCCTCATTTTCCTGCTGTGTGACTGAGAAAGTTACTTAAGCAGACACTGCTTTGGGTAATTAAGAAACTGGATTAGGCTTCTTAATCATCTTTTTGTAAACAGCAAACAGCTATGAATATATAACTCTATCATATAAAACTATTTAATTAACTTGCAACATATGGAACTGAAAGTACAGCATGGTAATGACATTAAACACTTACCTTAGAAGATGTAACTTAGTCAGTGTATCTGTAGCTGATAAAAACCTTTGAGCTTCTTGTCCAGAAAATATTGCTGGCAAAGCTGGATGACAGTTCCCTCAGTGGAGTCTCCCTCTTCTGGTTCCATAAATAAAATCTTATTTTTTTGTTCTGTCCTTACATCCTAGATCACTACAGTACTTACAGAAATCACCATTTAAGCCAGACATTTAGAGGTTGATATGCCTTGCTAATTAAATTTCCCTTCTGTTCTAGAGTATAGTGCAGATATGTTCCTAACTGTTTATTTGCAGCTTCCTCTTGGTTTACAGACAAATATATACATAGTATTTATTTGCATTCCTCACCTTTTCCCCTGCACTGTTCTTCTCTTGGACCTTTTAAATCATGACTTTTTAAGCCAGATAACTTACTCTTGGATGAATTCAGTTTCAACTTCCTTGTACTTACCAATGCACAATACTTACCTCTACTTACCAACTAAAACCTGTTCTGCTTGTTTATTTTACTACTTAGCTCAGCCTTCTCACTCTGAATCATTTCCTTTTAGTTAGATTTCATCAAATTTCCATTTTTAGTGCCTACTTATAACTACATTTCTAACTGTCCAGTGATTACTGGTCCATCTTGTGTTTCTGCAGCTACACAGATCTATCATATGCACATGTTGTAATCACTGGACACTGTATTTCCCTTTTCAAGGGATCTTCACAGCTCAACCTTCTGACATAGATTGAATGGTAGAGGGAGTAGCTCAACAGCAGAGTATGGTTCAAGAAGTAGAGTGAACCTTAGCTTAGCTGGAAGTTCCAAAATGTTTGTATTAAATCACTTCAGATCTTCAAAATAAATCAATTTGAGTCAGTCTTCATTTAAATAAGCTTTATTTGGATTAGCTCTTTCATCTTACAGACTTCATCAGATCTGGAAAAACTTACAACCTGTCTTTGACATTTATCGTCATTATATCTGTATGAAATTATCTTTGCTGATTTAAAGTCTCTAATGCCAAAACCACTGGATATCTCAATAAAACTGATTGAGAAGTGTGCTTATACTAAAACATCAGAATTTATTAACAAATGTTGTATTCACTTTAAGTCTCAGTGTGGTTTCCACTTTAGCTTAAGTAATAGCGCTGCCATTCTGACAGTTACAGAAACAGCCCACAACAATGTGGCCAAATGTTTAGATAGCGGGGCACTTTTATTGGCTTTTAAAGTAGCTATTGACCTAGTTGATGACCCTCCATTTCTCAATAAGCTAGAAGCTCTGTGTTTTGGCAAACATCTCTGGACTAGATGCATAATGATCTCAGAAAACCAGCTTTACTGACTCCACTTGTCAAACAATGACAGTTATGAAGATTTACTGAAATCATATGAAATGTTTAGTTTAGTAAATTTGACAGAGATTGAATACAAGCACATTAACTATTTAAAGCTTGGAAATATAAATATGCTTCCCTGCGTGGATCTGGTAGAACTTCACTATTCAAAATTTAATTCAGCACTGTTAAAATACTATTTTTTTCAATGTACGTGACATTATTTTCTTTCAATAAATGTCTACATATTTTTGAATTATTTTATAACAAACCACAAAGGAAGAATTATCCTCAAAATACTCAATAAAATAAGTACAGTAAATCATTTTTTACATGGCATATGTTTCATATTATTTTTAGTATAAACATTTCAGAATTTTTCTTTGCCATAGTATTTTAGTTGTATATGTTGTTGGCAGACCTTAAGGTCTCATTCTATTGACCACATCACTTAAAAAATGAAATTTTACTTCTGTTGAAAATTATAGGTTCATATGTATGTTAACTTTTTTTAGACTTTTGTATCATATTTACCTTTACCAGATGTCATCCATTTTCCAAAATTCTAGATGTACTTTGTTCCCTTTTTTGTGGAGCAGCATTCCTATTATCTCTCCTATATGTCAGCCAAGTGGCTTGAGACACTGAATGCAATGAAGTTATTTTATTAATTTCGCATTTTTCTTTGACTGCTGCAGTTCTTGACACATTATATATGCCGTTTCCTGAATGCTGGAATAGGATATGATGGTACTATGACTCTATGGACATGATGTAATACAGCACCTGTCTGTCAATGGTTCAGTAACATCATCACTGTATTGTTAACCTCTTTATGCATGTACAGTATTAGGGTGCCCAAGCACCACTAACACCCAGTATTTATGTTGTAGTTATAATTACAGGTTATTGTTAATTTCTTTATGCATGTACAGTATTAGGGTGTTCAAGCTCCACTACCACCCAGTATTATGTTTTAGTTATAATTACAGGTCCTAATATCCTGTCTTTCATTACCATGTATTCTCTACACTAACATATTGTTCCACTTGCTGCCAAACATCTGGAAACTCTGAAATGCCCAGTCATGTCTACAAAATGATAAATTGTCCTTCATAACATTTTATAATTTAATACGAAAAATAAAACATAAATAGATCCTTTGATTATCTAAGCACTCTTTTCATAATGCTGCACAAATAGTTCCAACAGCATTGGGCTTGATTAAGAAAAAGCAATTTTTTACTGCAAGAGGCGGTATGTGATGGAGTTGTAAAAGTAAGATGACCTCATATATCTTTTATGTGTATGTAAAAATAAAACTAAATCTGACACATATGGATAAAATGTAATGGCTTTGCTAAGAAAATAGGTTCTGTGTTTGTTGGCCTGTTAAACTTATTAATCTTATAGAATTCTTGGTTATTCACTTATGTGAATACATGACTTTGCTTCAC